>NC_045794.1:80805144-81145175 GCF_009873245.2 Balaenoptera musculus
ACACTCTATCCAATAAAAGCAGAATATATATTCTTTTAAAATGCACACATATATTTACTAAGATATTCTATTCTGGGCCATAAAAAATCAGTAAATTTCCAAAGATTGAAATCTTAGAACGTATATTTTATATGACCACACAAAATTAAATTAGATATCAAAAATATATCTTCAAAGTCTTCAAAAATTTGGAAATGAAGTGATATATTTCTAAATAACTTATTGGTAGAGAAGAAATCACAAGAAATATTGAAAATATTTTGAACTGGAGAAAAATTAAATCAAAACATCAAATTTTGTGGCTGCAACTGAAGCAGTGATTAAAGGAAAATGTATATCTTTAAATGCTTACATTTTAAAAGAATTAAATTCTAAAATAAATTATCTAAACTTCTATTTTAAGAAGAAAATAGAAGAAAAATAAGAGCAAAATAAGTGAAAGGAAGGAAATAATAAAGATAAGATGGAAATCAATAAAATAGAAAATGTATAAATTGTAGAGAAAAACCAATAATATCAAAACTTGGTTCTTTGAAAAGGTTAGTAAAATTAATAAATCTCTAGTTAGGCTGATATTTAATGAGTGGGGGTAATGAGGAATGAAATGGGAGATATCACTACAGAAACTACAGATATTAAAATAATAATCCAGAAATATTTTAAACAATTTTATACCACTAAAAGTTGACATCCTAAATGAAATGGATACATTCTTTGAAAGATACAAATTATAAAGCAAACTTAAGAATAGAAAATTTCAAAAACCCTATATCAATGTAAAAAACTGAACTTAAACTTTAAAACTTTTCTCAAAAGAAAACCCCGACCCCGATGGATTCACTGGTGAATTCTACCAAACATTTACTGAAAACATAAAACCAATCCTGGGACATTACAAGAGAGAAAAATCTATAGAACAATATTCTTCATAAACATAGAATCAAAAATTCCTCAATAAAGTATTAAAATCAAATCTAGTTATATCAAAATAATACACAATAATCAAGTGGGAATGTAAGTTTGGTTTACCATTTGAAAATCAATTAACTTAATTCACCATCATTGTAATTCACCAATGTAATTTCTTTAACAAAATAAAGAATTTTTGGTTACCTCAATAAATGCAAGAAAAGTATGTGAAAAATTCAGCATCCATTGATAATAAAAACTGATGGAATTAGATACAGAAAGAAACTTCTTTAATTGGAGAAAGAGCATCTACAAAAAACTTTCAGGAGATACTTAAAGATAAAAGACTGATTGCTTTCTTATTAAGACTGGGAACAAGGCAAGGATATTCACTCTTACAACTTCTATTCAACATGTCCTGGAGGTTCTAGTCAGTGCAATTAGGAAAGGAAAAGGAATTACAGGCATACACATTCAAAGAAAGCAGTAAACTTCTATTTTTTCTCAGATACATAGAAGATCCAAAAGAATTTACTAAAACATTAGTAGAACTAAGTCATTTTAGCAAAATTGCTAAAACACACAAGTCAAAATACTAAAATCAAGTGTTGCTCCGTACTAGAAATTAACAATCAGAATATGAAATTTCAAAATACCATACCATTTGGAATCTCACTGTGAGTATTCATAACAGTTTTATTTATAATAGTAAAAAAAAAAAAAAGTGAAATAATCCCTATGTCCATGAACAGGAGAATAGACTTTTTAAAATGTGGTATATTCATACAATGGAAAACTACTCAGGAGAAAAAAAATTACAAAACATGTATGAATCTCAAACACACTTATGCTAAAATAAAGAAGCTAGAGACATAACAGTCCTTAGTACTCACTTCAATTTTTATGAAACTCTAGAGAAGACAAATCTAATATAGAGTGAACAAAAGTGGATCAGCTGCTACCTGGGGTTTGGGGGTGAGGAGATATTGGATGAAAAAGGGAATGATTAAATCTTTTGTGTTGGTAAAATATTCATCTCGATTTTATTAGTGATTACAACTGTTTATCAAACCTTATTGAACTGTATATTTTAAATTGTTGTATTTTATCTTATGTAAATGATGTCACAATAAAGTAAGTTAAAAAATAAGTTGAATTTGTCATCCTCTCTCCATTAGAACCTGTCCCTATGACTCCCTGCTGCCTCATGCCAAGCCCACTTGCTTCTATGAGAGGGCCAGGAGCAGAGTGAGGCAAAAGGTAAAGTACTGATAGAAGCCAAAGCTTAAGGAGGCTCTCGCTCTCAGTGTCATGCACAACCCTGTTCTTTTACATAACCCGCCCTGCTCTACAGCCTGGCTTCCATTCTCACTATTCTCTTAAAGATCACCAAAAACAACAGACCTTCTGTGCTTCTACTTACCATCCATACAACTTTGAGCAATGTTGACAGTCCTAATCATCTTGAAGGCTTTCATGCTTATTAGCTCCCAATTACAGGTGTGCTTTGGTTTTCTGCATACTCCTCTTAGCCTGTCCATCCACTGCTGTGGTGGCAATTATTCTGCTCTTCAAAGGGCTTCTATATCTTCCTTTGAGCTTTGCTTTCTATCCTGAGCTCCAGATCTAAATGTTCTCTAGTCACTGTGTAGTAACACAGGAAGTCTCATATTTACTTTACACTTTACACCAGATAAATATAAAATCATCAACTTTGCTCCAAATTACCTTCTGACTTCCCTCCTCAGATGTTCTCCTAGTCACACTACTCCCTTCCATCACCACACCCGGTCAACTCTGTCTCTTATAAATGTTACCTCTTTCATTCTCGCTGCTACCATCCACCTCCCCTCCAACTTACAATGCAACCCAATATCTTTTACAAGTGTTGCCTGAAGACTCCCAGCTGCTCTATGCCTCCCAGTCTCTGTTATCCTAATCCACCCCACCCACTGGTGTCATCTTCCTGTAAATCTAATAATTCACCCTCCTTTCCAAATTCTTAAATGACTCTCCTTCAAGCACTGAGTAACAGATCCTAGTTTATGTTCAAAGTTCTCCATTCTTCATATCAAACCCCGCTTTTTGCTCTTATCTCCCATTATTCCTCTACTCAAATCATCTAAGGGGAAAATTGCACTTTCCCTGAATATACCACCTACTACAAGTCTAACCTTTGTTGCTGATGATTGTATTGGTTTGCTAGGGCTGCCATAGCAAAGCACCACAGACTGAGTGACTTAAAAAACAGATATTTATTTCCTCACAATTCTGGAGGCTGGAAGTCTGAAATCAAGATTTCAGCAGGATTGGTTTCTTCGAGGACCTTTCTCCTTAGCTTATATATGGCCATCTTCTCCCTGTGTCTTCATATGGTCTTCCCTCTGTGTATGTCTGGGTTCTAACTTTCTCGTATTACGAGGACATTAGTCATATTGGAATAAGGCCCACCCAAGTGACCTTATTTTAACTTAATTACCTCTTTAAAGACCCTATCTCCAAATACATTCTGAGGTACTTGGGGTTAGGACTTTAACATACAAATTTTGAGGGAGACACAATTAGCCCAAAACAACGGCTATTGGTTTAGTATGTCTTTGTTCTACATTACAACCCATCCAGTCTCTACCCAGCCTCAAAAACCAGATCAGATATTACCTCTGTCTTGAAGTTTTTCCATATGGGCAAACCAGATAGGCCCACTTACTCTCCTGAGCCCCAGTAACATTCGGTTTGTACATCTGTCAGTATATGAATCATAGTCACTATGCATTAAAGCTACTAGTGAATTTTTCTTCTCTCTTCTTCTATAATGTAAGTTCTCTGTAGCCAGAGAAGGTGTTATTTTCATTATGGTAACTCCCTTGACCGCTAGCATTGTTCTGGCACAAATAAACTTTTGTAACTGAATGGGGTACTTCTAGATAGGTCAGCCTTCAAGATAGGAGTTCAGGAGCTCAGAAAGGGTTTTTTTTGGTCTCCCATCTCCTCATGTCCTGATGTACTTCATTGGTTCACTTACGGCATTGATTCTAGATGAAGTACAATATCTTGATAAGTGTGGTGATATTTTAGGTTTTTAGAGTAGATGTTAATTTTGAGAGAGCATGAAGAATATCGACAGTTGGGGCAGGGAAGAAAGTGAAAAAGGAGTATAAACACTTATTAAGGATTTACTGCAGGATAGGTCTTTCAGAAGCTTTTTGTTCCTTTAATCCTCATGACAATGCTATGGAGACAGGCTATAGTTTTTCCCATTTTACAAAAGAGAAATCTGAGGCTCAGAGAAGATAAGTGACATGAAGTTAGCAGTTATTGGTAGTTAGTGGCACAACCAGAATTCCAATGCAGGCCCAACATGTTTCCAATACTTGACCTCAAACTCTTTCTAAGAAGTCCCACTCAACTGTAGCTTGGGTAAATCTGAGAGTAACATAGTACAGTGGTCCCCTACCCCTGGGCCATGGACTGGTGCCAGTCTGTGGCCTGCTAGGAACCGGGCCACACAGCAGGAGGTGAGTGGCAGACAAGCGAGCAAAGTTTCATCTGTATTTACAGCCACTCCCCATCGCTCACATTACCGCCTGAACTCCACCTCCTGTCAGATCAGCGGCGCCATTAGATTCTCATAGGAGCGCAAACCCTACTGTGAACTGCACATGCGAGGGATCTAGGTTGCACGCTCCTTAGAAGAATCTAATGCCTGATGATCTGCGGTGGAGCTGAGGCGGTGAGGCTAGCACTGGGGAGTGGCTGCAAATACAGGTTATCATTAGCAGAGAAGTTTGACTGCACAGGGACCGTAATAAATCAATTGCTTGCAGACTCATATCAAAACCCTATCAGGGGAAGGGTAAGTTGGGACGAAGTGAGAGAGTGGCATGGACTTATATACACTACCAAACGTAAAATAGATAGCTAGTGGGAAGCAGCTGCATAGCACAGGGAGATCAGCTCGGTGCTTTGTGACCACCTAGAGGGGTGGGATAGGGAGGGTGGGAGGGAGACACAAGAGGGAGGGGATATGGGGATATATGTATACATATAGCTGATTCACTTTGTTATACAGCAGAAACTAACACATCATTGTAAAGCAATTATACTCCAATAAAGATGTTAAAAAAAAAAAAAAACCCTGTCAGTGAGTGGCAAGTGACAATTAAGCTGCATCTGGTGGCAGGCTTTATAGTGGCAGTGAGTTGATTTATTTCAATTGTACAGCCGCATCTGGTGGCAGGCTTTAAGTCAGAATCCAACAATTATTTTAGTCTGCACGTGGCCCGCCCATTATTTTATTTACCACTTCTGACCGCACCTCTTTCCCACACTGCACACTGGTGTCAGTCACAGTTTTGGGAAGCCCACAAGCTAACCCTAGCAAAAATGAGTAAAAAACAAACGTCACTGGAGAGCTTCTTTGAAAAGGGCGAAAGACCCAATGATGAGACAGCAGAAGACTCTAAGACTGCCAACAAAAAGAAAGCTGCAGTTAAAAGAAAATATGAAGAGTGCTACTTAAATTATGGGTTTATTGCAACAGGTGATTCACATTCTCCAAGCCTGCTTTGTATAATATGTGGCGACTGGCTACCCATGAAACCTTCAAAACTGCTTCGCCACATGGAGACCAAGCACCCTGCATTAAAAGACAAGCCTTCGGAGTTTTTCAAAAGAAAAAAATGTGAACACGCAGAACAGAAGCAATTTTTGAAGGCCACTATTTCATCAAATGTGTCTGCACTGAGAGCATCATTCTTAGTGGCTAATCGCATTGCTAAAGCTAAGAAGCCCTTTACTATGGGTGAAGAGTTGATCCTGCCTGCTGCTAAGGACATTTGTCGTGAAGTTTCAAGAGAGGCTGCAGTTCAAAAGGTGGCACGTGTTCCTCTTTTGGCTAGCACCATAACTAGACAAATTGATGAAATAGCAGAGGATATTGAGGCACAGTTTTTAGAGAGGATTAATGAGTCACTGTGGTACACAATCCAGGTTGACGAGTCTACTGATGTTGACAGCAAGGCAACAATGTTTGTTTTTGTGCGATATGTTTTTCAGGAGGATGTGCATGAGGGTGTGTTATGTGCACTTTTGTTGCCAACCAACCTCACAGCTGCAGAACTATTCAAGTCTTTGAATGATTACGTATCAGGAAAACTGAACTGGTCATTTTGTGTCGGTATATGCATGAATGGAGAGGCTGCCATGACTGGACAGCTTTCTGGTTTCACTACTCAGGTCAAAGAGGTCGCTTCTGAATGTGAGCCTACGCACTGTGTCATCCATAGAGAAATGCTGGCTAGCCGAAAAATGTCACCTGAACTTAGCAACGCTTTGTAGGAGGTGATTAAAATTACCAACCACATTAAAGTACATGCCCGTAACTCACATCTGTTCGCGCAGCTCTGTGAGGAGATGGACACAGAGCACACATGTCTTCTCTTATACACAGAAGTGAAATGGCTTTCTAAAGGTAGATCACCTGGCCAGAGTTTTTGAGTTACACGAGCTGCTCCAGAGATTTCTCTTAGAAAAACAGTCACCACTGGCAGCACATTTCAGTAACACAGGATGTGTCACAAAACTTGCTTACTTGTGTGACATATTCAACCTGCTCAGCGAACTCAATCTGTCACTTCAGGGAAGAACGACAACTGTGTTCAAGTCATCAGATAATGTGGCTGCATTCAAAGCCAAACTGGAATTATGGGGGCGACGAGTGAACATTGGGATTTTTGACATGTTTCAAACATTAGCAGAGATTTTGAAAGAGACTGAGCTAGGGCCTTCTTTCTCCCAGCTGGTGCATGATCACCTATCTCAGCTTTCAGAAGAGTTTGCGCATTACTTCCCAACCACAAAGACCCCCGAAGTGGGAAGGAATGGATCCGCGACCCATTTGTGAGTAAGCCAGGTGAATCGACTTTGTCCGTGCTAGAAAAGGATCAACTGCTTGAGATCGCAAATGACAGTGGCCTTAAAAGTATGTCTGAGACAACTTCAAATCGCCATACGTTCTGGATTAAAGTCAAGGTGGAATATACTGAGATTGCCACAAAAACACTGAGAAGTCTGCTTCCATTTCCAACATCCTATCTTTGTGAAGCAGGGTTTTCTGCAGTGACAGCAACAAAAAACGAGACTACAGAGTAAACTGATCATAAGCAACACACTTTGGGCGTCACTGTCTCCCATCCCCCCCAGATGGGACCATCTAGTTGCAGGAAAACAAGCTCAGGGCTCCCACTGATTCTACATTATGGTGAGTTGTATAATTATTTCATTATATATTACAATGTAATAGTAATAGAAATAAAGCGCACAATAAATGTAATGTGCTTGAATCATCCCGAAACCATCCCCCTGCCACGGTCAGTGGAAAAATTGTCTTCCACGAAACCAGTCCCTGGTGCGAAAAAGAGTGGGGACTGCTGACATAGTATATGGTATTTCTAAAGTGAGAGGCACTGATCCAAGTGCCTTAGATTCATTTCATTTTTAAAACTTAGGAGGTAGAACCTATATCATCACCATTTTACATAGGAGGAAACTGAGGCACAAAGATGTTAAGTAACTTGCCCCAGATTAAAGTAATAAAAAGTAGAAGGTCCAGGATTTGACCTAAGCTGACTAATTCCAGAGCCGCAGCCCTAAACTACTCTGCTGTACCGCGTCTCTTCACAAGTGGCCATCTTCCCTTGCATCCCAGGCACCCCTAGATTCGCATTCCCACTTGGAATCTCTGCTCATCAGCTGTCTCATGAACAGCCGTCTGGAGGCCAGTCAGACACAGACACACGAGACAGGTCAACCTTTCCCAGTTTATTTCTTTCTCAAACTTTTCATAGTTCAGTAACTACTGAAGTAATAGGTACTAGACATTCACTTTTCACCCTTTGGGAAACATGTTTCCCGGTCCACATGCCAGCACACATACCATCCAGCCCAAGCTGGGATGAGAATTAGGGGTTTTTTCCTTTTATGAAAAGTGCGTTTCACACATCTAGTTGATCTCCATGGGTTGCTTTTTGGGTTTGGTTTTATTTTTACTTTTTTAAAGAGGAACTTATACATTGGGAAGTTGTCCAAAAGTGTATCAATTATTTACACATATAGTTGTACGTGCAAATACTGTATTTCTGCTGACATTGTCCCCAGCTGCTAAAATGCAAAAAGACATTTTACTAAATGTTTTACCTGTGGCAACTTGCTTCTATTTGTTGCCTTTGAAGAAGAAAATTGAATTTTACCAAGGAGCAATGTGAGACGTGTTCTGATCATCACATCTCCCCTTCTGATTCCCATGGTAGGCGGAGGACTTTTTCAGACTCCTTAACTCACTTGGCCCCTATGGAGATGAAATAATTGATCTCATCGGTAAATGTGGGAAGAATGGCTGGCTCAAATTCTCTTCCTCTTTTATGTTGCCTTGAACTGCCTTCATGACTAAGAGAGGGAGTTCACCTTAAATTTGTGTGGCAGCTTCATACTGCAAAAGACACTTTCCCCACAAGACTTCAAACTGACTTTGGATTTAATTATTACATAAGAAGCCAAAGGTTTCTTGGGAGGAATGTCTCTCAGGCCTAAGCAATTCCATGACGGGAATCAGTGTCAGTGGATATAGCAGCATAAAATAAAAATGCTCACAAGATTTTGTGGAGGCCAAAATACTGAATAGAGTTCACAGAGTGTGTCGAGCTGCCACCATCCAAATTTCTAAACCTTGCTAGAATGTAGGAAGATCTCAAGGGCCCTTCTGTGAAAATGAAGCCAATATGGAGACAAATGCTTTGTCTCTTGTACACGGTAAACACAGAGTACCAAAATTAAGCTCTTGTGGGAACATTTATGTCCATAGTGTTTAAGTTCATAGGCTGTGATTCTGGAACAACTGGCATCCACTAGATAACATCCTGGTGAGGCTAAAACTTCTCAGAATCCATTAAGTTCCCAGAGCGTCTTTGCCAACACTAATTGAGGTAATGCAGAGGACCCGTTGTATGTGGGTTGCTTCTTTGTTCAAATTTGGAACACAATAATTTGAGAAAATAAAAGAGATAGAGAATGAAAATACTGAAAAAGACTAAATTGGAGTGAGTAGCCAGTTCTAGAAGCCAAGCAGATTTATGACTACTGAATTTCAGAATCCCACACACCTACCTACGGGGTCTCCCTGATGCTGAGGCCAGCAGTGTCCTCTGTTCCCTCCACTGCAGAAGGGCCAAGGCAAAAGCATGTTCCTTACAGGAAGCTCTCCTCTAAGACAGGACAGTGAACTAGGATAAGCATGCTCAGTTATTACTCTTCTCCAGCGTAAAGGTGGAGAAGCCAGAGAAAAATTCCCCTCCTCATGGAAACCAAGAGTGGGAAAATGGTGTTTCCATCTAGCAAAGTCCAATATAGCTCAATTTTCCTATTTCGCATTTTGGATCAATCTGTAAAGCATTTTACTGTAACTTATGCCAAGGAGATCAGTTCTCAGGCTAGTATTTTGTACTTTTGCAACTGCTGTGATTGTACAGTATAGCCATTTAGAATAGCATTAGCCCTTTACAAGTTAGCACCAGGACTGTAGTAAGATAAGGTCTTGCTTTTCCATAGCGGACTTCAACAATACCTACATCATTTTCTATTGTTAATATTTCAATGTAGACCACTCCAGATTGTCATGTCCGAAAAGGAGAAAAGTACTTCCTCCTATTCTTGGGTTGGGCAACCACAATTTTTAAAATAACCTTCAAATACTGGGATAAGAGGAAGGAATCAAGCACATCACTTTTGCCTTTTGTCACATGGGGCTCAATCACCTTGTTCTCTTTCTTACTCATATATATCTCCCAGGTTTTTCATGTATATATATCTCTCTCTCCTTCATTAATCATACACTATTCTACCTTCTCAACTCCACGAAGTCCCTTCTATAACAAGTAGATTTATTCCAGTTTTACATCTCTTTACAATGCTTTATTGGTGAGTAGATAAGATAAAAATAAGCTATATCTTTTTTTAAAATGCAGTTGATATGGCAGGTTTAAAATCAGTGGAGTGTGTCTGTAGAGCTGTAAAACAATGACTCTAGTTCCTCTCCATTGGAGTGACGGGTCAGTGACAGATATGACCATTAGTTGATGTCCCATCTGGACACCTCGACCATCACACATGACACCTGCCATAGGCTTCGCTAAGCTGATTTGCCAGCATTGGAAAGGTTACCAATTTGATTGCTTAAATTTTATTCCTAAGTCAGTTCTTTTCAGATATGCCACATCACTGGGGCTTGGGGAGGATTAATGCATGAAAGTTTGAATTTCAGAAAGCATGTCCATTTTTCTCCAGTTATGAAAGACTCTGAAAGGTTTTCTTTTTTAAAAAAAAAAAACTTTTTTTGCAAAGCATTAACTCTCAGTAAATGTTTATCTTTAATTTTAACCTGAAACTAAGTTTGAGAAATTCCAGTCCACATGGATTTTGTTTTTACAAAATTCATCAAGAAGGCTTACAGAAGACTGTCTCTGATAAAAAATGACGAAATTGCCACTTCAACTCCAAGAAAATCCAGAGTGTTTTATTTATTATGACACCATTAACTGACAGAGCTCCAATTGGCTGGAAATCCAGTTTAAATATCAGAAATTTCTATACTTTCCAAACCAAGAAAAAAAGAAATAAAAAAAGGAAGGAGGAGAAGAAAGGAAGGAGAAGGAAAAGAAGGGAGGGAGAAGGAGAGGGGAGACAGATTGAGAGAGGTCGGGGAGAAAGAAGGAAAGAAAAAAAGAATGTTGCAGGAGCTTGGGATGGACACATGTGCACTAGTATGTATAAGACAAATGACCAATGAGGACCTACTGTATAGCACAGGGAACTCTACCCAATATTCTGTGATAACCTATATGGGAAAAGACTCTAAAAAAGATTGAATATATGTATAACTGAATCACTATGCTGTACACCTGAAACTAATACAACATTGTAAATCAGCTATACTCCAGTAACATTAAAATATTAAAAAAGGGCTTCCCTGGTGGCGCAGTGGTTGAGAATCTGCCTGCTAATGCAGGGGACACGGGTTCGAGCCCTGGTCTGGGAAGATCCCACATGCCGCGGAGCAACTAGGCCCGTGAGCCACAACTACTGAGCCTGCACGTCTGGAGCCTGTGCTCCGCAACAAGAGAGGCCACGATAGTGAGAGGCCCGCGCACCGCGATGAAGAGTGGCCCCCGCTCGCCGCAACTAGAGAAAGCCCTTGCACAGAAACGAAGACCCAACACAGCCAAAAATAAATAAATAATAATTTTTTAAAAAAAAATTAAAAAAAAAAAAAGACTGTCGCAGAAGCTGCACTGACTTTCTGAACAATATCCACAACAAGCAATTAGAATAGGGGTAGGAAGGGCACTGAGCTGGACTCCTTGACAAACGCCTAGAAGAAATCTCTCAATAAGGGCTCACTCAGGACACCACCGCCAACCATCTCCATGCTTTCCTCTCTACGTCACCTCATTCTGTTCTGAACCTGAACTTCTGCCCT
Source organism: Balaenoptera musculus (assembly GCF_009873245.2). Taxonomy (NCBI): domain Eukaryota; kingdom Metazoa; phylum Chordata; class Mammalia; order Artiodactyla; family Balaenopteridae; genus Balaenoptera; species Balaenoptera musculus. The sequence continues at coordinate 80,816,582 of NC_045794.1, forward strand.
GTTTCACCCTGGGAGAAAATGAGCCCTGCAGATGAGAACAAATATAAATGATGCTTTCCAGCCTCCACCTGCTTCTCCGTTGCTCTCCAGCCTTTGTTTTTCTTTCAGTGACGCCCTAACACATTCCACAATTCCTTCAAGCCAGGCCTGAAGGTCAGACTGGAGAGAAAAGACTCAGTTTTCAATGAGACTTTGGGCTTATCTCGCTTGGCCAGGCTGCCTTCCTGCTGGTGCGCTTCACCTGCAGGGGTCCGCCTGGAGCAGCTCACTTCCTTTAGCTCCAGAGAGGCCTGAGCTCAAAGCCTAGCTCTTGATTTCATTAGCTGTATGGCCCATACCATGGCCAGTTCTTTTTTCCAAGATGCAATTCTGACTGGGTGCCTGCCCTCCTCAGAGCACCTCAGGGGGTCACTATTGCTTTTGTGCACAAAAGCCAAACCTTGCATTCTGTCTTACAGGCTCTGCAGATTCTGGACTCTAACGGCCCCCTTGAGTTTCTCCCCACACCACTCTCCCACTCACACTGAAAACTACAGCCCTCTGACATCTTCAGTATTGTGAGCTCTTTTGCTTGACTCTAGAATAGGGGACAACATACTTTTCCTGTAAAGACACAGATTGTCAATATTTTTTCAGTATTTGCAGGCCAAATGGTCTTTGTCACAGCTACTCACCTCTGCCATGGTGGTGCCAGCACAACCACAGACAGTACATAGATGAATGGGCATGTCTGTGCCAGGAAAACTAGCCTACGGGAGGTTGGGAGCAGTTGGTGGAGATGCAGATTTGACCCGTGGGCTGTAGTTGGCTGACCCCAGCTCTATACCTTCATCCGTGTTCTTTATTCCTTCTGCCTGGGACACCTTCCACCTGCCTCTCACATGAGCAACCTGTTTCTAACTGGTGCTGCTTCGTCCAAGAATCTTTCCTGATGCCCCACTCTGGGTCACCTGACCTGTCCCCAAAAGATTCCAAGACAGAAGGAGAAAAACAAATATTGTATATTAACGCATATATGTGGAACCTAGAAAAATGGTACAGATGAACCAGTTTGCAGGGCAGAAATGGAGACACAGATGTAGAGAACAAACGTATGGGCACGAAGGGGGGAAAGTGGCGAGGTGGGTGGTGGTGGTGGGATGAATTGGGAGACTGGGATTGACATATAGACACTAATATGTATAAAATAGATAACTAATAAGAAGATCCTGCTGTATAAAAAATAAATTAAATAAAATTTTAAAAAAAAGATTCCAAGACAGCCTGCACTTCCCCACCACTGGCTCACCACTTTATATTATAATTGCTTATTTACATATTTACATCACTCCCTAGACTGTAAGTTCCACAGGGCGGGGATGAAGTTTGCCTTTATTTTATACCCAGTACCCTCACCTAGTAGGTACTCAAAATATACTAGCTCTTATTGTCATGATCATCACGGTAGGATTAGGTAAAGTGGGTCATTTGGGGTGAGCCTGAAAACCTACAACTCTTCTATCAGAAAAATCAAACTGACAGACTCACAAAGGCAAAGTTTTCCCAAATCAGGGTTGCCTCAGGGTCTGCATGGAAGTGAGTTTTGCCAGTTAGTAGGTACAACGTCCGGAGCCCGAAGTCAGTGGTTCTCAGCCTTCATGTGCATTGGCATCACCTGGGAGAGCTTTAAAAGTTACTGCTACTTAGATCCTACCCGTGGAGACTCTTCTTTAATTGTTCTGGGGTGCAGTCTAGCGTGAGAATCTTTACAATCTCCTCAGGTATATTAGTTCCCTTGGGCTACCATAACAAATTACCACAAATTGGGTGGCTTAGAGAAACAGAAATTTATTCTCTCAGAATTCTGGAGCCCAGAAGTCTGAAATTAAGTTATTGGAGGCTCTAGGGGAGAATCCTTCCTTGCCTCTTCCAGCTTCCGGTGCCTGTACACATTCCTTGGCATCTTGGCTTGTCCGCATCCCTCCAATCTCTGCCTCCATCTTCACATCTCCTTCTCCTCTGTGTTTCTGTTCTCCTCCGTATGTCTCTTATAAGGACACTTGACATTGGATTTAGGGTCCCTTGGGTAATCCAACACGATCTTCTCTCAAGACCTCAACTTAATTACATCCACAAAGATCTTTTTTCCAAATAAGGTCAAATGCACAGGTTCCGGGAATCAAAACATGCACCTATCTTTTGGGGAGCCGACGTTCACCCCCAAACACCAGGGAATTCTGATGTACAGCCTCTCTCTAAGTAACATGCACATGTTTGTAGGTGGGATGTCACATCTGTGCCGGAGCTTGTGTGGGGATTGATCCCTTCTCTTGCCAAGTGAGGATCATTTTGGAGCATTCCTTACCCTGATGAAAGAGGGACAGAGGGTTAAGAAGGGAGGGTGAGGAAATGCCAGGCAAGTGAGACAAAGGGGATGCAAAGCATGGATTTAATAACCAATTTCCCTGTTCTTTGTTCTTCCCCACTCTCTCCATCAGAATTATCTTTCCCTCTTTAGAGGAATCTGTACTATCCAGACTTTTCTCTCTTTTATTTTCTTTCCCCTTTCTTGTTTGAAGCATTCCGTCTTAGACTGATTATCTACAATCCTATCATCTCATATTATTTCAAAGACAACCATGCCATGCCCTTCATTTGATCAGACTTATAGACAAAATTGTGAACAGGTTTTTGTATGTTTCTTTGGGTAACTGAGACATTCATAGTTATGATAAAGGAAATTCTGCTCTTCTTTCAGATTAGTTGAGGATAGGAAGTCAGATGTGCCCCTATATTTCAGTGAAACCAGAGCTGTCTCACACCGAGGCTGAATCCTTTAAAAACTAAAAAAAGGGAAAGAAGTGAAATGTGTAATCCTCAAGAATTAGGGCTCCTTCACGCTCCTTTGTTTGCTGTTTAATTTTCAAGTCATTTTACGTCAGTTCTTATCAGAAATAACTTTGAATATCTAGCAGTGATGATTATATTCTGGAAGGAGGTCATGAGATTGGGGATAGCATGCTCAGTTACCTTTTGATTTTTCCTCTCTGCTATCTTTTGGAAACCAGATATCAGAAGCTCCAATAATTGGCAGTACAAACAGTACGTTCATGGCAAGCCCCCAGCAACCTCTTTGAAGGGAAATGTCTAGTCCTTATTTATAATAACATAATAATGTGATTTTGAAAGAGGCAGCATGAGTGTGGATTTTGTTTTGGTTGAAAAAAATAGAAGCTGCATTTAATTTATTTACTTGTTTGTTTATTTATTTATTTTTAGGCTGGACTGTGTAGCATGTGGGATCTTAGCTCCCCGACCAGGGATTGAACCCATGCCACCTGCATTGGGAGCTCAGAGTCTTAACCACTGGACCACCAGGGAAGTCCCCGCATTTTTTTTTTTTTTAAATGGAGGAACGGAAGGCTGTTGGATGCTGTTTAGATAAGAAGTAGCAGGAAGATTATACTCAGTGATGCATTCTGCTGTCTGGCATGTGAGCTAATTCTCCCTGACTGCTGGCACCAACTCGCCTCTGCCATTTTGTTAGAGAGAAAAGAAAAAAAAAAGAAGAAAATACCCATTCTGCCTGTTTTCACTTTATTGTCTCATTCTTATTCTAATCCTCCAATAAAAAGGACAAAGTCCTTTATGCTGATTCAAGACTTTTTTGCAATTTGGAGAAAAATCCTATTTTTTTCCTCCCAATTTTGATGAGATGTTGAGCAATCCTGGTAGACTAATTTAGGTAACTTTTCAGGTGTTCTTAACTGAAACTAGAATTGCCAAAGAAATGCAAAAAATGCCAGCACTTATCGGAAATGCAAATGTGGCATTTGTTCAGCTTAATGTGAATAGCCTGGCCCAGGCAACAACAGAAGAGACAATTAGAATGCAGTCATGGTTCCCAAAATTCACCCTTTCTTCCTGCTAATATGACATTCTTTCAAAAAGAAAAGAAAGAGAAAGAAAAAGAGGAAATGTATGTGTTTTTTCTTCAGTTACCAGCACAAAAAATGCCAATTTGGTACGGGTTTTATTTAAACTAAGAAAGTCTGTTATTGTGCAAGTACTGTCAGAACAAAGTAGCAATAAAGGAATTTTATGTCTGTACTGCCTTCTTTATGGCTGGGTTTTAAGAGCAATGGAACTCAGGTCAACCAGCGTTAGGAGCAACTGTGGGTATTATTCTCCACCGAGGACTGTGGCGGAATAACCATGTTTACTGCCCATCAATTTTCAATGATTTTATGCCATCATTTGGGAGATGAATAAAATAACTCTGTAGCAGGCATGCATGTAAATAAATTAAGCATTAAGAACGAGCGAGTTGTAATCATCTTTCTTTGAGAATGTACTAAATAGTTGCAATCAGTGAAATGGACAAGGAATTGCATTAAATTGCAGTTCCAGTTACACAGCATAGCAGCTAAAACAAGACTGGTTTGAGAGGATGTCTGCAGGCAGGGCAGAATGCAGTTGTCTCCTGGGTGTGTTTTAGACTACAAAACCACACTGGGCAAATAAGGCATGGGTCACTTAACCTTCCTAAGTGAAAGTATCTATTATTGATGAACAAACAGCAATGAATGAACTCTTTAGCCATATATTACCATTTCCCTCATTTAAGCATTCAAGCCTTCAAGGCCTGAGAACCATGGCAAATATAAAACCAATTGTCCCCTTGTATCATAATGCCTCTTCCACAATGACCAGTTTAATTATTCAGAGGGTCCTTTTAAACATTAAGATTGATTGGGAATGAGAGGAGAGAGTTTGATGCAGAGATGTGGATTTTATTTCCCTTTTTCTTTTAGAAGGAAAATGGGAACTGTGTATAGGGAAGCATTTTCTTCACTTTTACTGAGTTAATGGTTGGACCTCAAGGGTGCAGATTTTCCAGCATCTTCTCCAAAGTAAAAAATAATGGTGCCCTCCCAACTTTTCCTGATTTTCAGTTGAATAGAGGTACATTTGGCATCCCTGGATATGTGCTTTAGTCAAGAGATATCTTTAGCCTAACATCTTGATTTGTGATGCATATGAGCCAGTTTTTTGAGGAAAATCTCAATGCAGAAGAAAAAGGATAGGTTTCAATTGTCACCAGACTCTGGTTCAAATCCTGATTCTGCCGCTTACAAACTGTTCTTAGGTTAAGTTTCTGACAAACAATTTGTCTTTAGGTTGAGTTTCTTTGCCTGTCTGAGCCTTTTTTTTTTTTTCTCATAGATAAAATGGACATCTTATGCTCACATCATATTAACCTCCTGGTACTAAGTCTAGTGTAGTGTTTGCACAATTTGCACAAGACTAAAGCTGTTAGTCTCACAGTTCAGAAAACTCTCAAGTCAAAATTGTTCTTGGAACAGTGCAGCCGACAGACAACTAATGTTTACTGAGCTCCTACCATGTGCCAGGTAATCTGATAGATGCTTTCACATACGTCATCTCATTCATGTCTTATGACACTCAAGGTACTTTGCATAATTCCCATTTTGCTGTGGGACAGAACGAAGCTCAGGGAGTGTGTGGTTTGCTTGAAGACTACTGAACTACTAGAAGCTGCGGTTGGAAATTAGATCCAAGTCTTTTAATTCCAGGTTAAGGCCTCTCTCTCCCCATTGTTCCCCCAACCACATGTGCCAGCAGAGTTAGGAGGTCTAAACTTAAGATCTAAAAAATAAAGCCTTTATCTATGACTACGTTATTACCATGGTTGACTTGGCAATTTTTTACATTCGTCAGAATTCTTTGTCACAAATAAGCGAAATTTAAATAGTACCGGATTATGAAAAAAGGAGAATTTATGGACTCAGGTAATGGAAAGATTCAGGAGAAGGTGGTTTTAGGCACAGGTGAATGCAGGGACCCAAGCAAGCCCAATGGCTCTCGGTTGTCTTCATTCCTCCTGACTGTTGGCTCCATCTCAGTGGACTCTCCCCTTCCTCTAACGGGTGACAATATGGCTGCCAGCATTTCCTTGCAAATAGCTTCACAGTGGAAATAAAGATCCTCTCTTCCCCACAGGAAGAGTTTCCAAAGTGAAGTCTTTCCTTGGCAACTTGGGTCACATGCCCACCCCTGAATCCGTCCCTCTAAACCAGGATAGCTGGCCAGAACAGGGTCATATATATAAACTTCTGGAATCAGGAGTAAAATTCCGTCAGCCGAAACAGCATAAACAGAGACGCGAGAGAGATGTCCCAAGGGAGGTGTCTAGAACTAGTGTGAGTGAACCAAGTTATAGTTGCTGTTATGGAAAGAAAACTGAGAACCAAGCCTCTTGTCTATACTCTATGTGACTTTGAGCCTATAAGAATTCAGCCTTTGGTGCAAGACACACTAGATGAATTCTGGCTCTACCATTTTTCAGCTGTGTGACTTTGAGCAGGGTACGTCATCTCTGTTCCTCGGTTTCCTCGTCTATAAAATGGCGCAACTCATAGAGTTTTGGAGGAAGACTAAACAGTTAAAATATACATATCTATATCTATCTATCTATCTATCTACAGCTAGAAAATGCTTGGCTATCGTTAAGTGCTCATTCATAGCTGCTAGCAATCATTTTAAAATTATTATGCCTCAGTTTCCTCGAATTTAACACAGGACTTTGCCTTCCTTGATTAACACACAGGATGAAAGTGCAAACAAACATGTGATGGCACACTGAAAGAATAAGAGACATTCTAAAACAGTTTTGTGTTTATGGCATTGTTAATGAACTTACAGGAGTCAGATGCCCTTCCCTCATGGTACCTCTTTTAAGTAAAAATTGTCTGACCAGACCTTTGCAGTGATGTTGCTGGAATCCTACCATATTTGCCATTTTCCAGTAAGCTGCTCCAGCACAACTTTGCAGATGAGTGCTTGGCTTTTACTCTGAGTGAAAAAAGGGGAACCATTGCCTGTGTTCGGCAGATCAGCTCTCTCCTCTGCTCAAACCTTCCAGTGGCTTCCTATCTTAGAATAAAATGCAAGGTGCTCACCATGGTCAAAGGACCCTATAGAATTTGCCCTCCTAACTTGTTCCTCTTTCATCTTAGTGTTTCACATTCCCTTCTTCTCTCATTGGCTTCATTCACACTGGCCACCTTGATCTTTCTAAAATGTGAACATGGTAGGTATGGTACAGCCTCAGGGCCTTTGCATATACTTTTAACTATTCCTTACCCACCTTCTCACTTCAGTTAAATATCTGGGCAAATGTCAACCTTGTCTGTGAAGCCTTTTCTAATCCACTTGACACAAAATATACCCCTCAGCCTACCTTACCCTGACACACTTTCTTTTTTTTAATAAGGTTTTTTTTTTAATTTTTTAAAATTAATTAATTTGGCTGTGTGGAGTCTTAGTTGCAGCATGCAGGATCTTCATTGCGGCATGCGGGATCTTTTGCTGTGGCGTGCGGGCTTCTCTCTAGTTGTGGCATGTGGGCTCCAGGGTGCACAAGCCCAGCAGTTGCAGCACGCGGGCTCTCTAGGTGTGCCTCATGGGCTCAGTAGTTGCAGTGCACAGGCTTAGTTGCCCTGTGGCATGTGGGATCTTAGTTCTCCGACCAGGAATCGAACCTGCATCCCCTGCATTGGAAGGCAGATTCTTAACCACCAGACCACCAGGGAAGCCCCTACCCTGTCATACTTTTTATAAACACTCAGCTTTACTTGCCATTTTAGATATTTATTTATTCATTCATTTATAATCTGTTTTCCTTAACTAGAAAAAAATCTCCTTAAAGGAAGGATTATTGTTACTGGTGTTCATGGCTCCATCCCCAGTGCCTAGAAGAGTCTGCCCATGGTACTAGAGATTCAATAAATATTTGCAGAATGAATGAATAAATGAGGGATGTAAAAATATCTGGGCAAAGCTTGGAACATAATCAATATTCAATAAATGTTGGTTTAAAAGTATATTTTCAGAGAGACCTTCAAGATGGCAGAGGAGTAAGACGTGGAGATCACCTTCCTCCCCACAAATACATCAGAAATACATCTACATGTGGAACAACTCCTACAGAACACCTACTGAACGCTGACAGAAGACCTCAGACTTCTCAAAAGGCAAGAAACTCCCCGCATACCTGGGTAGGGAAAAAGGAAAAAGAAAAAACAAAGACAAAAGAATAGGGACGGGACCTGAACTTCTGGGAGGGAGCTGTGAAGGAGGAAAGGTTTCCACACACTAGGAAGCCCCTTCGCTGGTGGAGACGGGGCGGGGGGTGGGCGGGGGGGAAGCTTCGGAGCCACAGAGGAGAGCGCAGCCACAGGGGTGCGGAGGGCAAAGAGGAGAGATTCCCGCACAGAGGATCGGTGCTGACCAGCACTCACCAGCCCGAGAGGCTTGGGCTTCGGAGGTCAGACCCCAGGGAGAGGACTGGGGTTGGCTGCGTGAACACAGCCTGTAGGGGGCTAGTGTGCCACAGCTAGCCAGGAGGGAGTCCAGGAAAAAGTCTGGAGCTGCTGAAGAGGCAAGAGACCATTGTTTTGGGGTTTGTGAGGAGAGGGGATTCAGAGCACCGCCTAAACGAGCTCCAGAGATGGATGCGAGCTGCGGCTATCAGCGTGGACACCAGAGATGGGCATGAAATCCTAAGGCTGCTGCTGCCGCCACCAAGAAGCCTGTGTGCAAGCACAGGTCACTATCCACACCTCCCCTCCCAGGAGCCTGTGCAGCTCGCCACTGCCAGGGTCCCGTGATCCGGGGACAACTTCCCCGGGAGAATGCACGGCGCGCCTCAGGCTGTGGCAACGTCATGCCGGCCTCTGTCACCGCAGGCTCACCCCACATTCCATACCCCTCCCTCCCCTGGGCCTGAGTGAGCCAGAGCACCCGAATCAGCTGCTCCTTTAACACGCTCCTGTCTGGGTGGGGAACAGACATCCTCCGGGGACCTACACGCAGAGGTGGGGCCAAATCCAAAGCTGTACCCTAGGAGCTGTGTGAACAAAGAAGAGAAAGGGAAATCTCTCCCAGCAGTCTCAGGAGCAGTGGATTAAATCTCCACAATCAACTTGATGTACCTGCACCTGTGGAATACCTGAATAGACAACGAATCATCCCAAATTGAGGAGGTGGACTTTGGGAGCAACTGTAGACTTGGGGTTTGCTTTCTGTATCTAATTTGTTTCAGGTTTTATATTTATCTTAGTTTAGTATTTAGAGCTTATTAGATTTGTTTATTGATTTAGTTGCTCTCTTCCTTTTTTCTTTATATATACAGATATATATATTTTTTTTCCTTTTTCTCTTTTTGTGTGTGTATGTGTATGCTTCTTTCTGTGATTTTGCCTGTATAGCTTTGTTTTACCATTTCTCCCAAGGTTCTGTCTGTCTATTTTTGTTTGTTTGTTTTTTTGTTTTTTCTTTAGTATAGTTTTAACACTTGCTATCATTGGTGGATTTGTTTTTTGGTTTGGTTTCTCTCTTCTTTCTTTCTTTTTTAAATTACTTTTAATGGTTTTTATTTTTCATAACTTTTTGAAATTTTTTATTTTAATAACATTTTTATTTTATTTTATTATTATTTTTTTCTTTCTTTCTTTCTGTTTTCCTCCCTTTTCTTCTGAGCCATGTGGCTGACAGTGTCTTTGTGCTCTGGCTGGGTGTCAGGCCTGTGCCTCTGAGGTGAGAGAGCCGAGTTCAAGACATTGGTCCAAGAGAGACCTCCTGGCTCTATGTAATATCAAACAGCGAAAGCTCTCGCAGAGATCACCATCTCAACACTAAGACCCACCTCCATTCAATGACCAGCAAGCTACAGTGCTGGACACCCTATGTCAAACAACTAGCGAAACAGGACCACAACCCCACACATTAGCAGAGAGGCTGCCTAAAATCATAATAAGGTCACAAACACCACAAAACACACCACCGGATGCGGTCCTGCCCACCAGAAAGACAAGATCCAGCCTCATCCACCGGAACACAGGCATGAGTCCCCTCCACCTGGAAGCCTACACAACCCACTGAACCAACTTTAGGCACTGGGGGCTGACACCAAAAACAACGGGAACTATGAACATGCAGCCTGCGAAAAGGAGACCCCAAACACAGTAAGTTAAGCAAAATGAGAAGACAGGAAAACACACAGCAGATGAAGGAGCAAGGTAAAAACCCAACAGACCAAACAAATGAAGAGGAAATAGGCAGCCTACTTGAAAAATAATTCAGAGTAATGATAGTAAAGATTATCCAAAATCTTGGAAATAGAATGGAGAAAATACCAGAAACGTTTAACAAGGACCTAGAAGAACTAAAGAGCAAACAAACAATGATGAAAAACACAATAAACGAAATTAAAAATTCTCTAGAAGGAATCAATAGCAGAATAACTGAGGCAGAAGAACGGATGAGTGACTTGGAAGATAAAATAGTGGAAATAACTACCACAAAGCAGAATAAAGAAAAGAGAATGAAAAGAATTGAGGACAGTCTCAGAGACCTCTGGGACAACATTAAAGGCACCAACATTTGAACTATAGGGGTCCCAGAAGAAGAAGAGTAAAAGAAAGGGACTGAGAAAATATTTGAAAAGATTATAGTTGAAAACTTCCCTAATATGGGAAAAGAAATAGTCAATCAAGTCCAGGAAGCACAGAGAGTCCCATACAGGATAAATCCAAGGAGAAACATGCCAAGACACATATTAATCAAACTATCAAAGATTAAATACAAAGAAAAAACATAAAAAGCAGCAAGGGAAAAACAACAAATAACATACAAGGGAATCCCCATAAGGTTAACAGCTGATCTTTCAGCAAAAACTCTGCAAGCCAGAAGGGAGTGGCAGGACATATTTAAAGTGATGAAAGGGAAAAATGTACAACAAAGATTACTCTACAAAGCAAGGATCTCATTCAGATTCGACAGAGAAATTAAAACTTTACAAACAAGCAAAAGCTAAGAGAATTCAGCACTACCAAGCCAGCTCTACAACAAATGCTAAAGGAACTTCTCTAGGCAGGAAACACAGGAGAAGGAAAAGACCTCCAATAACAAACCCAAAACAATTAAGAAAATGGTAATAGGAACATACATGTTGATAATTACCTTAAATGTAAATGGATTAAATGCTCAAACCAAAAGACATAGGCTGGCTGAATGGACACAAAAACAAGACCTGTACATATGCTGTCTACAAGAGACTCACTTCAGACCTAGGGACACATACAGACTGAAAGTGAGGGGATGGAAAAAGATATTCCATGCAAATGGAAATCAAAAGAAAGCTGGAGTAGTAAATAACATATCAGACAAAATAGACTTTAAAATAAAGACTATTACAAGAGACAAAGAAGGACACTACATAATGATCAAGGGATCAATCCAAGAAGAAAATATAACAATTGTAAATATTTATGCACTCAACATAGGAGTACCTCAATACATAAGGCAAATGATAACAGCCATAAAAGGGGAAATCAACAGTAGCACAATTATAGTAGGGGACTTTAACACCCCACTTTCACCAATGGACAGATCATCCAAAATGAAAATCAATAAGGAAACACAAGCTTTAAATGATACATTAAACAAGTTGGACTTAATTGATATTTATAGGACATTCCCTCCAAAAACAACAGAATACACTTCCTTCTCAAGTGTTCATGTAACATTTCCAGGACAGATCATAACTTGGGTCACAAATCAAGCCTTGGTAAATTTAAGAAAATTGAAATCGTATCAAGTATCTTTCCCGAGTACAATGCTATGAGACTAGATGTCAATTACAGAAAAACACTGTAAAAAATACAAACACATGGAGGTCAAACAATACACTACTAAATAACCAAGAGATCACTGAAGAAATCAAAGAGGAAATCAAAAAATACCTAGCAACAAATGACAATGGAAACACGATGACCCAAAACCTATGGGATGCAGAAAAAGCAGTTCAAAGAAGGAAGTTTATAGCAATACAATCCTACCTCAAGAAACAAGAAACATCTCAAATAAACAACCTAGCCTTACACCTAAAGCAATCAGACAATGAAGAACAAAAACAACCCAAAGTTAGCAGAAGGAAAGAAATCATAAAGATCAGATCAGAAGTAAATGAAAAAGAAATGAAGGAAATGATAGCAAAGATCAATAAAACAAAAAGCTCTTTCTTTGAGAAGATAAACAAAGTTGATAAACCATTAGCCAGACTCATCAAGAAAAAAGGGAGAAGACTCAAATCAGTAGAATTAGAAATGAAAAAGGAAAAGTAACAACTGACACTGCAGAAATACAAAGGATCACGAAAGATTACTACAAGCAACTATATGCCAATAAAATGGACAATCTGGAAGAAATGGACAAATTCTTAGAAAAACACAACCTGCAGAGACTGAACCAGGAAGAAATAGAAAATATAGACAGACCAATCACAAGCACTGAAATTGAGACTGTGATTAAAAATCTTCCAACAAACAAAAGCACAGGACCAGATGGCTTCACAGGTGAATTCTATCAAACATTTAGAGAAGAGCTAACACCTATCCTTCTCAAACTCTTCCAAAATATAGCAGAGGGAGGAACAGTCCAAACTCATTCTATGAGGCCACCATCATCCTGATACCAAAACCAGACAAAGATGTCATAAAAAAAGGAAAACTACAGGCCAATATCACTGATGAACATAGATGCAACAATCTTCAACAAAATACTAGCAAACAGAATCCAACAGCACATTAAAAAATCATACACCAAGATCAAGTGGGGTTTATCCTAAGAATGCAAGGATTCTTCAATATATGCAAATCAATCAATGTGATAAACCATATTAACAAATTGAAGGAGAAAAACCATATGATCATCACAATAGATGCAGAAAAAGCTTTTGACAAAATTCAACACCCATTTATGATAAAAAACCCTCCAGAAAGTAGGCATAGACAGAACTTACCCCAACATAATAAAGGCCATACATGACGAACCCACAGCCAACATCGTTCTCAATGGTGAAAAACTAAAACCATTTCCACTAAGATCAGGAACAAGACAAGGATGTCACTCTCACCACTATTATTCAGCATAGTTTTGGAAGTATTAGCCACAGCAATCAGAGAAGAAAAAGAAATAAAAGGAATCCAAATTGGAAAAGAAGAAGTAAAGCTGTCACTGTTTGCAGATGACATGATACTATACATAGAGAATCCTAAAGATACTACCAGAAAACTAGTAGAGCTAATCAATGAATTTGGTAAAGTAGCAGGATACAAAATTAATGCACAGAAATCTCTTGCATTCTTATACACTAAGGATGAAAAATCTGAAAGAGAAATTAAGAAAACACTCCCATTTACCATTGCAACAAGAAGAATAAAATATCTAGGAATAAACCTACCTAAGGAGACAATAGACCTGTATGCAGAAAACTATAAGACACTGATGAAAAAAATTAAAGATGGTACAGACAGATGGAGAGATATACCATGTTCTTGGATTGGAAGAATCAACATTGTGGAAACGACTATAGTACCCAAAGCAATCTACAGATTCAATGCAATCTCTATCAAAGTACCAATGGCATTTTTCACAGAATGAGAACAAAAAATTTCACAATTTGTATGGAAATACAAAAAACCCCGAATAGCCAAAGCAATCTTGAGAAAGCAAAATGGAGCTGGAGATATCAGGCTCCCTGACTTCAGGCTATACTACAAAGCTACAGTAATCAAGACAGTATGGTACTGGAACGAAAACAGAACTATAGATCAATGGAACAGGATAGAAAGCCCAGAGATAAACCCATGCACATATGGTCACCTTATCTTTGGCAAAGGAGGCAAGAATATACAATGGAGGAAAGACAGCCTCTTCAATAAGTGGTGCTGGGAAAACTGGACAGCTACATGTAAAAGAATGAAATTAGAACACTTCCTAACACCATACACAAAAGTAAATTCAAAATGGATTAAAGACCTAAATGTAAGGCCAGACACTATAAAACTCTTAGAGGAAAACATCGGCAGAACACTCTATGACATAAATCACAGCAAGATCGTTTTTGACCCAGCTCCTAGAGAAATGGAAATTAAAACAAAAATAAAGAAACGGGATCTAATGAAACTTAAAAGCTTTTGCACAGCAAAGGAAAACCTAAACAAGACAAAAAGACAACCCTCAGAATGGGAGAAAATATTTGCAAACGAATCAACTGACAAAGGATTAATCTCCAAAATTTACAAGCAGCTCATGCAGCTTAATATCAAAAAAACAAACAACCCAATCTAAAAATGGGCAAAGACCTTAATAGACATTTCTGCAAAGACGATATACAGATTGCCAACAAACACATGAAAGGATGCTCAACATCACTAATTATTAGAGAAATGCAAATCAAAACTACAATGAGGTATCACCTCACACCAGTCAGAATGGCCATCATCAGAAAATCTACAAACAATAAATTCTGGAGAGGGTGTGGAGAAAAGGGAACCCTCTTGCACTGTTGGTGGGAATGTAACTTGATACAGCCACTATGTAGAACAGTATGGAGGTTCCTTAAAAAACTAAAACTAGAACTACCATATGACCCAGCAATCCCACTACTGGGCATATACCCTGAGAAAACCATAATTCAAGTAGAGTCATGTACCACAATGTTCATTGCAGCACTATTTACAATAGCCAGGACATGGAAGCAACCCTAGTGTCCATCGACAGATGAATGGATATAGAAGATGTTGCATATATATGCAATGGAATATTACTCAGCCATTAAAAGAAATGAAATTGCGTTATTTGTAGTGAGGTGGATGGACCTAGAGTCTGTCAAACAGAGTGAATTAAGTCAGAAACAGGAAAACAAATACCATATGCTAACACATATATATGGAATCTAAAAAAAAAAAAAAGTTCTTAAGAACCTAGGGGCAGGACAGGAATAGAGACTCAGACGTAGAGAATGGACTTGAGGACATGAGGAGTGGTAATGGTAAGCTGGGACGAAGAGAGACAGTGGTATGGACATATATATACTACCAAATGTAAAATAGATAGCTAGTGGGAAGCAGCCACATAGCCCAGGGAGATCAGCTCCGTGCTTTGTGACCACCTAGATGGGTGGGATAGGGAGGGTGGGAGGGAGATGCAAGAGGGAGGATATATGGGGATATATGTATATGTATAGCTGATTCACTTGTTATAAAGGAGAAACTAACACACCATTGTAAAGCAATTATACTCCAATAATGATGTTAAAAAATATATATTTTTTCAGTTAACGCTTCAGTGAGATTTAGCTGGTAGTTATTGAGTTACTGGAGATAGTATCCAGCAATTGCACTCCTAGGTATTTATTCAAGTGATCTGAAAATTATGTCTGTATAAAAATCTGCAAGTGAATAATTTATAGCAACTTTATTCATAACCGCCAAAAGTTGGTAGCAACCAGAATGTCTTTCATTAAATAAGTGAATGGATAAACAACCTGTGGCACATCTATACAATTGAATATTACCCAGCAGTAAAAAGAAATGAGCTATCAGCAATAAAAAGAAATGAGCTACAAAAAGATGTGGATGAAGATCAAGTTCATATAGCTAAGTGAAAGAAGCCATTTTAAGAAAGCTATATGTTATATGATTCCAATTGTATGGCATCTGGAAAAGGCAAAAATCTAGTAATGGTAAAAAAAAAAATATCAGTGATTGCCAGGGATTTGGGGGAAAGGGGAGGGAAAGTTAAATAGGTGAAGCATGGGAAATTTTTTAGGGTAGTGAAACTATTCTGTATTATACTGCAATTGTGGATACATGACATTATGCATTTATCAAAGCCCACTGAATTTTACAGCACAAAAAGTGAGCCTTAATTTTTGTAAATTATTTAAAAAATCATTTTTGGAGGTCTAGCAGTTACAGAATGTAAAGCATACTGTCTTAAAACAATCTGTGTTGCAAATGTTTAAGCCAACCTCACTGGAAGGGGTGGGAGAAAAAAGTGCTGACCAAAGTAACTTTGGAAATGAGTGGAATATAAAACTAAAGGCAAAAGAAGTTGTAGATAAGCACCGTATTCTAGTTGCTAAATTCATATCCCACAAGAATATCAGTTAACAATCCTGATATTTCTCTATGTGTGGACTGGAATTGAACAATTAAGTAAATGGATGGTGGATGGTAGAAGCCAAGTTTATCACTGCTGGAGGGGAAGTTTACAGATATACACAGGGAAGAGGCTAGAGTGATCCTTGTTGCAATGAATCAGAATTAGAAACATCAGTATGAACTCATGTTTAGCTTCACATGGATACAGATGGTTTCATATAAAAATAGGTATAGATATGCATGTGTTTGCAAATGAATACAGCAATATCTTGCTGTGTCAGCTGAGCTGGTCTAGAAGCAACAATACCCCCAGTAGCAGTGAGCACACCTAGTAGGCAGATCTTGGTTTCTAAGACCATTCCCCAACAAAAGGAAGAAAAGTTCCTTGAAGAAATAGCTGAAATTGCTGAGTCCAGGAATGGGACAGGAACTACACAAGATGAGTCTGGAGTATCTTATAGTGTCAGAAAGTAAGGACTGAAAAATCAAAAACAAACAAACAAGACCCCTCAATGACGAGGGTATGTCAAAGAGACATAGGAACAGACGGAAAGAGCTCCCAGTGGCCAGAGCTGGTACAATGTGAGCAACAGAATAAATAAAGTAGTATTGGGTTATAACCTAATATATGAAATAAATATCCACGAGCCATACTTATGTAAAGTATTGAATAAATAAATAAATGAGGGAGAATAGGCAAGTTTCCCATACAGAAGAATTTCAAATAATTTTAGATATTTCACCTTCTGGAATATGGGGTATAAGTCCCAAATCACTTAAGTATAGCTGCACACAGCGGAGAAAGCTAACAAACACAACCTCAGCCAGGTGATCAAGGTCAACAATCTCAGTGATTAAGTCATGCTGATAAATGTACCCTTGACATGATGTGATGAAAATAACACTTCTCCTCTGTGGTATTCCTCCCTCAAATACATAACCCTAGTCTAATTATGAGAAAAGCTTCAGACCAATCCCAACAGAAGAATAGTCTACAAAATACCTGACTAGTACTCCTCAAACTGTCAAGGTCATAGAAAAAAGAAAAAAGAAAAAAAAGAAAGCACAGACTGAGAAACTGTCACAGCCAAGAAGAGCCTAAGGATACGTGGTAATTAAATGTGCTGTGTCATCCTGGATGGGACCCTGGAACAGCAAAAGAACATTACAAAAAACTAAGGAGATCTGAATAAAGAATGGACTTTAGTTAACAATAATATGTATCACTATTGGTTCATTAATTGTAACAAACACTAATATAAGATGTTAATAATAGGAAAAATTGGGTTCAGGGTATGTGGGAACTCTCTGTACTATATTTGCAATTTTTCTATAAATATAAAACAGTTCTAAAAATGAAGTTTATATATATATTAGAAAATGTTACTGAAGACAGAGTCCCTGGGTAAAGAGCACATTGAATAAGGGTGTGGAGAACAGAATAAAGAGGTGACAAGGGGGACGACCATCAGTGTCCCAGACTTTAACTGAACTAATTAACAGTTTTATCTACCTTCATTAATACATTTATCCAACACAGATCCATGCACGTCTGCATTTACCAGACCTATGCCAGGAGATGGGGACGCAACGGTGAACCAAGAAGGGGGCATGTCTGCTGTCCTCAGAGATCCAATGCCTAGGGAACCCAAACATTACTAAAACAATCATATGAGTAAATGTAAAATTCCAGCAGTAGTTAGTGTTACAAAGGAGAAATACACAGAACAATGAGAACACAAAAAGGGGCATATGAGTCCATCAGAGAAGCTAAGAAATGTGACCCTGTCCCAATGTTAACATCACAATGGTATTATATGTACCGCTGTGAGAGAGTAGGGAAATACTTGAGCTGTTTACTGCACAAAATATAACTATTTGAGATGTCTTAGCTTCATTTTGTTTGTTGCAGTCAGCCTGCACAGATCGACTGTTGTGCAAACAACTTCCATTTTGTTTAGGTTTTGATAATTGTCATTTTGTTATAGGCAACTGCTTCTTGTTTGAAGTGGGAAACTCTGTAAGGAAGAATTCAAAAGATTTTAAGACTACCTGACAGGATTGCTTCGTGATAACAAACAGAGCCATGAGAAATGTTTGAAGTGTGAAAGATTACCTCCTCAGGGTTTTTGTATTTTTGTTGTTTTTTTTTTTCCTGTGTACCCCGCCCCCCAATGATTTCCCCCGATAGATAAGAAATAATTGCTTGTTTCTTGAGGAATGAAAAGAAGGAATATCCTCAGGCTGCTTTCTTCATATTTGGTATGAATATGACTAGTGTCTATTCTAATCCTTGAGGCATTCTTAAGAAGAGCCAGCAGATGAATAAAAAAAGGCTTTAACCTTTTTCCTTTGCTCATTATGTAAATTCTATTTTTCAGCTTCCTTTTTTTCCCCCTCAAGTCTCAGTGCTAACTCCCCTCCCCTTAATTTTTCTGAATGAGTATTCTTCTCTTTTGTCGTTTTCCAGGATTCACATTCTTTTGGGGTGGATGGGTATCTATTAAGACTATTAATGTGTTTACCGGTATACCAATTTAGAATGCGGTAAAAGACAAGGAAAATAAATAAGTAAGCGGTGCCCTCTGGATAACGCCGTGGAGCTGACGGTCATGGCAAAGGTTTTTCCGAGCGTTATGTGGTAATCTGTCTGCATTGTTAGAGTCAGTAGGGTATTCAGCATTCTAATCTCTTATAGGTAACAACGACCCAAGTATATTAATTACAACTCGAGAAATGAACGTGCGCATCTAACACATAGGCGCCATTTTCCTCCAGGCAGGATGAAACAGTATGAGCATGGACATGAAATAATCGTCAGACTCACTGCCAACCTTTGTCCTCATTTTCATTCCTGGTTTATACAGGAGTAACTAAGGTTAATGTCACAGAACTGGCTGTGATTATTTTTAGTTTAAACAACCATGTCTGCCTAAGATGAATGCATGTGCAAGATAGATTTCCCCCCAGAGAGCAGTTCATCTTTCCTTTGGTGTGCCATTTTCCCTTTACTGCCCCTCAAATGGATTCTGAACGTATAGATTACATTATCACATTAAATAAGGATGGGTAAACTTCAAAGCATTCAGAGTTAAGATGCACCTGGACTTTTAGATTCGGACTTGAAAGCGAGCTCACATTAACTGATGTATGAAGCTGTAATGGAGACACCTAATGTCATTGTCAAATTCCTACGAATAGTTTTTAAATGAGGCAAACCGAATGTAGGACTTAGGGGCTTTTGAATTATCCTCTCTAAACTGATGCTGCAAAGGAAGGGAAAAGAAAGATTTAATATTTTTCTAAAATCATATATTATGAAAGTATATTAATATCAGTACCCAGAGCTAACCTTATATCTAGCTGTGTCCATTTAGTCATTTAACAAGAAAAATGTGTTAATCAGTTCTTGGCACATAGAAACAATGCTTTACATAAATTGTTATTTTTGTTTATTGCTTTATTCCTTCAACAAACATTCACTGGGCTTCCATTATATCCAGGCACCATGCAATTAGATGAGTTCGCGAGGATACCTTTAGCCACCAGGCTGTGAGCTGAAATGACATGTCTTATTTCTGAGCCAAAGGTTGTAATTGCTGGTGCAAGACTCCCCAGAGCTCTCTTCCTCTGCTGGGATTACTGAGAGAAACACATGTCTCAAATGGGTGGGTTACAATATGGGGGAGAGTGCCAGCCTGGGTTCCTGAGTGCGGCCCACTAACCCATAGTGGACATGTAGTATGAGTGGAAAACCATCTTTCGTTGTATTAAGCCACAGCGTTTGGGGATTGATTTGTTATTGTAGCATAACCTAGTTGATTCTGACTAATAGCGTGGTTCACTACTTAACCTAGTAATCGTGATGATAAGTGTTGCCATTATTAAGTTTATAACAAAAATCCTATGAGGTAGCTATTATTGTTCATACTTGAGGAAACTGAAGCTCAGAAGGTCAAATAACTTACTCAAAGTCACATAGTTTATAAGAAGCAGAGAAAGACACTGAACCAAAACCCCATGTCCATGAATATGTCTCCCACACTCTATCATAATTAGGGGCTACACATAAGAATAAAGATCTTTTATAATATTAGGAAGATATTTACTGATTCATTCATGTAGTTCAAACCAGAGTAGAAGGAACTATGGTAAGACTTCCCTTGATACTCAGTGCCCTTCGGTTGCCCACCACTATAGCTCTCATCATAGTCACCTATTCCTTCTTGACCTCAATACAGAACTAATCTAAGTTAATATGAAAAGCCAGTTTATGGTGTTGAATAAAGTTAATGCATCACCTTCACGAAGTAACATTTCATTCTTAGTAAAGGCCTTTAGAAGTATAATGTCAATGAACAGGTGGTGGTGGGATTTCCACTACAGCAGCAAAATAGCAAAGGAAAAATTTCTGAGCAAGCTTCTTGCATTAGAGTCATCAACTTTGCCTGAGGATGATCAATTCGTCATCGGTATTAGCGCCTCCCAAGAATATGCTCGTTCTTCCCAATAGGTAGGGTCTTATCAGGGACACACTTAGAACTCTTGAGATATGGGAGGATACAGCAGGACTAAAGTGTTTGGTGGAGGAAGGAAGGGTAGGTACGCTACTACCAGCATTTCCAGAATCATTGTTCCTCACAGTTGTTTTTCTGGGAAGTAAGCCTTACCCAAAATATGACAGTAATTCTGTAAATAAAGTGGTGAAGCCTCAGTAGATTAACTCTGGGGAAATAGTTAAACCTAAGTTCTCTCATCTGCACATTGGTTTTAATAAATAATATCATATGTAACATTATTATTGTATATATTATATCATCATATAATATAATAGCATATGTCATCAAGTTATCATAAATTTTAATAAGATCATGGTTCTCCCATTATTTGTATAATCTTGGGCAAGTAACTTTAAATTGTCTGAGTCCTATTTTCTCCGTGTCAACTCTATGTTAGAGGCCTTGTTCAAATAATCACCAAGATCCTTCTAGCTCTGGTGTTATAGATCTATGCATATGAAAGCATTAATTGGGAAGTGTTAGAGAAAAGTAAATTTGATTACCCTTATGATTGATAACATTTGTATTGTACTATTTTGAATGCAGCAGTTCTCGGGAACAAGGCTTCTCTAAGAAATGAAAAAGCATGGTCCTTGATAGCTTCCATATGGGACTATTGTCAGTGGCAGAGATTTGTCTCTGTAAAGGCCATTGGTCAGAAGCATAGAGCCCTTTGCTCCTCCTGCTTGAAATTGGTGACCTTCTGCTCTAACCACCAGCAGGGAGACATCATATGTTTCCTGTTCTGATTTACACACAGGAGCTTCTAGCAACAGGTTTGAGATGAATGAAACCACACCCTCCAGAAGTCAGAAGCAGCAGAATCATCAATTTCTCATTGATTTCAAGGATGAGGAATGAAGGCTCTGCCCTCTCACCTCCTCTCCTCTCCTCTCCTTGGAGGATGGATGGAGTACTACAAAGAAAACTTGGTTTCCAAAGGGTCATAAAAATGCTTTTATCATTCCTTTACAATGATGATAAACTACTTATTAAGAGTTGACTGTATACTCAACCCTGAGCTCTGTTGCTTGCCTATATTTTCTTATTTAGTCCTCACAACAACTCCATGATGTAAATGTCACTCTTATGCCCAGGACACTGAGGCTTAGAAAAGGTCAATAACTGGGAAGTCAGTTATAACTTATATCTGTTTGACTCCAAAGCTAGTAATTCTCAATTTTTTGGTATCAGGACTGCTTTACATTCTTAAAAATTATTAAGGGCTCCCAAAAGCTTTTGCTTGTGTGTGTCCTGTCTATCAATATTTACTGCTTTAGAAATTCAAGCTGTGAAAAATTTAAAACACTAGAAAACACAAGCAAACATTTCATTAGTCACTAGGGCGATGATGTGATCACCTTATTTAGCCTCTGGAAAACTCCATTATACACTCAAAAGAAGAAGACTGAAGGAGGCAGATAACATCGCAGTGTAATGTGAAAGTAATTTTAACCTGTGAACTCCCTGAAAAAGTTTTGAGGTCAGTAGAGGTCCCAAAACCATCCTCAGAGAGCAGCTGTTGTAACTTTCACATTCTACATTCTATGCTAACATGACTTATATGTCTAACATAATGGCAAAACTGACATAAACGTCTTCTACAAATCAGACAGAGGTCTACAATTCTCAAATGTCTTATCTCCATAGTTAGGAGTTCATACCCTCTGTCCCGTTTGAATATGAGAGTTAGTCTTTTTTTGACTCTTCAAATGGTTATTGTGAAAGGTCTATACAAATGAAAGGTGATATTATTGTTATTACTCATTATTCATAATTCTCCCTTGCTCCTGCTTTACTCATATGCTGAAATCAAAATGTTATCTGATAACATTTCATCATCTCACCCCATAAAAAAGAGATGCTGTTGGAAGTAGTTCATTTTTACCTTCAAGAAATATTTATCCAGTGCCTACTATGTGCCAGTCACTAAGGCAGATTTACAACAACGAATGTAACTCAATCCCTGTGTTCAAGAAGCTTAGAGTCTGATATGATAGGAAAGGATATACAAATCAAAAGGTAATTTACAGTACATAGAAATATCAGGGATAACTGGAAAAATCAACAGAGAAATGTTCTATGAAAATCAAGCTCTTCGACTCAAAATGTCTCAGGGCTGAAACACACCCTCTATTCATCCAGGCAACAATGCCTCTTGCTTCTTATCAGGGATGCAATTGGTCAAGGACACTAAATGGCTTTACGAAGCAACTTTTCAAGCTTTCCTTTTGGGCCAAGGTCTGGGCCTATGAGCATCAGGCAGCCCCCGCAAGGGCTGGGAACAGCAGGTCCCAAAGGTTCCAGGTTCTGGCCCTTCCTTCCCAGACACAATGTCAAACACACAAAAGCTCCTGTCATGTTACATTTTACATTTTGAAATATGGAAGCGTCTTTTAAATACTCTTAAGGCATTTATTTCTGTGTTTTGTTGTTGTCGTCGTTTTTGAAATGAGGTGTGTCCAGTTTTTAAACCTAACAACTACTTTTGGGGACTTGCCCACATCTCTGGGATTTGAATGTGGGTTGTGCCCCATTTTACTGTCTTTTAAGTTTACATTTAACATGTTTCTCTTCTCTGCTCCCCTTGCCACTGGGGACAACTCTTTGGCTCCTTAAAGTTTGCCGCTTAGAGTGGAAGTTCAGCAGGCAGGTGATCATGCTGCAAGCTCTTTCTGGACCTCTGGCAAGGGGAGTGATCAGTGAAGGAAGGCCACTGCTACCTTGGGATCTGCAAGGCTGGGTGTTTTCGGTACCTGCTGTCCACAGCCCTCCACTGTTATCGGAATACTTTGCCAGTGCACTAATCTCTTTGGAGATAAAAATGTTAACGTGTTACTAAATTTTAATTTTCTTTTGCAGAAAATACAGTACCATGTCTGAGTTAATTATTAATATTTAAAATATTTCATCCCTTAACTCCCTCATTTGCTTTGCCCACAGTCTATTCAGTTCCTTTGTTCGGCAGAATTCTGCAAAATGTGTGTTACCCACTACTGAGATTGTTCTGCCCCTGATGTATTTGTATGGATTTGTTTCTGGTCGTAGCTTGTCCTAAAATGTGTGTAGCAAGCAGGTATTTTATGATAAAATTGTTGTGTGGTGCATGCTCTGTATGGAATTCAGAGGAAAACCCAGATTCAGTGATTAACAATGCCAAAAAATGCAAGTAACTAGCCATTGTTCAAATAACAGTGGTGCTATTTCTCTTTTGTGGCCTTTTAGACTTTTGTTGCCCTAAAATTCCATTTTATTGGGAACCCATTTTCCACCTGGTCTGTCCTGACAGAGTTTTTTGCTACTTTAAACAGTTTCTAAATAAAATTCTGTATTTCAAGAAAAAAAAAAAAAGGTAATTTACAAAAACAATGTGATAAGTTCGGAATAGGGGACCACATGGTAACAGCACCTCATTCATCTCTCAAGGATCAGAGATGATTAAGAAATACACTAGTAATTTTACTGCTATATTTCAAAGGGCCCATTTTAAACTTTAACTCCATTATCCAACTCCATGTCACTTTCAACATTGACTTCTCATTTTCTCTCCTCTATTTAAATGTTGAAGGTTTCTTTTTTTATATTCAGACTCATTGCCTTGCATTTTCAAAGTCAAGTCTCATTGTTATTCCTTCTCTAGGTCCTATTGTATCATTTCCCTGATATCCATGGTATTCATAATATCTCCCAAATGAGTACCATCTGTGAATTTTATCAGTGTGCTGTCTGTTCCCTATTCTGGCTTATGAATGAAGATGTTAAATAAGAACAGACATTGTAGGGCAGCTGCTTCCTACAGCACCCCACCAAGAGTGCTCTCAGCGTTTAGGACACCATCTCACTGGCATTCATTATATTTTGTTTAGAGTTTTTCAGGTAGCTTTGACTCCCAAGTGGTAAGGATGATGTTCAAATGAATTCATAGTTTTGTGATTAAAATTTGAGGTAAGATGTGGCATACTTTCTGTTGAGTTCTGGGTTCTGGAAAACAGTTACCTAACTTCCTCCCCTCTTTACCTCTGGCCCAAAATGACTCTAGTATTTGCTGATAGACTTAAAAATCTGCATGTGGAGAGTACTTTATCTCAGTGTACAGGATGATGAAATGGAAGTAGGTGTCATATTTTGATGTGAGGTGAGAAACCATGATGTGGGATTTGCAAGAGAAGTAATTAAAAATCAGTTAAAAGATTCTTAACCCAGTACCACAACAGGTTAGATTATTGGAGATTACAGAGTGACTTTTGGAGTCATTTGGTGTACTGTGAGTCCCATCCATTTACTAAGGTGTAGGAGGGGTATTTCCCTCTTCACCTCAAGCCAGCAGAGAGAGAATTTAAAATAACTCAGAGAGTTTGATAACTATGCTCTGAAGTTTGGGGGATATTATATATTGATATTTTTCACCAACACAGAAACATCTAAAGGTAAGAAGGAGTCACTGTCCTTGGCAAACTGCTTTCCTAGAATTATCTGAATTAATCTGAGCAAAAACTATGGAACCATGTATGGGATATGCACAAGAGAAACCCACTTGGGATCATTGTTATCTTGTCCAAAACTCATAAAAAGGAATTTTGCAGAAAGAAGCTAAAGGCATCACTCAGTTTTTATTGATGACTAGTGAGACGTAAGTGTTCATCCAGAATAGAAATGAATTCATCTAGGTCAATGAGCTACTACTGGATATGGGGTAGGAATAGTGCAACTTGGAAGAGCCCATGTGTATCAGTTAGCTTTTGCTGCATAAGAAAATACCCTCAAACTTAGTGTCTCCTAACCATTTGTTTAGCTTGTGATTCCTTAGGTCACCAGTGTAAGTGGGGAGTCAATTGCAAATGCTTTGCAATTTAGGCTGGCTCACTCATGTGTCTATGGTTAGTAATGGGTCTATTGGGGGCTCACTGATTTACTGTAGCCTCAACTGAGATAACTAGTCTCTGCTCCACATGGTCTCATCCTCCAACAGGCTGTTTCAGTGGCATCAACGGTGGTTTCCAAAAGAGAGTGAAGGAACGCAGGACTTCTGGAGGCCTAGGCTTGTAACTGAAATATCTTCAATTCCTTCACATTCTGTTGTTCATGGCAGGTGACAAGGCCAACCCAGACTTGGTGGGTAGGGAACCAGATTCCACCTCTTTTTGAGAGGATTTGAGTCCTTTCCTGAATCTTTCTTTGTGTAACATGAACATAAGCTCAGAGGTGCAGCAGTCAACTCCTGACCATGAGGTTACAAGCATGTTGAGAAAGACCTCATTCTAAGGATAGAAGAGGGGGAGAAAAAAAAAAGGATCCTTCATGCTTAATGACATCATTGAGTCACCAACCTGCCCCGCACTGCCTACTCCTGCCGTCTTATTGCATGAGACAAATTAACCCCTTTCCTGTTTAAGCTACTGTTTGTTAAGGTTTTTGTTACTTGCAGGCAAACACATTCCTAACTGATACAATAGCAAATTTTTATATAAGATGAGCTAAACTGAGCTGCATGAATAAAGAGGGATAAAATTAAGAGAAGAGTCATAAAAAAATGGATTAAGAGTTATATGAGAAAACATCAAAGCAAGTCGACTTTTTCTGGTCAGAAAAGAAAATACAGAATCTGGAGAGTGAGTTTAGCAAAATTGTGTGAATGGTTAGTGTGCAAAGGATTATGAATAAGCTTTGTTTTTTATAGAAGGAAAGAAGCAAGACCCAAGATTATACTGTAAGATAGTTAGATGGATAAATTCATCTCTGAAGAGAACAGTGTAAATGCTGGAATTCTATTTGAGCATGGCTCTGAATCTCCATTTCTAGAAATCTTTAAGAAGGCAACATATATTTTCTATCTAAAATAGATATATTTTTATCCCAAAGAAAAATAAATTAAGTAACCCCTTTTCAGTATTTTTCAGCCCTATATTTCTTCAAAAAAGTCTTAGTTATACATAGAAGAAATAGATAAATATGTGAGGCAAACCTGGTACCTTCAATAACTGGAGGTAAGGCATTCTAAGGATATGCCTTAGACTGCTGTCCTGGTGACCTATGCTTCTATTTTCTACATTCATAGTCAGAATCTTGACTTCTTGACTCTCCATGCCTCACATTTAGTTTTATTCAATAAGAGAATCTCATTTTATTACAGAGATTCTTGGTGTCTCTATACAACTCCTTCATGATAGAAAAGTGATTTATTTTACAACAAATAGTCATGGACCTTATAATTGTCATTTTAAATCTTGTTTAAATTTATCATACAGCACATCTATCAATTGCTTGAATCTATTGCCATCATTTTCTTCATTTGCTCCACTTTCTATGTATCACCCGAGGAGCCACCATCCTTTAGAGTTTAAGCTTTTAGCCCGAGATACCCAGGTTTAGTTATTGCAAATAGTGTGTTCATAATATGGGTGACTGTTTCAGTCCTTGGAATGCTTCCTTCGGTTGTAACTTGTGGCATGCCAAAAAAAAAAAAAAAAAAAAAAAAAAGCCTTAAGGTAGAATTCTATGTGGAGGTTATTTATTCTGGTTTATCCCGACTTTGACACCAAAATCAGGACTATAACAGTTATGTAGTGCCCATACAGATCAGGTACCTGCCTGGAAGGTTTACAGAAACAGAGCAGAGTGACTTCCCTGGTAGTTAAGAATCCGCCTGCCAATGCAGGGGACACGGGTTTGATCCCAGATCCAGGAAGATCCCACATGCCGCAGAGCAACTAAGCCCGTGCGCCACAACTACTGAGCCCACGTGCCACAACTACTGAAGCCCACGCGCCTAGAGCCCGTACTCTGCAACAAGAGAAGCCACCACAATGAGAAGCCTGCGCACCGCAACGAAGAGTAGCCCCCGCTCTCCGCAACTAGAGAAAGCCCGCGCCCAGCATCGAAGACCCAACACAGCCAAAAATAAATAAAGTTATTTTAAAAAAAAACAAAGCAGAATTTGAGAATGACTGGAATCTAGACTACAGGATAAAAAAATATATGTCTTAAAACACATTCTTATATTTAAAAATTATGAGTAAGATACTTTGAATTCTGACAGAAAAATCAAATTTCTCCTCAATTAGGAACTTCAAGATCCATGGGGTACTTCAACACCCTTTTGGATTTTTCTTGCAGTCTGTTGCATGCCATCCCCACCAGTTGGCATTTTCAGAGAAATGTCTATACCTTGCTTTAGGACCCTAATTATTAAATATGGCTTATCTCTAGTCTTTGATAACGCCTTTTCTCAAAGGATAATCTCCAAATACTGTCATCATCAATTAACTTTTATGGAGAGCTTAGCTTTCCATATTTCCTAAACACTCAGGAGAATGTTGGCTGGTGCCAGAGGTGGATTTACTATGAAGCTAATGAGGTCAAACTTTGGAACACTTCAATTGCACAGGCCCCTTCCAAGGCTCTGGGAGAGGACCCTATAAATGTGCAAAATTTGTACGAATAAGATAATTTAACCACAATTACTTAAGGCTACTGTTTCTTTCCACTCCAATCTCCACTCTGTCCTACTTCCCTTCAAGTCAGATAGCGATGTGGCTGCAGGTATTTGGGGATCCAACTAAGGGGAGATTGAACTGCTCATACCTTCATTTGCGTGGCATATATTTACGCGGCTCACAGCCCCTTCAGCGCATAGTTAAGAACCTGCTAGGCTTCCTGGTGAGGACATGTCTCCCAGGCACTCTCCTGCTCCTCACTAGCTGCCTCACTCGGCTGCATGACACCAGGGTGCAGGGGCGGAGGTCACAGCATCATGTGAGCGTGTCTGATGGCAGGTGGCATGGGACATATGTGGGTCC
The DNA here is from genome assembly GCF_009873245.2 of Balaenoptera musculus. Lineage (NCBI taxonomy): Eukaryota > Metazoa > Chordata > Mammalia > Artiodactyla > Balaenopteridae > Balaenoptera > Balaenoptera musculus. The sequence goes on from NC_045794.1 coordinate 80,844,950, forward strand.
TGGAGGAGAAACATGGTTTGAGACATGCGGAGAAGGAAGCAGGCCTGTGGAAAATCTTCCAATCAGAAGTCATGTAAAATTGAAAATGGAAGATTCAGTTCTCATTGACATCTGGTCAGAACAGAATTTCTCTCCTACCAGGAATATACCCATAATATGGTATTTGCAATTACCAACGTACCATCCATTTACTTTTTCAAAGGTAGTAGCAAGAAATAGAATTTATCAGAATTCCTGTGTTTGTAGGACCCAAAACTATATCAGTATTACAAATAGTGAGTACACGTATAATAGCTTATTTACAAATGAAACTTTACAGAATTTCCCCAATTTGTGAAATGTTATCAATAATTAGGGTTAAATATAAAATATTTTTCTAAATTGTTGATAATAAAAATAAATATTAATCAATAATGATAAGAAGACTGATTAATTTCTCTAGAAAAATTATATTTCAAAATTATTGTCATATGAAGAAGCAACCAGAGAATATGCAGCCCAAAGTATCATAGAGATATAATAGGCAGTTAAATAAAAACTTTGTTATTTTTTTGTAATGTTTGTGGTATTTGACAGCTTTTAAAAATGTATCATTTGTTGTGATTTTTATTCTTATTCTAAATAAATATTTATTCTAGTAATTAAGTTGTCCTTTCTAATTTTGTATTCTTTTTCTTAAAGTGGGCTTCATAAATTGTAAAAGCTTCAGGCTCCTGTAAAGTTAAATCCATCTCTGACTGAAGTCCCTCTCTCTCTCTCTCTCTCTCTCTCTCTCTCTATATATATATATATATATGTATATATATATGTGTGTGTGTGTGTATATATATATATATATATATATATATATATACACACACACACATATATATATAGAGATCTCTCTCACACACCCACACATACACACACACAAAAACACATAGAGTTTAGTGCACTTGGCTTGAATTTTTGTTCTTTACAACATTGCTTATTTTTCGTTTGTTAAATCAGACTTCTTGGTGGTGAGATGGAGAAGGATATTTTAAAGCTCTTTCTTCCTGGGGGAATAGTCACTTATGCAGGATTGGTGGAGGCCTGAGCTGATAAGATGCTTTCCCATTAGGCTTCTCTGTGAGCTTCCTTTTCTAGCAAGAGGTTAGAGTGTTTGACCACTTCGCATGCATGATCAAGTTCGTGACCTTCTCAGCAATGGCTTTCTGTGTGTCACCATGGTCATCTTCTTCTTCCTCCTGCTCCTCCTTTAAAAAACCCTATAATTTACCTTTTATTTTGTCCAAGAGAAAGAGATAAGGAAAATAAATGCACCAGGAAGAGTACTTCCAGCCCACAAGAGGTCAACCTGCATTCCAGGTAGGGCTGCTCTTCCTGTGGTACCAGAGGGTGGCACAGGGCAAAGCAGATGTGGACCCTCTGAATAGGATTAGGAGGATGTTGAGGCCAAACTGCAAGTGGCTGGTTCGGTGGGAGGAGGTGCTAGTACCGGGGAAGAACCCACATAGACATAAAGTTCCAGGACGTCTAAGAACAGAACCAGGAAGTTCAGAGACTCATCTAAAGTCTAAATTAGAGATTGAAAGAGTCAAGTGACCAGGGGATGGAGAATGAGTCCGTTGGAAACACTCGGAGATGTGGGCTCGGTTTATGTCCTAGATCAGAACCAAAATGGAGGTGATATCAGGGATGCAAAACTACAGTCAGAGGTATGTGGGCCGGGAATGACATCCAGGGCCAGGTTGGCAGCCAGTGCCCCTTACTTTGAAGGACTGGACCTGGCTGTTGGCTGGACATCACAGTGATAAGAGTTTCCTTCCCCTGAGGAACAGTGTGGACTCCCAGAGATAAAGTTAGCTGTGGAGTTCATGACAGCCTCTTCAAGCAATGATTCCAATTACAAATTGGCACAGGTATGACTCTCTTCATACTTTAACGGCAGGTGTCATTTTTGGAAGAAGATGAAAGATTCCAGGGTTCAGAGTACAGTCCCTCCCATAGCAAAGTCCTTCAACCCAATGATTCTCTCCATTAATGAATAGCAACATCTTCTCTTTGCCTCGCAAGTACTTGTGAAAATCATTTATTGTTATTAGTGAGGTGAATTTTTACAAAATAATTCATTGTATTAACATTGTTAGCCTGCTTTAGAGGTTTTTACATTCTTCTTTTTCATTAAATGAACATAGCATACATCCTAGATGTTAGAGTTTCTATTATTAGGAAGAAAAGTAGCATCATTTAATTTTACTTACATATTTTATTATATTTGTCCAACTGAGTGCTATTATGTCCCAGAATAATGAAGGATATTCATAACTTTCTCCATTCTCAAAATAAAGCAAGGACTTAAAGTTCTCCCCAGGTACCTGTAGCCTTGAATTCAAGTATTATTCCTCCTTACACGTTCCTCCATTTTGTTCTATCAGACCTTCCAACTTTAAATATTGCTTCAAACCCCTGAGGGTTTTATAAGCTTAACCACAGCAGCATTTAAACAGACTTCACTTATAATTAATTAGTTGAATGTGTTTAACTATTACTCATTGTCCAAATAAATGCAAAATAAAGTGCCTCTACTTAAATGTACAAAATAGCCGTCTATAAAATCATAAGCAATAAAGTCACAGAGTTGGATTTGTTCTATTTCTTTGGCTGGGATAAAAATAGAATGTCAGCTGCTTAATAACATTTTCTTATACTAAAGGAAGATATAGCACTTTTGATTGCCTATCAACTTTAATATTTGCTGATATGGAAAAGCGCTAGTCTCTGCTAAATATGGAGAAGGCTTGACCTACTTTATTTGATTTTAACATCTTGCATTTTAAAATGTAGGATCAAGGACTGTAGATTTTTATCATCTTTCCTTAGCTTTCTCTAAAATAAAGGCAATACAGGGAAATTTTGGAAGGTGAAAAGATGCGGGACTCTTGAGGCCAATTTAATAGAAAGGATTATTTTAAATAAATTAAAAAATGACATGTTGAGACTTGTGCAAGGAGGCACAGAATTTTCTTCAAATAGTCTAAAAAATCAGGTATATTCACAATGAATGCTTGGCTTGGACAGATTTTATAAGCCTGTCCCTCTCATTTGCTTGTCTCTCATAAATCTGTCAGATACCGAGGGGCATGAGATATCAGGAATTGTTCTTTTGGGTTAATGGGCTGTGTTTGTCTGGAGGGAAAAGCCCACTGTTATGTGTCAAGTTTGGGGCCTGCTGATAGAGCACTCAACAGACATGATTTACTGTGCAGATCAACCAAATCTAGAACAGAGAAGAGAAAGGCAGTGATATTACCTTCAACAGACACAGTTGGATGACAAGACAAGGCAGCAAAGGTTTGCAGCCATCAGTAACCTGGGCAAGAAGTTACCTGAGAAACTCGACAGCAGATAAGAGAGGGGGAGAGCTGTAGAAGGAAAGAGGTGTCTGGGGCAAGCGTTGAGCCTACATGATCCCCAGGGTACTTATATAAATAGATATCTGGGGGTGGGAGTTGATTAAGAAGGGAGTTGGTGTTTCTGCAATCATAGAGGGCTGAAGGGTCAGAGAAATATGGTTTAATAGCTGATGTTACCTATTTCTACTCTCCATTATAACATGAACTGGGATAATATGGTTCCAAACAGAATTTTCGAAGAAATGATGGAATTCCAAACACTGTTTCCCTATAATTTACAGTGTCTGGACTACTGGGCTCTAATCTGTTAATCAACTATTAAAGAGTCTTTAAAATTTTCTGGTTTGTGTCTGAATGGTTATGGCACTCATATAAAAATATATTATGCCTACTTGTTTGGGTTTGAGTGTCCCCCAGAGCAGATCCTGACATAAGGATTTTGGAGCATGTATCTATCTCTTCAACCCCCTCCACTTTTGATAATTACTGCAAATGGATTGCTGGAGAGGTATCATAGTGTAACAGTTACAGGCAAAATCTCTCAAGCCAAACTACTGGGTTTATGGTCTGATGCTGCCACTTACTAACCGCATGGCCTTTGAGTAGTCCCTCCTGTCTGTGCCTTGACATTCTTATCAAAAAATGTTGATGCTACTAGGAGTCAACTCTTAGAGTTGTTGCAAGTATAAAGTAAACTAAAACAAATACTGTGCTTAGAATGGGGCCAGGTGCATGACAATTACCCAATAAACATCAGTTCCTTTTATCATGGATTTTTTTCATACAGCTTCAAAAATCCTTCTCAAAACAGTTCCAGGAAGCCACTGTCAATGAATAAGGGTTGACATAAGAGATGAAATCAATTTGTCTAGTCTCCATCCTCTATAAAGTGAGAAGACAATGATACAAGTAGGGACCTGTGTTTCTGTGTCCATATAGCTTTAAAGACTTGTGAAATCACAGAATCTCAGAGGAGAAAAGGACCATAATAGTCAGCCGCTGTAGCCTCTGTCCTGCTCTGGAAATGGCTTCTGTAGTAGGCCCTAGCGCACATGCATGTGGGCCTCCGCTTGCTACTCAACGCTCATCAAATTATTTAATTTTAACTGTAGACATTGTCTTAGTTCCAGCTGCAATAACAAAATAACATGACTGAGTGGCTTAAACAACAGAAATTTATTTCTCATGGTTCTGGAGGCTGGGAAGCCCAAGATCAAGGTTCTGGCTCATTCAGTTTCTGGTGAGAGTTCTCTTCCTGGCTTACAGACAGCTGCCTTCCTGCTGTGACCTCACATGGTCTTTCCTTGGTGTGTGCACATGAAGAGAGAGAGATTTCTTTCTCTTTTTTAAAAGGTCTCTAACTCTATAGGATGACCCTAATGATCTCATTTAACCTGAATTACCTCTTAAAAGCCTTATATTCAAATACAGTCACACTGGGGGTTAGGACTTCAACATATAGATTTTGGGGGGGACACCATTTAGTCCATAGCAAACATTTTTAGTCTTACTGAACTGAATTTAGCCTTACTATAAGTCACAATTTTGTTACCAAGGGCAACAAAGGAAATGAGACGTCCTCCACATGACAAACGTATAAGAATTCAAAACACTTAAAGTGTCCTCTCTAGTTTGTCTTATGTCCCCAGTTCTTTCAATAATTTTTCACCTAGACCATCCCATGAACACTATATCCTTTGTTAATTTCTATGCTTAAAAATGGTATCTACAATTGAAAACAATGTTTCAAATGTGATCTGATCAATATAAAATGCAAAGAAATTAGTATCTTCTCTGTTGTTATAACTATTCTTCCTTTGTCACAGGCTGACATTGCATTCAATATGTTAGTCATTGGATGACAGTTTATAGGCAATTAGCTTATTCTAGCATTTTAGGTACTTAGTAAGCACTGGTTGAATTGAACTGAAGTCCACTCTGAAGGAGTTTTTTGTTATCTTAAGTTTTATTTTTTCTGAATCATCTCCTGTCTAAAGGGTTCATACAAGACTAGAAACTGGGCCATTTTGGTGTTCTCTTGATATTTTTGAATTTACATTAAGAACAGTAATAAAGGTCTGGACCAGTATGGAGAAAAATTGCAATGGATCAATAGAGAGAGTGCCTGCACTCTGATAATAAAACTGATAATATTGTTTTCATCTCTTTCCAGAACAAGAGAGAGAGTGAACAAAGGACTATGCTTCTGTTATGTGTCTTCAGTAATCTCTTTAACACGTGACTTGCCATTTAAGCAATAAATGACATTAACTAAGGGTTTAATATATGTCAGCTACTGTGCCAGACACTTCCACATTATCTCGTTAATCCCCTCAACAGACCTGTGAGGTAGGTCTTATTAGCCTCACTTTAGAGAAAAGTTATGGAGCTTGCCTAACTTTACATGCTAAAGATAGTCCTTGCATTGGCTGCCAAATCCCAAGTACTTTCCACCACACCTGAGCTAGTGAAACTGGGGTGTGCTGCGGATACTGGTACCACAGCTAATATATGGCATATCATCCTGGGACATTAATATTCCTGCTGGCAGGTATATTAGTATATTAGGGTTGCCATAACAAATACCACAGACTGGGTGGCATAAACAACAGAAATTTATTGAGTCCTGGAAGCTAGAAGTCCAAGATCAAGATATGGACAGAGTTGGTTTCTTCTGAAGCTTCTCTCCTTGGCTTGTAGATAGCCATCTTCTTCAAATATCTTCATATGGACTTCCTTCTGTTTGTAACTGGGTCTTAATCTCCTCTTCTCATAAGGACATCGGTCATATTGGATTAGGACTCACCCCAATTACCTCATTTAAACTTATTTACCTCTTTAAAGACCCTTTCTCCAAATACAGTCACGTTCTGAGGTACTGGGGGGTTAGAACTTCAACATGAATTTCGAAGGAACTCAATTCAGCTCATAATAGCAAGTAATCAAAAACATATTAAAAAGTAGGTGAAATACAATGCACAGTGGCCTGGACTCGAAAGTTTGATTGCTTTGGCTGGATCCTGATTCTTTCATGAACCAGCTGAATGACCTTGGGCAAGTTATTTACCTGTCTGTATCTCAGTCTCCTAATCTTTAAGATGGAGATTTAATAGTATGTTTATAGGTTTTTATGAGGATTAATTGAATATATATATTTATATATTGCATTAAGTCCTGTATATTTATTAACTCTTATTACATTATTGAATAAAGTAAAATGCAAAATTCTTTTAATTTTAAAGTTAAAACATATTGTAGAATTTTTTCACTTACAGAATGCTGATTCAATCACATATATCCATTCATTGTCCTCTTCTAATGGGGTCGAGTGGAGAAACAGTTTCTGCCACCATGGATTTACTCTTCATGCTAGGCAGACTTCTAAGATCCTTCATGCTGGGCAGACATCTAAGATGCTTCTTGATGACTCCCACCAGTGGTATTCAGGCCTGATACAATCTCCTCCCTTTAAATGTAGGCTGGACCTAATTAATCACTTATAATGAATAAAATACAGCAGAAGTGTTGGAATGGCACTTCCAAAGTTAGGTTATAGAAATCTGTGACTTCCATCTTGCTTGCTTGTCCTCTCTTCTGGATCTTTTTGCCTGCTTGCTTTGATGGAGCAAGTCGTAGTGTTTGGAGTTGCCCTATCCATAGGCCCACGTGGCAAGGAACTTAGCATAGCTTCTGGCCCACAGACTTTGAGGAACTGAGGCCCCTCAGTTCAACACCATACAAAAAACTGAATCCTGCCAACAACAACATGATTAAGTTTGGAACTGAATTCTTCCCCAAGCAAATTCTTTCCTTTCAAGCCTTGGATGACTGAAGCCCCAGTTGGCACCTGGATTACAACTTGTGAGAGACCCTGAGGCAGAAGACCCAGCTAAGCTGTGCCCAGATTCCCAACCTACAGAAACTATGAGGAAAATAAATACTGTTGATCCAAGCCACTAAGTTTTGGGATAATTTGTTATGCAGCAATAGGTAACTAATACACTCTGCTGAAAGTGAAGAATGTTGTGAAAGAAGATGGAGCCATCAAGATTCAGGTGGAAAACAAGATGCACGCAAACACAGCAGAAGGACATAAAGAGGGCTAGAAAGGAGCTGTCCTCCGAAGATCACAACTATTTTCTAACACTCACTCTGCTCAAGTGGTTTTTCCCCATCAGCATCTCTAGAATCAACCCTCAATTGGATAGCTTGCAAATACCCTTGCTTCGCACCAGTTGCATTTCAAAGCACTTAAATTGCTCAACCTGCTCCAATACATTTACTCCTACTGTTTTCATCATTCATGAGGCTCTCAGCTTTTATAATCTAGGAGATGACCTAAAGATCAGAGTTAATTTAATTTAAAATCAATGAACTAGTGAAGAAAGCCCCTGCCTCCAGCATCGACATTGAACTGCAGGCTTCTGCAAACTCAGGGGCAAAGACCCATAACAGCATATGCCATGTTGTTATTTCTAGCCAGGTGCCTACAGTCACGCAATCACAACGTTCTACCAAAAAAGATTTTGAAAATTGGTCCCCACCTGATTTAATACTACTTATAGGAGCCTTTTGTTTGATCAAAGGAATTGCAAACCACTTCCTGGATTCATTTTTGAGTCTTAAATCCCAGTGAGTAACTAAAACCAATATCAATGAATCCTACATCCTTGATATTTTGGACAAAGTCGCTCATGACTGAGATCATCAAAGGGCTTAGATTTCTGAGCAATGGTTCATATAAAATATTTGTGTTTTTAACTGAGTTCTATTTGCAAAGTTACTAACTCCTACTGCAAGAAGTAAGAAGGCTCTGTGATGCAATGCCTGGGGGTATCTAGTTCACATGTAATTGTTTTAGCCTCAAAGTCTGATTTCTGGTTTTCAGGGGTCTGCAGTGAGATGGCTTCACAGCTAATTGTTTTCTATTCATCCACTCCTTCATTTGTTTATCCATTCAGCAAAAACTTACTGCATATCTCTTCTGTGCCAAGCACAATGCTAGATCTTAGGGATTAAAAATGAATAACACAGTCCTTCAGTCAAAATAGACTAAGTTTTGCTATTGTAGTAAACAAGCTCAAAATCATCTCTATGGCTTATCCCAACAGGTTTATTTCTTGCTTACACCAAGCCTACAAAGTCCACCTGATACCTCCATGGCAGCCTGGGTTTCTGTGTTTGCTGAGACTAGGGACAACCAGAATGGAAAACCTGGTAGCAGTAATTAAATGCTTCCATCAGAAAGAGACACGAGCTCTTCTGTTTGCATGGCCAGGTCTGCCCCCAAGTAGAAGTGCAACTGCCAGAACAGTTTCATTAAGAGGAGAAAGAGAAATAGAACACAAGATTGTTTTCCACACACTGACTTTGCTCCCTGACACTCCCCACCCAGTTCAGTTTTGTTAGCCTGTGCAGACATGTCACACATGGGCACTTGTATGATTTTTTTTTAAAACATCTTTATTGGAGTATAATTGCTTTACATTGTTGTATTAGTTGCTGCTGTATAACAAAGTGAATCAGCTATACATATACATATATCCCCACACCCCCTCCCTCTTGCATCTCCCTCCCACCCTCCCTATCCCACCCCTCTAGGTGGTCACAAAGCACCGAGCTGATCTCCCTGTGCTATGTGGCTGCTTCCCACTACCTATCTATTTTACACTTGGTAGTGTATATATGTCAATGCTACTCTCTTGCTTCACCCCAGATTACCCTTCCCCCTCCCCAGGTCCTCAAGTCCATTCTCTAAGTCTGGGTCTTTATTCCCGTCCTGCTCCTAGGTTGATCAGAACCTTTTTTTTTTTTTTTAGTTCCATATATGTGTTAGCATACGGTATTTGTTTTTCTCTTTCTTACTTCACTCTGTATGACAGACTCTAAGTCCCTCCACCTCACTACAAATAACTCAATTTTGTTTCTTTTTATGGCTGAGTAATATTCCATTGTATATATGTACCACATCTTCTTTATCCATTCATCTTTCAATGGACACTTAGGTTGTTTCCATGTCCTGGCTATTGTAAATAGTGCTGCAATGAACCTTGTGGTACATGACTCTTTTTGAATGGTATTCTCAGGGTATATGCCCAGCAGTGGGATTGCTGGGTCATATGGTAGTTCTATTTTCAGTTTTTTAAGGAACCTCCATACTGTTCTCCATAGTGGCTGTATCAATTTACATTCCCACCAACAGTGCAAGAGGATTCCCTTTTCTCCACACCCTCTCCAGCATTTGTTGTTTGTAGATTTTTTGATAATGGCCACTGTGACCGGTGTGAGGTGATACCTCATTGTAGTTTTGATTTGCATTTCTCTAATGATTAGTGATGTTGAGCATCCTTTCATGTGTTTGTTGGCAATCTGTATATCTTCTTTGGAGAAATGTCTATTTAGATCTTCTGCCCATTTTTGTATTGAGTTGTTTGGTTTTTTTGATATTGAGCTGCATGGGCTGCTTGTATATTTTGGAGATTAATCCTTTGTCAGTTGCTTCATTTGCAAATATTTTCTCCCATTCTGAGAGTTGTCTTTTCATCTTCTTTAAGGTTTCCTTTGCTATGCAAAAACCTTTAAGTTTCATTAGATCCCATTTGTTTATTTTTGTTTTTATTTCATCTTTTGTAGGAAGTGGGTCAAAGGATCTTGCTGTGATTGATGTCACAGAGTGTTCTGCCTATGATTTCCTCAAAGAGTTTTATAGGGTTTGGCCTTACATTTAGGTCTTTAATCCATTTTGAGTTTATTTTTGTGTATGGTGTTAGGGAGTGTTCTAATTTCATTCTTTTGCATGTAGCTGTCCAGTTTTTGCAGCACCACTTATTGAAGAGACTGTCTTTTCTCCATTGTATATTTTTGCTTCCTTTATCAAATATAAGGTGACCATATGTGTATGGGTTTATCTCTGGGCTTTCTATCCTGTTCCATTGATCTATATTTCTGTTTTTGTGCCAGTACCATACTGTCTTGATTACTGTAGTTTTGTAGTATAGTCTGAAGTCCGGGAGCCTGATTCCTCCAGCTCTGTTTTTCTTTCTCAAGATTGCTTTGGCTATTCAGGGTCTTTTGTGTTTCCATACAAATTGTGAAATTTTTTGTTCTCGTTCTGTGAAAAATGCCATTGGTAGTTTGATAGGGATTGCCTGGAATCTGTAGATTGCTTTGGGTAGTAGAGTCATTTTCACAATGTTGATTCTTCCAATCCAAGAACATGGCATATGTCTCCATCTGTTTGTACCATCTTTAATTTCTTTCATCAGTGTCTTATAGTTTTCTGCATACAGGTCTTTTGTCTCCATAGGCAGTTTTATTCCTAGGTATTTTATTCTTTTTGTTGACAATGGTAAATGGGAGAGTTTCCTTAATTTCTCTTTCAGAATTTTCATAAGTAGTGTATAGGAATGCAAGAGATTTCTGGACATTAATTTTGTATCCTGCTACTTCACCAAATTCATTAATTAGCTCTAGTAGTTTTCTGGTAGCATCTTTAGGATTTTCTATGTATAGTATCATGTCATCTGCAAGCAGTGACAGCTTTACTTCTTCTTTTCTGATTTAGATTTGTTTTATTTCTGTTTCCTCTCTGATTTCTGTGGCTAAAGCTTCCAGAGCTATGTTGAATAATAGTGGTGAGAGTGGGCAACCTTGTGTTCTTCCTGATCTTAGTGAAAATGGTTTCAGTTTTTCATCATTGAGAACGATGTTGGCTGTGGGTTTGTAATACATGGCCTATATTATGTTGAGTTAGGTTCCCTCTATGCCTACTTTCTGGAGAGTTTTTATCATAAATGGGTGTTGAATTTTGTTGAAAGCTTTTTCTGCATCTATTGAGATTATCATATGGTTTTTATCCTTCAAATTGTTAATATGGATTCTGTTTTCTAGTATTTTGTTAAGGATTTTTGCATCTATGTTCATCAGGGATATTGGCCTGTAGTTTTCTTTTTTTGTGGCATCTTTGTCTGGTTTTCCATCTGGTCCTGGACTTTTATTTTTTGGAAAATTTTTAATCACAGTTTCAATTTCAGTCCTTGTGATTAGTCTGTTCATATTTTCTATTTCTTCCTCGTTCAGTCTCGGAAGGTTGTGCTTTTCTAAGAATTGGTCCATTTCTTCAAGGTTGTCCATTTTATTGGCATAGAGTTGCTTGTAGTAATCTCTCATGATCCTTTGTATTTTGCAGTGTCAGTTGTTACTTCTTTTTCATTTCTAATTCTGTGGATTTGAGTCTTCTCTCTTTTTTTCTTGATGAGTCTGGCTAATGGTTTATCCATTTTGTTTATCTTCTCAAAGAACTGGCTTTTTGTTTAATTGATATTTGCTATCATTTCCTTCATTTCTTTTTCATTGATTTCTGATCTGATCTTTATGGTTTCTTTCCTTCTGCTAACTTTGGGTTTTTTTGTTCTTCTTTCTCTAATTGCTTTAGGTGTAAGGTTAGGTTATTTATTTGAGATTTTTCCTGTTTCTTGAGGTAGGATTGTATTGCTGTAAACTTCCCTCTCAGACTGCTTTTGCTGCACCCCATAGGTTTTTGGACCAACGTGTTTTCATTGTCATTTGTTTGTAGGTAATTTTTGATTTCCTCTTTGATTTCTTCAGTGATCTCTTGGTTATTAAGTAGCGTATTGCGTAGCTTCGATGTGTTTGTATTTTTTACAGTTTTTTTTTCCTGTAATTGATATCTAATCTCATAGTGTTGTGGTTGGAAAAGATACTTGATATGATTTCAGTTTTCTTAAATTTACCAAGGCTTGATTTGTGACCCAAGATATGATCTATCCTACAAAATGCTCCATGAGCACTTGAGAAGAAAGTGTATTCTGTTGGTTTCGGATGGAATGTCCTATAAATATCAATTAAGTCCATCTTGTTTAATGTATCATTTAAAGCTTGTGTTTCCTTATTGATTTTCATTTTGGTTGATGTGTCCATTGGTGAAAGTGGGGTGTTAAAGTCCCTTAGTATGATTGTGTCACTTTCGATTTCCCCTTTTATGGCTGTTAGCATTTGCCTTATATATTGAGGTGCTCCTATGTTGGGTGCATAAATATTTACAATTGTTAAATCTTCTTCTTGGATTGATCCCTTGATTATTATGCAGTGTCCTTCTTTGTCTCTTGTAATAGTCTTTATTTTAAAGTCTATTTTGTCTGATATGAGAATTGTTACTCCAGCTTTCTTTTGATTTCCATTTGCATGGAATATCTTTTTCCACCCCCTCACTTTCAGTCTGTATGTGTCCCTAGGTCTGAAGTGATTCTCTTCTAGACAGCATATATATGGGTCTTGTTTTTGAATTCATTCAGCCAGTCTTTGTCTTTTGGTTGGAGCATTTAACCCATTTGCATTTAAGGTAATTATCGATATATATGTTCCTATTACCATTTGATAATAGGAACTTAGGTGGTGCTCTGAGTCCCCTCTCCTCGTGCACCCTGAAACAATCGTCTCTTGGCTCTTAGGCAGTACCAGACATTTTCCTGGACTCCCTACCTGCTAGCTGTGGTGCACTAGCCCCCTTCAGGCTATGTTCATGCAGCCAACCCCAGTCCTCTCCCTGGGATCTGACCTCTGATGCCCAAGCCTCAGCTCCCAGCCCCCACCCTCCCCGGTGGGTGAGCAGAGAAGCATCTTAGGCTGGTGAGTTCTGGTCGGCACCAATCCTCTGTGCAGGAATCTCTCCACTTTGCCCTCTGCACCCCTGTTGCTGCGCTCTCCTCTGTGGCTCCGAAGCTTCCCCCCACCCCCCACCCCCACTCCCTGTCTCCACCAGTGAAGGGGGCTTCCTAGTGAGTGGAAACTTTTCCTCCCTCACAGCTCCCTCCCAGACATGCAGGCCCCATCCCTATTCCTTTGTGTCTGTTTTTTCTTTTTTCTTTTGCCCTACCCAGGTACATGGGGAGTTTCTTGCATTTTGGGAAGTCTGAGGTCTTCTGCCAGCATTCAGTAGGTGTTTTGTAGGAGTTGTTCCACATGTAGATGTATTTCTGGGGAGGAAGGTGATCTCCATGTCTTACTCCTCTGCCATCTTGAAGGTCTCCTCTCTGAGACTTCCGAGTTCTCAGTTCAGCGGCATGGACTGGCGTTCTGAGAACTGTAGTTCCGTGGGATGTACTCCTTGTATGATTTTTGTCAGGCCTTCAAAATATTAAACATATTTGGAAACCCCCCATTATTGTTCTCATGGACAATTAAAAGAACAGGGACTCCCCTTTAGAAATGACCCATTTCCCTTTCTCTGAAAATATTGTGGTTCTTCCCTCTCTTCCCCTCTGGCCCAGGTAGGAAAGCCTGGTCTCTCCTTGAAAGTGGAGAAATGAACAAAAGAGGACGCAGTTCAGACCAAGCTAGACTTCGAGAATTACATTAAATTCTCCATCATTTATTTATCTATGTAATCATTTGACCATTTGACAACTATGTAATAAGCATCTGTACTATATGCTGTGTGCTAGGAATGAGATATTTATCAAAATAGACATGATTCAAACAATATATTGAGGGAGACTGTCAAGAAATGAGCAATTACAATGCAGTGTAGTAAAAGCTTTGCTAGAAAAGTGCAGAGACCTCTGGGGACACACTGGGGCATCCAATGGATGAGGGTAGGCCCTTGGAGGAAATAATGCCCAAGCAAATGTCTAAGATCTGCAGAGGAATAAGTTAGGTGAAAAGAGTGGGGGGGAATGAGTGATTGTTCCACAAGAACAAACGCCAGGAGGAGAGAGAGAGGAAGAAGAAGAGGAAGACAGAAAAAAGAGAGGAGAAAGCAGATGAAGCTTTTGACATAATCAGGGAACTATCCAGAGCATAGATTCAAGGTGGGGGAGTTTTGAGAGACAAGACTAGAGCCATGAGGAGGAGTCAGGTTTCACAGTACTTTGTAAGCCATGAATAAGAGTTTGGACTTTTTCCTAAGAGCAATGGGATACCATTGAAAGGTTTCAAATAGAAGAAAGTGATATGACAGATACTTCATATTTGAAGTAACAACTGCCCTTTACGAAAGCCTAGCAGTTTTTATGCTGGCCAAAGACCCAACCCAATCCAATGCTTGCTCACAGCAGTCCTGGTCTTTGGCTGGTTTCCTTAGTAGGGCGATTTATGTGGAAGTGAATTGGGGATTTGTGTGTTTGGTATGATTAGGAACACCAGGAGAGCCTCTCTCTAACACAAAACTATACTTTCCACTCTCTGCCATCAACACTGAAACCCCACTCTATTTACTTTTTCTTTTTTTTTTTTTTCATTTACCTGTTCATCAAATATGCACCAAGCACCTGCTATGGAAATGGAATAGAGCTTATACAGTAAAGAAAAGAAGACAAGGACAGGGCTCTTGCTTTCAAAAGGCTAAAGGTCTAGCAGGGGAGATAAAACAAACTGAATAGTATTGAAACAGAGCAGGACCCTATGGTCCTTACCCCCCATGTCCTCAGCCTGCCTTTTGTCTGTGAAAAAATTTTAGCCAAACAGTAAGTTTAATCAGACAAGTGAGAAAATGCAGAAACAAAGGAAAACGTCAACAGAGACCAAATAATAATAGTTTAGTCATTAAGCAAAGTCAAGGGCCTTTAGTTTCTCCTCAAGGGCTATAGATAATATTCTGAGCCATATCCTGTGAGCTGTCTTATAGATACTAAAACCCCCACCAGGTGGAAGAAGTTAACTACATGATGACCAGGCTGTAGCCATGACATAAGCTGCCACAATTTCGAGAACTGGCCACAAGGAAATGGGAGCAAACTGATCCTGGAACTGAAGATTAACTGTACTTAAAACAATCCAAATGATGCTGGTCAGACCACAGTATGACCCATGACAGATGACTGTCAGAGCTGACTGTGCTGTTTCTACATGTAGCCCCCTCCCTCCGTCTACAAAAGCTTTTGCTCGCTGGTTGGGGAGGGGGGAGTCGGCCTTTGGACAGGAGTTCGCCCTTCCCCCCACCCCCAGCCACTGCCCCTGGTTGCCGGCATCCGAAATAAAGCAAAGTTTCCTTTCCACCAACTTACCTTTTAATTGGCTTTTGAGTGGTGAGTAACCGGACCCCCATTTTTGGTAAGAGTATCATGTGTGGGAGGAGAACAGAGCTACAAGAATCCAGAGGAAGAAATGAGCCTTTCAGACTGGGGACCCCAGGGAAGGCTTTGTGTAAAAAATACCACCATGGCTGGGCCTTCAAAGATGAATATGAAAAGATTTTGCACAGCAAAGGAAACCATTAACAAAATGAAAAGACAATCTACCGAATGGGAGAAAATATTTGCAAGGGATACAACTGATAAGGGATTAATATCCAACATGTAAAAATAGCTCATACAACTCAGCATCAAAAAACAAAAAACCCAATTAAAAAATGGGCAGAAGAACCAAACAGACATTTTTCCAAAGAGGAAATGCAGATGGCCAACAGGCACAAGAAAAGATGCTCAACATCACTAATCACCAGAGAAATGCAAATCAAAACCACAATGAGATATCACCTCACACTTGTCAGAATGGCTATCATCAAAAAGAACACAAATAACTAATGTTGGCAAGGAGATGGAGAAAAGGGAAGCCTTGTACAGTGTTGGTGGAAATGTAAATTGGTAGCCACTGAGGAAAACAGTATGGAGATTTTTCAAAAAACTAAAAATAGAACTACCACATGACAATTCCACTCCTGGGTATACATCCAAAAAAACCAAAAAAACAAATTCAAAAAGATACATGCACTCCAATGTTCATAGCAGCATTATTTACAAATGCCAAGATATGGAAGCAACCTAAGTGTCCATCAACAGATGAATGGATAAAGAAGATGTGGTGTATATATACAATGGAATACTACTCAGCCATAAAGAAGAACAAAATTTTGCCATTTGCAGCAACATGGATGGACTTGGAGGGCATTATGCTAAGTGAAATAAGTCAGTGAGAGAAATACAAATACTGTATGATATCACTTATATGTGAAATCTAAAAAATACAACAAAGTAGTGACTATAACTAAAAAGAAGCAGACTCACAGATATAGAGAACAAACTAGTGGTTACCAGTGGAGAGGGGGGGAAAGGGGTAAAATAGGGATGGGGAGGTGGGAGGTACAAACTATTGGGTGTAAGAGAGGCTCAAGGATGTGTTGTACAACATGGGCAATACAGCCAACATTTTAAAATAACTGTAAATGGAAAGTAACCTTTCAAAATTCTATAAAAATTTTTTAAAGTTGCATGATTTTCTCAGTGCTGAGCCACGTTTTCATCAGAAGTCTTTCAGCTCTCCATGAGAAAAATTTAACGCAAATGAGCTTAAACAAAAAGAGAGCATTATAGGCTCCCACGCTGGCCCAGAGGTGCTGCTGACTTCAAGCCTAGCTGGATCCAGGGACTCAAGGTTATAATCAGAGCTCAGTCTTTCTCTCTCCATTCTTATGACAGATTCTCTCTGGCAGGCAAGATGGCTCTCAGCAAACCCAGTGTATTTATTCCATAGGGCTGCTCTAACAAATCACCACAAACTATGTATCTTAAAACAACAGAAATTTATTTTCTCACAGTTCAGGAGGTCTGAAGTCTGAAATCAAGCTGTCAGCAGGGTTGATTCCTTCTAGAGGCACTAAGGAAAAATCCATTCCATGCCTGTCTCCTAGCTTCTTGTGTTTGCCAGAAATCCTTGGCATTTTTTTTTTTTTTTTTTTTTTTTGCTTTTAGATGCATTCTACAAATCTCTGCCTCCACCTCACATCCCTGGCCTCTCTGTGTTTCTCCTCTGTGCCTCTTTATTTAAAATCTTCCTCTTCTTTCTCTTGTAAGGACACCAGTCACTGGATTTAGCATGCACCCTAAATCTAGAATGATCTTTCTTGAGATCCTAAACTCAATTATATCTACAAAGAGTTCATTCCAAACAAATCATAGTTTGAGGTTCCAGGTGGACATGAATTTTAAGGGGACACTATTAAACCCACTACACCCAGCAAAGTCATCTTTCCCACTATCTATGGTACAAAGTCCCCCTCCAGTGGACCCAGATGGGATCATGTGCTAGATCTGTGGTGAAGGAGTTGGCTGTTGAGTTTAGTCCCACCAGAACCACATGGAGTGAGTTCTCAAGGGAAAAAAAATGTTCTGCTCTCAGAACAGGAGAAGACTCATCAATGACAGCATCCTGGAACAAGCTCCTGGCAGAGCTTTCTGAGGGAGGATATGGCAAGGTCTTTGGAATCATTATGCTTCAGAACTGAATGGACTGCAGAGGTTAGTGTAGTGGCTTCCATTCCCTATTACAGAAGAGGAACCAGAGGCACAGGACCAGAATGATTGAAGACCCCTGGACCTAACAGTCAGTGAGGGACATTCTGTTTGAAGACAGGTGCTCCCTCACCTGCATTTCGGGAGCAAGAGGCACCTGGAGAACGGGACAAATCAGATGGGGAGAGGCCAGTACAGGAGACATGGATGGATCTTCAAAACACATTTTACAATAATTCCTACAGCTATCCCTGCCTTAGTCTACTTAAACACTTTACCTATGGAGCTCAAAATTAGACCACTGGTTTTCAGAGGCTACTCTGAAGGCCTGTGTTGATGTCATGTTTACATCCATCTTCAGTGAAATCAGAAAATTAAGAATAATGTGGAAAATTTTAAGCTAAATTAATTCCATTTATTTTTTAAAAATCATTTATTTATTTATTTACTACTTGTTTGGTTGCGCCAGGTCGGGTCTTAGTTGCGGCACATGGGATCTTTATTTGCAGTATGTGAACTCATAGTTGTAGCATGTGGGATCTAGTCTCCTGACCAGGGATTGAACCTGGGCCCCCTGCATTGGGAGCGTTGAGCCCTAACCACTGGACCATCAGGGAAGTCCCGTAAGTTAATTCAATTTAAATGGCTACATGTTGGTCCCAAAATTCTATCCTTTCTACTTTTTTGGTATTTGTTAAGCTATTTTTAAAAATTAAACCATGGTCAGAGTAGAAAGTAATTTTTATTTTGTGTCATTTAGTTTTGTGCCTGTATTTGGCAAATGAAAACGTTGGCAACCCCAGGGTAGGTTTCCATATTTTTGGATAGGGAGGGGATTTTACCAACTCATGAAATCCAAAGGTCTTGGATACCTAATCTTGGCCAACTGCTTCATCTCTTGGGTAGCCCCAGAGCTGAGAAACCCCAGGGAAAAATCCCAGAGGACTTCCCTGAACATTCATTTTCTAAAAAGGAAGGTAGCCTGGATTTTGAATTGATTTTTATTATGTTTGGAATGTTTTAAGAAAGCCCTCTTTTGCTCAGGATGAGATGGAGTTTGTTAGCGGCATTTTTAGTTGCTAAGGGACGTGCCATTCTAAAGTGAAGCATGCATGCGGTACTTCCTAAAATCCTGTAGCTTAGAGACTGTACTACCATTACTGCAAGTGTTCAAAACCTAGAAGACCCACTTGTTGGTCAAAGCAGCTGAGCTGGTTGAAAGCCTCTGATTTATATGAAAACAATTACCCGTACTTTTTCAAACAGGAAAATTAGCAGGGCATTCTTCAGAGTAATTGATCTGTGAATTTGAATTTGATTTGTTTATCCACAACAGCCATCACACCAAATTAGCAATAAGCATGTTTCAGCCAAACTTCACGGTTGGTGACCCCTGAGTTGCACATCATTCATCATGCTACAGGCACTCCTGGCCCACTTTATCCAAGCCACTCTTGTTAGAATAACTGTTTGGAAGTAGGAGGGCCATTGTGAAAGCTTATTTAAGGAACTAGTTAGACATAGAACAATTCTTTCCTGGAATTTAGAAGGGTGAGTTATCTTTGCCTAACCAGGAGGCAAAGAGATACTCAAGAGTGGCATATTGGCCATCCACTGGGGTAACCAGAGAGACCTGAATTTTCATTAGGTGGTCCTATTGTATCTACTCTCCACGTCTCCCAGCTTCCTTTAGGTTTGTTCAGTTCCTGAAGAATGAAGGAGATAAACAATGCTAAAAAGCCAGCAAAGAAAAGAAATAAGAGTAATCTAGTACGTGATCAATGCCTCATCCTCCAGACCTTAAAATAGAGAAAATAGTAAACATCCCTTACCCACTTCTTTTTTTTTTCAACATCTTTATTGGAGTATAATTGCTCTACAATGGTGCATTAGCTTCTGCTGTATAACAAAGTGAATCAGCCGTACGTATACACATATCCCCATACCCCCTCCCTCTTGCGTCTCCCTCCCACCCTCCCTATCCCACCCCTCTAGGTGGTCACAAAGCACCGAGCTGATCTCCCTGTGCTATGCAGCTGCTTCCCACCAGCCATCCATTCTACATTTCCTTACCCACTTTTTATTCACTCACTGGTGTATTCATTGATTGGTTGGTCCATTCATTCATCAATCCATTAAAAATCAAAATTTTATTAGTGACTATTACATGCAAGATATTCTTGTCTTAGGACTGTAGGATAGAGAGGTAATTAGAATGGACTTAAAGTAAAGGAGCTTTCAGTAAACTCATTTTAGCCTAGTGTTAAGGAGATTGTTGGTGTCCTGAGGGTCCTTGGTTATCCTGTTGGCCTCAAAAGTGCTGACCAGGTTTTAGGCTTCCATTTCAGAAGAAGTGAAGCAGTCCAACTGACTGATTAGGGCTTTCTCCAGGTCTAATATTTTAAGGGAGAGAAACACATCATTGATGAGTCCTTCCCAGGGACAGTCAGTTTCCCAGGGAAGGAAAGCAGACAAGGACTCAAGGCATAAGCCTGTCCAGGAAGAATGCATGTGTGTCTCCTGGAACTTAAACCCAAGGGAAATCTCACTGGGAAAGAAGGGAAAAGAAACAAGTCACTAACCACCCTGATTTGCCATTAATAAAATTTGTACTTATTGATATTAAGAATCATTCTTGATTATTGGATATTAATAAACAATCCTAGCACAGGTTTAGTGCCCACTCATGACCATCACTGGGCTGGAGCCACAGACAGACAAAACATAGTTCTTACCCTACAGGAGCGTCTTATATAGTCATGGATGAATATTGGTGAAGAAAAAGGAGACAGTCTTGGTTTCAATTGAGCTTTACAAAACACAAGAGGGAAGATAAAATCTTTTCATCCTTCTGGCATCTCATTGGAGGGATGGTTCTATCTGTTATCGAAAACAATAATAGCAACATATATTGCATACGTATCGTGTGCCAGGTGCTATTCTAAGTGCTTTGAATACAAAGTCGGCAATCTGCAACCCAGAAAAGGGTCCTCACCTGGCACCCTGACCTTGGAATTCAGCCTCCAAAACTATGAGAAACAAACTTGTTATATATAAGCCACCTATGGTACTTTGTTATAGCAGCTTAAACAGACTAAGAGTGATCAAGGAAGGTCTCACCAAGGAAGTGACATCTGAGCAGCTAAATGAAGTGAAGGTGTGAACCATGTGGACATGTAGAGGAAGAGTGATCCAGGAGGGGGAAGGGCAAACACAAACCCATGTCTGTTCACTTCGAGAACACAGGCTTTATACGTCATGTTGAGCATAAAAAGACGAGTCAGATTTGGACCCTGAACTCAAGGAGTTAGTAGTCAAATAGGGGGAAACGGGTAAGTTTAAAAATGTAAATGATTAGATTGATTGACCTCACAATGCACCTGACAATGAGGGTTAGGGCACCGTGAGGGATGAAGACAGGACAGGGATGATCAGGGAAGACCTCAGTTTGGAATCAAACCTTTACTTCCTAGGGTTAAAAATAGAGCACTCTGACCATCACATGTAGTAAACAAAATCATGGTTGTGATTGTTTCCTTTTACCTTTTCCACAGTAAAACTTGTCAAGAGTAGCAGGTTATACCTAGATCTGCATATTTGTGTGATGGCCTGTAGCATCTTCTCATTGATATGGTGATGAATCTGAAATCCATCAAGAAACAATGGACAAAGAAGCTTTGCTTCACAAATGTTAACCGTAAAATCTAACGTTGTCATGTTGCTGCAAATAAAGGGATATTTGCTAAGAATCCCCAGCTAAAGCCACCAATCAAACTCACTTGCCCTTTCTGGCTTTCTCCTTTTCTCTCTCATGCACTGAAGAATGATTTATCTTTTAACGTAGCCTTAATTCACAATTTCACAATTAATTAAACATCAGCCTAATCATTATACCCACAAAGCATTTAAACTGATGTTGAGAGAATGATGGGGAAATGAATAATGCTTTGAAGGTCCATTTCAAATTAGTTATTTGATTAATGAATATTCCACAAGGGCATTTGGGAGATGACCTCTGTTGATGACTTAAAAAAAGACATGTCTGTTTAGATAATGAGAAGACAAAGCGAGCTTGAGTTATCTCTGAGTGTACGTTGTGTAGAATTACAAGGATTGATCCATATAAAATGTATTACTTTTCCTGTGGCTTGCTGGAGATAACATAGAGTTGTAAGATCAATAAATAAAGTTTGGCATTTCAAAGATGCTGCTTGATGATAAACTGTGCAGTGTGCAGCCCAGACTGCCAGCCGTGGTGGCTCTGAGCACAAGACGCCCACCGGAGGCTTAGGAAAGAAAGCTGGGCTTGTTCCTGATAAGGCTTGCAGTGCGGCAGACTGTTTGCCTCATAAGCTCTCCATAATCCCTCCTAACACCTGACCTTTCGATTTCTTAGATGTAGAAGAAGAAAATTGGTTGTCACCTGCTTCCTGTATATTCAAACAAATAAGAAACAGCTTACCTTGTTTTGTGGTTTAGAAGGAACCTTTTCCCAGCAGTTTCATGATCAAAAGCGCATATTGCAAAAGGGAATCAAATATAGGTCAAAGACGCTGACTGCAGCGCATGATAAGAGTAGGACTCTGAGAAGGAGGTGTTTCAATCACAACCAGACTGCCTTCTTTATGGAGAAATACATATCACAGACTTGACGTTGTAATCTCAGACAGTTAAGTTACTTTTCGTCCTTAATTATGCTAAATCTTAGAACAGTCCAAGCTGAATCAAAAATGGGGGTCATCAGAGTCCCCAAAGGATTGGAGTTGTTTGAACATGAAGCAAATGCTAGAGAAGGTTTAATTGCTATGGCAAACAACATAGTACTTCCTTCCCTCCTGAGCTGTTTTTTACTTTAAAGCGTGGAAGTAACCCTCCAAAAGCAGGATTTACATTCATTCAATAGATAACTAATAATCCAGAGCCTCCTAGTGCTAAATAATTTCTTGGGAGCAAGTTGAGAACTGGAACTCTTATGGACCCCAGGGGACCTTTGGATGCCTGGCAGAGGGGGTGTAAGGCAGGGCCTCTAACTGCTATACACAAGAAGTTGGTAGGGGACCAGCTGTTGGTGCCCATCTCCTTCCCAATGTATAAAGGATGAGTCAACATTTTCTAAAACCATCTGTTGAGCAACTCTGAATGAGTTTAACTCTAAGGTAAGAAAGAAGGACTACTCTTTTAGAAACAGGAGACATGATATGGTTCAGACTTCAAGGCTCTAGACTGAAATAATAGAAATTTTAGAAACTAGATCCTGGATCTAGTGGTGGCGTTGAAACTGATTAACTCTTCAGCTTCGGGCAAGTCACTTCATTTCCTTCCTCTAAAAATGGAAGCGCACAAGGTCCTACTGCATAGCACAGAGAACTATATTCAGTATCCTGTGATAAACCATAATGGAAAAGAATATTAAAAAAAGAATGTATATATACATATATATATGTACAACTGAATCACATTGCTGTACAGCAGAAATTAACACAACATTGTAAATCAACTATACTTCAATTTTAAAAGATAATAATAATTTAAAAAATTAAAATGGAAGAGCTTTGTTCAGCTCAAAGTTTCCTTCCAGCTCAAAATCTCTCTTCTTCTTTTCCTTTGCATGGGTGAAAAAAATCAGGAAGTATGGCATTGAGATTATTTGTAGCTGTTGTCACACGACCATTAGGGAAAAGAATTTATTAGCCTTTTGGGCAGTGGTTTTTTAGAACTGAGTCCTCAATTTTTGCTTTGCAGATGTCCTTTAACATAAATCACCCAGCAGGAAGGTATTTATTACACTCTGCATTTATCTGCACTCATTTCCAAAAATTACTTGAGAGCCAGGTTTCTCATATCATTTGTAGTATCGCATGATGATTTTGGCATCTTTTGGCATACAATCCTTTTGGACTTGAGATATTCTAGCTCAGGTAGTATTTCTAAAAGTAATTGTCAAGGGAAAATCCTTGCTTCAATTTGGTCTTGAAAAGAGTTCCTTATGCTGACTATTTTCAAGATAACCTTCCTCCAGGAGATCATTTAAAAGTCAAATGACAAGACTGGCTTCAATTTTCCCTTTTCAAGTCCAGAAAGACTTTCTTGAAATATTTGGCATCTTACTCTTTGACAAAGCAGCATTTGGGGACTGCCCGGGATGACAAGCACTTTTTGTTTTCTTATCCTTTGCTCTCTATTCTCAAAAATGGAGACATCCTTGCCATTGGGATCAATTCATACCTAGGGCAGGGGGGATTTGAGCAAATCTTTTACCTCTCCCTGAGCCTTGTATTGTGTTTTCCTCAATACTCCTTTAGCTTGGCCTTTGAGCTCCACTCCAATGACTGATTTTCTACTATTGTGCCTTCATCGTTGTATCTCCTCTAGAGCCTCAATACCTGAGAGCAATGGTCACCTAGTCTTTGAACTGGTGTTCAGTGACTGGCTCTGTGATATTACCTGAAATTTTTCCCTGATGCCACCCACTTGCCTGGCTTTATCAGTCAATATTAGACCTTGTTCTGGTTCGTTAAAAGGTTACAACTCTTTAAGAGTGCTCTCAGGGACATCCACCCACAGGGTTCCAGGGACCAAGATTTTGTACTTATGACACTGGCTGTTCGTTGAATTCATTTCTTGACCCTAGTCCAACCAGAAGTGACAACGCAGCTTTAACATCCTAGGTGATTCCATCTTCACCTGTATGCATTACAATTTTAACAACGTACAACACTATCTTTAGTCAACTAACATAAAAATTTTCCTTATTAATAATTGATCAACGTGCAAATTCCTTTAGTTATTGTTTGTTAATAACCAATCCCATCCTCCAGAGTCTACAGAGGGACCTGGATTTCACAATACCAGATGCGCCTGGGCTGTGACAATCCCAGATGGGACTCATAAATACAATTGCTGTACTGCTGAGTTAACCATCATAATATCCTGGTACTTCTGCTTCCTGTCTGAGGACTGCTCCCTCCATCAGCAAGCTCATTCTGTTATAAATGTCTGATTTCTTGTTTTAGGTCCTCCTCTTTCCAGCCCCAGGACAGCCAACTATACTCTGCTTATCCACATGCAAATAAAGCCAAGAAACCTGATTGAATAACAGATTAACAGAGGACAGCTCTGTTAACAGAAAATGTCCTATTATTCAGAAACTGTAATGTCACCAGTGTCTTTCCAATTTTCCATTTGCTCCTATTCTTTGCCATCTTTCCCATTTCATTGTGGATGCCACCTTCTCATTAGTATCCCAGTAGGAAAGAGTCTTCACAGAGAAAGCTTGCTGAAGCTGTCCTGGTGGAAACCTGTTCCCCTGCTTGCATTTTCATGGCTGAAACCCATGGTTATATTTGCTACCTACCCTTTATCACCTGGGCTTTCATGAAAGAAAAGGAATTTGAGGAGCAAGTGTAGTAAGAATCTAAAAAGACCCGAAAGTGTACTTAAGGACTGGACCTCCAGCAGAGCAGAGGTGTTTGGGAGAGTAGGCGCAGTCTTTATTCAGAAACTGACCCAATTCAGAGGGCTTTTAAGTGCAGAGAAATCACACAGCTGATAATCATCAGCCATGATTTTTACATTGAACTGCCATTGTGGAGTCGCATTTTAAGACACTAAACTTATTTTCCCCACTCTGTGAAAGTTCAAAATCAGGGCTATTGTGAGTATACCATACCTTTAAAGTTGGTAGGAGGGAGGGAATTTCCCCAATTTCCTAAAGCAAAAGACATTTTTACACATACAGATAGAATACATGGAAAGAATGCTTAGGACCTTGGCATATGGCAGATGTTAAATTTGGCCTGAAGAGTAACACCTCACAAGAAAAAGAGAAGTGAGGGAAGCCTTGTTGTACAGTGTCTTCAGTGCAAACTTGCAAGTCAAATGCTATGGGTGACTATGGGGCAGAAATCTGAGTTAGTATTATTTTGGACTCATTTCTCCTGGACAATCAGGAGTCTTGTACCACTTGGGGCTTGGATGTAGAGAGGATGAGACAGTCTCTAGCATATCCCTAGGATCCTTGATTGTTGGTATTGTAATATAAGAGAGTGCCACTGAGCCATTCTTAGCGATAATTTTTTCCCCGGACAAATTCTAGGATTTGAAGGCATAAGTGGCAGTGGAGATGGAGCCAGGGGTGCGCAAATACAGTGATCTATACTTTATCTTTGTGAGTTATCTTTAATACACCATTTATGGGTTTTTTGCTTTGTTTTGTTTTTTGTTTTTAAGGAACTGTGGCTCTCCCATACTAGGAAGAGAATGTAGATAACTTTTTCCATTATGGTGCCACTGGAAGGACTGATTGGGACACATTTCATCACAAAGAACAAAAACTTTGCTAAATTAATTAAGAATACAGAAGGAGCTCATGGTACCCATTTGTAGGAGGTTTAGCTAAGTTTTATACTGGCCGGCCCTGGAAACACGGAGCCTCAAGACTGAAGGACTTCCTGCAACTGCTTTTTCTCTTCTTGCCCATGGCCCAATATGACCTTAGCTTGCCCATATTCCCATAGAGATAATCCAATTCACTCTGTTCAATTCTGGGAGTGTTTCCCACATCATCCCCAGGTCTAAACAGTACTGGCCAGGAAGGGACTCTTCTATGCCTAATCCCTAGCATGCTGATGAAGAAATGGTGGGCACTCAATCAATATATGTTTGTCGAATTAATGAATGAATGAGTCAGATAACCTTTAAATGAATTAGAGAAATATCATTGCAAAACCTCTTTACCCAAAACATCAGGGAAGCAATGATCTCATGGAAAACAAAAAGTGACTTGAATGAGGAATAGACACAAATGTTCACTGTATAAGGACCTCTGCTTTATATTCTGGATGGTGCCACAGGAGGAGGGAGGGAGGCACAACAGAAAAAAATAGCTATATGTGCCCAAGGACATTGGGGATGGGCTTATGTCTCAGAGAGAGGAATATGGGATGCCAAGATCCCCAAATCTGCCTAATACACTGGCTTCATGTTTCAACCTTCTCAGAAACATCATGTCTTAAAAGAAGATTTCCAGGAGAGGACCACAAAAGATAAAGGCGTAAAGCTTTATGAGGGTCAAAAACATTTGGCACAGTTAGACTCCAAAACTCTCCATAGAGATGCCCCCTGATAAAGACTCCTTCTTTGATCAAACCTAAGTCAGGATCCTCTACGCCCTCTTTGACTAAGCTTCAACCCTGGCCTGCCTCTAGCAAGAATTCTGTTAGGCCAGTTTAGCAATAATCCCTCACCCTTGGTATTACCTCTTGGTAATTTTCTGTCTACTGACCCTCTCACTTTCCTATAAATCTCTGGCTGTCCTTGCTGTATTTGGAGTTGAGTTCAATCTTTCTCCCCTATTGCAATCGTCTTGACCCCTACTGCAATAGCTTTGAATAAAGGCTTCCTTGTCATTTTTTTAAAAGTGTTGGAATAATTTATCTTTTATACCCCTTCTCCACTCACTAACTATTCTTCCCCCCCAGGGCTACGTTCCCTGGTCTCTCTGGGGAAGAAGGGAAAATGTCTGCCACTTCCTGTAGCACCATCTAGAATATAAGATAGAGATCCTCACGTCAGTGAACTTTTGTGTTTATTCCTCATTCAAGTCAATTTTGGTTTTCTTTGAGACAATGTTTTTCTTCTCTGGTATTTCGGGTAAAGAGATTTGGCAATGATATTTCTCTAATTCACTTAAAGATTATTTGATTCATTCATTCATTCAACAAAAATATATTGAGGGTCCACCACTTGTTCATCTTTAGACCAGGTACTAGGTAAAGAATCCTTAAAACTCATAGTCATGTCTTTTGTTTTTTTTTCAATTAATTTTTAACTGTTTTCTAAAACATAAAATAATTCATTGGTAAAAATGGAACGCCCTCAAGCACGTACCATCTCACTCCCCTCTCCCAACTTCTAATCTCCCGGGGAGGTTCTTACAGATTTTTCTCCAAGCCCAATATAAAAACACAGGTTCGGGCTTCCCTGGTGGCGCAGTGGTTGAGAATCTGCCTGCTAATGCAGGGGACACGGGTTCGAGCCCTGGTCTGGGAAGATCCCACATGCCACGGGGCAACTAGGCCCGTGAGCCACAACTACTGAGCCTGCGCGTCTGGAGCCTGTGCTCCGCAACAAGAGAGGCCGCGATAGTGAGAGGCCCGCGCACCGCGATGAAGAGTGGCCCCCACTTGCTGCAACTAGAGAAAGCCCTCGCACAGAAACGAAGACCCAACACAGCCATAAATAAATAAATAAATAAATAAATAAATAAATAAATCCAAAAAGTTTAAAAAAAACCACACAGGTTCAAGAGACCCAATGGGACCCAACTTGCCATTTACAATTGATATCTCATGGCTGTTCCATCTTCATTTCCTTCAACAAAAGTTTTAAAATAATTTTGATGTCAAGGGAGTCAACTTTCGTATGCAGTGTCTAGAACACCGTAGATGATCCACAAATATCTGTTGAATAAATAATCTTCCACACAAACCCCTTGGTTAATCCAAGATCACCTGTTGCTCCCATGGAAACTTCTATATGTACTTTGCCACCAATGACAGTTTCTTTATCTGATCTACTATTATATAATATTATACCCTTGTGTGTATATTGTCCACGCTATTTGGTTGCTCTTGTCTTTTATGTATATATTGTCTCCCAACTAGAATAAAAACTTCTTGAGAGTTCAAGGGTAAAGCTCACATTACTAAAAGACAGCAACGTGCCAGTCTTTGGACTAGGTGCTGGGGATACGATAACAGCTAGTATTTATGAGCACTTACTACCAGACACATATTTCATTAAGCACTTAAAGTAGAATTAACTCTTTTAATCTCCATTACAGCTATGAGGCAGGTACTATGTGTTATTAACAACACTTCACCCATGAAGAAACTGAGGTACAAAGAGGCTAAATAACTTGCCTAAGGCTGCTCAGTAAGAGGTAGAGCCAGGTTTCTAGCCTATACAGTCCAAATCCAGACTCCATGCAGCTGCTGAGATCTCTGTTTCATAGTCTGACTCATAACTCTCAGTTAATTAAATTCAATATATGGGAAGATAAAATTTTTCTACCATTCACTCAATCTTAAGAGAACTGTGTTGGAGAAAATAGGTTGGCAAGTTTGACATCTTTTTAGCTGGTTTGCGTGAAGAGATGCCTGCTGTTCTGGAAATAACTTCAGCATGACACTGTGTTTTGCCAGCCTTCCAGCTAACTTTAAATCATGTGGGTCACAACTAAAAATGCTCTGTCCTTTTTCTTGTCAGGATTTTGAATTTACAGAGCTTACATAAGTAGATGTTGTTAAGACAAGGATGAGGGATGATTTGATTCTGGTATATTTGCTCAGGAAGAAAGTGCAATCGAGAATTAGCCCTGAAGGGAAGGACTTCTGATATCAGTTTTTCATTTTTCAGAGACTCCACTGTGCCTCTAAGCAAGTCATTTTACTTCTATCTGTCTGTTTACCCTTTTCTAAAATGTGTGAGATAATCCCTATGCCTCCTGGAAGCAGATAAAGATGCTAGCTTATTTAAATATCAGAAGAAAACAGGACGAAAAATTCTATGATTACATGTTTTTGTTATACTAAACAACAGCAGATCCATAAAAAGTTTAAGTGCCTTGATGTGCAGGTAGCACACCCACAAAATTAAGCCCCATTATGGCAACATTTTGAAGGAAGGGCTGCTTAACTGCTTATACCCACCCACTCTGGATCCCAGAAGTTTAACTGAAATAGGCTTTGAGAGTCTATTCTAGAGGAATCAATATAAAATACCATCAGGAGGGGCTTTAACTCTAGACTTCAGGAAGACAAAAGAAATGGTTCAGAATAACATGAATACACACTACAAAAAGACTAGGACATCATTATACATACATAACAAATGATAAATTCTATGTCCATTAAATTCTGAGATAAACTACCAATTTGTCCTCACTTAGAAACTGATGACAACCCTTAACCAATGAGGTCAAAAGAAAAGTTTCATCTATTAAGGCTTCTTCATTCAGACTCTCCTGGTTTCCTGTGTGTGTTTCTCACAATCCGTGCTGAGGTTGGTAGTATCTTTGTATTAATCTTCATTTCTTTTTGCAGGTAACTCTCAGTCTCTGCAAATGTGTTGGCATAAAGTTCACTCTAAGTGTTCTTTATCAATTGACAGGTATTTTGACACTTTCCAATAGACTCCTCAAGATGCCTGTAGCCACAATTTGCTAAACCCAGACTGGTGTATCTAACCCACTCTGTTTTACATGCTCTCTACTGTGCTGTGTGATGAACAGACATATTGAGTCACCCAGATGGGGTGAAGCTGAAGAAGACAAAGGCTTCTTTCAGCACCCTGAAAATCCCACTACTCAACATAGCCCTGAACTTGCAAACAAAAGCAAAACCAAACACCTCTATACCTAATATCGTTATGCTTTATCTTTAAGTCTTTATTGCCTTAACATCAAGTGCCGAGTGGCATCTTGACTTTCTTTTGGATAATGAAATACAAAACCTATCGTGTATGTGAGAAAGTGATGAAGTAAAGGGGGCAATGGGGAACTAACTTCAGGAAGTGAAAAAGAAAAGGTGTGTACTGCATGTCATATCTGGTTTTGCATTAGGATGGTGGTGAGATGGTTCTCCTTTGTTCCTTCCTTCTGAGGAATTACATATTTTTTATGTGTCTCTAATGCAGGGAGTTAGATATCTTTGTTTACTTCTACCTCAGTCCAGGGGCTCTATCTTTTCACAGTTATCAGGAGTTATTTGGAATATGAGAATAAGAGAATAATTCTACATTTGAAATTCTGTGGAATAAGAGGGATGGATTAATTAGGAAGAAACTCAAGTGCATTGACAACATAGCTTTCAGACCAGGCTATACTATATTTCTAAGTATATCAGGTATGCAACCATACTTTGTAAATGAGGAAGGGTTATCTAAACGCAAGGTAGCTTTTTGTTGTAAGAAGAGTCTGGGTATTTGCACACCCTTTGGCATTTAAATATATTGGCAGCAGCCAATTAAGCTCAGAAGCATAAACACAGAGCTAGGATAGGTTTTCTTCCAATCAGTGTGCAATTCAAGCCCCTTTCCCATTTGACTTGGACCATTCTTTCTAATGTACTTTTTAGTGGAGCTGAGATTTGTTTACCAGGCAGGCCCTCCTTGTGATCTTACCTGAGAAGACACACTTAATGAACTGCGTACACGGTGACAAGATTCGTGGGCAGATATTTGGACAATTAGCTCTGTGTTGCTTGTGATGTGGTGAGGACAAGACAGTCCTGGAATCTGGTCACAGCTCTTTATCACAACTCATCATCACATTCTTCCCACAGGTGGGAGGCCATGCTGTCTTGGCAAAAGGTGTGTTCTTGATCCCACCTTCTTTTTCAATATTCCACGGAGCAATGAAGGGTCCCTACAAGTAAATACTTGAATACTTAAGCAAGTGGGGTTGAAACTGGAGTTTTTCAGTTTGATATGGCATTAGACATAGGATTCCCTCACCTCTTTTCAGGCAACTGGTGTGTCATGAATGGCTCAAGGCTCCCCATTAGTGACTGGAGGTGGAGAAACAGAGTCGTCTTCAGACTTCAATTTAGCTCCTCTGCTTGCCAGCTGTGTGAACACGGACAGGTTACTTAGACTTTTGTAACTTCAGTTACCTTATCTACCAAACAGTGATAGTATGCACTTCAGAGGGTAGTATGAGTATGGGCTTTACCTGCAGGTGTTCCTTCAGCAGAGGTTTCTTAAAAGTCCCACCTTACTTTAAATCATTGTAAATGTAATCTCTTTGAAGACTTCTAGCAGAGAGATAGCACTGCTTGGTGATCAGCCCTCACTTTGGCCAGCAAGGTGCCAGACACCAAAACATACAATGAAAAGATCCAAGAAAGAAGAAAAGTGGATCTTATGCCCCAGACAGACTGCGATGGTACAGGCTTGGAAGATGGCAAATGTACTGTGGCCCCCAGGAGCCCATGCCAATGATTCAGGTGTACGTGTGCACTTCACACCCTCCACCAAACATCCCCCAATGTCTGTGGCTCCAAGCCTATAACCCAGGGCCTGTACTCACCCATCTGGATTTCACCTGGGGTATGAGGATTTTATGAGTGCTATGGTCTGAACATTTGTGTCCCCAAAAATTCATATGTTGAAATTCTAACCTCCAAAGTGATGGCATTAGGAGATGTGACATTTGGGAGGTGCTTAGGTCATGAGGGTGGAGCCCTCACAAATGGGATTAGTGCCTTATAAAAGAGGCTTCAGAGAGATCCTTGCTCCTTCCACCATGGGAGGACATGGTGAGAAGGCTACGAAGTCTATGAACCAGGAAGAAGGTTCTCACCAGACCACAAATCGGCTGGTGTCATGATCTTGGACTTCCCAGCCTCCAGAACTGTGAGAAATAAATGTCGTTTATAAGCCACCCAGTTTATGTTATTTTTGTTATAGCATCCTGAACCAACTAAAACACTTCAATAAAACCAGCACATAGTGGGTGTTCAAGAAATCCGAGTTTTCTTCTCATCCTCTCCCTTGTTAAAATGCACTTGGCTATCCTGTTAATATAATCATGCTTCCTGCATGAATAAACATTGTTTGAGTGTAGTATTTGGTGGTTTTCCTTAGACCCAATATTTTACTTACCAAAAGTAGACACTTTTTATCCATTCTGTCTATGGTCTTAAATAGTACATTAAAAAAACAAATAAGGAACAGTCGTTTATCCTATACTTTATTGTAATGAAATTTTGTTTTAAATCAGTGAGTGAAATTATAGGCATATAAATGCTTTACACACAATAAAAATAAGTTAGACTTGCTACCAATAATTTCTTCCTGAAAACCAAACATTTCACTTAGTCCTCATTGTATGGCATGCTCTTTTAGTGAAGCTGCTTGGAAGTTATTTTTAAACACAGCCACTTAAGTCAGCATGTCTCACATACTGTCTAGAAGATGCAATGTTTCATTATCAAACAGAAACATTATGTACTGTGCCATATGAGTCATTAAAGAAACAGCAAGATATGTTTTCACTCCCAAACAATAAAGCTTGTTACTATTATTGATGATGTCTTTATAGAACCTCTTAACTGAGAAGCTCAAATGACATTCTAATTGAACTACATAAAATTCCAATAATGCAGATATTCTAAAAGATTTTAGTATCCACAGTCCATGCTTTCATTTATTTAACAAGCATTTATTGAGCATTTACTATGTGCTAGATACAGAGCTCAGCCCTGAAGACTCAGAAATGAATAAGGCCAAGACAAAGCCTTATGCGAGTCAGTTGGTATGGAGACAAATTTAATTAGAAACTATTTTAAAGTCTGGTTTACTTTAACCTGCAGAGTAATCTCTGTACATTGAAGAACCTCCTATTTAGCATAATTAAAAACAGAACCTGTTGGGATGCAGATTTCAAAATAAAAAAGCAAAGATGATTTCTGAAAACCATGTCATTTGGAAGAAACTGAGAGATCATTAAAAAATCTTCCTATATTCTGTTTAAGGGTAGTTTTGGTTTAAGGTATGAGTGAGAGAAACTTGGAGGACATCTCAAATTGGATTTTTCTTTTTTCTTTTTGTGGTTATCTTAAAAGCTTTGAAGAAAACTATGCTTTAGAAAACAAAGACCAGCATGAGGTTTATATTTGGACCAGTGATTCACACTATATATGTTTGTCATTTTTCCATCAATTTCAAATAAGAAAAAAGGGAATATTGATATAGTCAAATACCTAAAAAGACTATTACTAAGACAATTAATCTATTTTTTCTGATAAGTGTGAAAGTACTTAGGCTCTTATTGTTAGAGAGAAAATTTCTTTAAAATTTTTGATTCCATGTAGCTCTGAAACCCCACAGTACTAGAAATATATATACATATAAATGTGTGTGTGTAGGTGTATTTCCCAAGGACTTTTGGATTTTATCATTAAAACACAATTCATACTGCTATCAAAGATTGCTCTATGAATCTGTAAGCCTAAATTAAGGAAATGTTGAAACAATAATCAATAAAATCAATACATATTTTTAAATAAATTTCATATTGTTTTCCAATTTTATACTTTAAAATGTTCCTGTGACATGTGCACAACACTTCAAAATGTTAATTTATTTTAAAGTAATATATCTTATTCATAGATACTGTATTAGAGTTCTAATTTGTAATGGAAAGATGATAAATGAATAGAAAATTACATTCCATAATGTGTCCTCAATATTAACCACACCTTTGGGAAACCCAACAACATGGATCTTGAGAACAAAGCTGAGGCATTACTGTCTATGCAATGGACATTTACCCAAAGTTCAGACTTAGTACCAGGGAGCAAATGAACCTTCTTGTAGCCATCTCAATCAACAGAAATATTTTATATAGTCACTTACCATTTAATGAAGGTCTACTATGTACAGGCATTGCCCTAGGTGCTGGAGATTCAACAATAACTAACACACACTCTCCTCTAGGAGTTCACTGTTTGTCAGTGAAGACACTCAAAGCACAATATGACAGAGACCAATGGAATTTTTTGTGAGACTGTACCAACACTTCCCTATCCAGACAGGGAGCACTGGGACATTCTCTTCCTGGAATGTCCATTCCTTCCTTTTCTGAACTAGCTAATGCCAATCATGCTTCAGATATCAGTTTAAACAATACTCTTCCAGAGACACTTTCTCTGAGACCCTGCAGCCAAGGGTAGGTCCATCTGTTTTATGTTTCCGTAGCACACTGTATTTTCTTTCTTTCGTCCTCTTTTTTTAAATTCACAGCACCTTATGATTATTTGTTTGATGCCTGTCTTTCCTGCTAGCACATCTTCTCCACAAAGACAGAGCTTACGTGTCTTCTGTTCACAGCTGTCCCCCACATCTAGAACAGAGATTTCCATATCATATGTCCTCGGAAGAGAGCATCAGAGGAAAGCTGAGCAATTGTACACTTTCTGAATCATGTGAACTCACCCATTTTTATCAGACTCCAGGACTTTACCCTCAGCCTCCTGTCTGTTCTCTGTCTGTTAGCTTTTCGCTACCTAAAAACTGATCCTAGACTGCTTGCCTGTAGGAGCCATCCAGCCGGTTCTCTTCACCTCTAAGAAGCACTCAGAATCTAACCTATTCTTCCCAGTTTGGACCCAAGCTACTCCCAAGCCTCTCTTTAGAACGGTTGACTTCCCAGTTGTTACCCCGTGTTTGCATCACATGATCCCCTAGAGGCCTAGGTTGAGTTCCAGTTGAATATTTCTAGTCAAAATTGATGGGTTTGTCAAGTTACGGTGCAGACAACAAGGCTGGCAAGCACAGATCCACAAAGAAACATTGCACATCAAAGGCTTTGTGTATGAAATTTGGTATCTTTTAATATCTAGGTTTAAATATTAATGAAATTTGTATTTGTACAAATTAGATGAGAAAACAAGGTGAGAAAAGTGCTTCCTAGATTCCCACGAGACAAATCAAGCAAGAGTGTGTGCTTCCTTCCACAACAGGACATGTTTTGAAATTCCCCCTTCATACATATTTAAATTTGAAGTCTAGCAGCAGTTATTTCTGAACAAGGATGACCAGATTTATACAAAAGGGAAAAAAAAAATACATTGGCAACCCAACCAATTTCTTGGTCCACTGGAAAATTATCAAAACACCACAATTTCACCAAAATGGAACAACCAGGACAATGCATTTAGGAAGTGCACACATAGCTCTATAATGATATATTTGCACAAAGGGATATATATTAAAACATGATTTGTAATATAAATTCCTTTTATTTACTCTCATTTATTTTTGAAAGTATCTAGAGTGCATACATTTCAAGTTATATATTATAACCCCTGCCCTTAAAGAGTTAAATGAGATTTTGCCTGAGGAAAAAATTTTACTGCTAACTCCTTATTTACAGTTAGATTTAGGCCAATATTGCTCAAAGAGCAAAACTAATTAATGGGGAAGTTAGATTAGTTCTTAAGGTACTTCCTAATCTAGTCCTTACTTGAAAGTAAAGATACAATTTAATATCCAAAATAAGTGAATTAGCTTGAATCCTACAGCTTCTTAAAATAAGTTATCTTGTCACCTTTCTTTGAAATCATGAAATACTAAAAATTCAAAAGGAAAGGTTAAAGGAGTTGTGATACATTTGTTTTCAAATATCAAATGAGGACACAATTATTCTCACCTCAACTCCGTAAGAAAACAAAGAGCATGCATGCTTACCATGAGACAGTGAAAAAGAAAAGAGATCTTCCCAAGAGTGACTAAAATACTAGAAAAGATTATCAAAGAGGACCCAGAAATCACTTTTGTTATTTTTCAACATCATCATATTCTTTCTTCAGAATACAAATGTTGTACAGCTATGTAAAATGCAAACATTACGGAACTAATATAAAAAGTGAATATCACTCCCAAAGGTAACTCTCTGAAAAGTTAGGTGCTCTTCTCTAATTTATTATTATTTTTAAATGAGATCATATTACATAATTGCTCTGCAACTTGATTTTTATACTTATCAATTATCTTAATCATCTTTTCATATCATCAATATTATTTTCTCTCTCTTTTATTCTATGCTCTCCTTTTTTAATGGCTGCATATAAGTAATCCATTAAAAGAATTTTCTCATATTTCTAACAATTTTCCTAGAGATAAACTTTTCTGTTATTTCCATCTTGGAGTTAGTACAAAAAATACTGCAACGACTATTCTTTTATGTATTTATATGTAAAATGTGGAAGTATTTCTGTAGGAAAAAGTTTCTAGAAAGGTTGATTCTTTTAAAAATTAATAGATACTCAATATTGTTTTCTGAAAGTTTGTGCCTGTTTCTACACACCCTTACAAGTATGGGTACCATCAGTTTTTAAGTATTTTTAAGTATTCTGCAAATTTGATAAGACCAACATTCTCTTATTTTTGGTTTCATTTGTATTTCTTTGAATGCTGAGTGATTTGCACCGAAACCACTTATTCTTTTTCTGTTACAGTATCCCATCCCTCCCTTATCCACAGGGGACACTTTCTAAGACCCACCCCCCCACCCCACCCAACCAGTGGATGACTGAAACTGCAGATGTTACTGAATCCTATATACACTGTTTTTTTTTCCATACATACACACCAATGATAAAGGTTAATTTATAAATTAGGCACAGTAAGAGATTAACGATACTAACTAATAATAAAATAGAACAATTATAGAGCAATTATGTGAATGTGGTCTCTCTCTCTCTCTCTCTCAAAATACATCATTGTACTGTACTCATTTTTCTTATTTCTTGTGATGAGGTTCAATTCACATGCCAGGTAGGACACAGCAGGATGGTGCATGATTCCATCTCACTACTCAGAATTTAAAACTTATGAATTGTTTATTTCTGGAATTTTCCATTTAATATTTTCAGACTGCAGTTGAACGTGAGTAACTGAAACTGGAAAGTGAAACCACAAATAAGGGGAAACTACCGCATTTTTTTCCTTTCTTTTCTTTTGGTTTGTCTTTTTCTTATTGATTTTTAGGAGCTCTTTATATACCATGGACAAAACACTTCTTCCATTAAATATTTTGTACTTATTTTCTAACAGTATTACTTATATTTAACTTGGTTAAATTGAGCCACTTAAGGTTTACTGGTTCGAAGTCAGTGGGACACCAAAGCTTGTATTCATAATTTTTTTTCCTTTTTGGCTACTGATAGATATATCCATGCATTCTAAGTCTGAGAGTAAATAAATAGATTTTCAGACATGAACTCTCCCTAAAAATACTTACCACTAACTAACTCATTTTTAGGAAGCTACCGAAAATGTTCCACAAACTCTCTCATGTGTGTCTCTTCCTATAAGGGCATTAATCACACCATGAATGCCCCACCCTCATGATCTAATTACCTCCCAAAGGCACCATCTCAAATACCATCATGTTGTGGGTTAAGGTTTCAACATATGAATTTTGCAAGGACACAAACATACAATCCATAATACTGAGCTTTTCAAAGGTTTTTATTGTTCTTTTCATTTTCTTCTTTATTTTTAATTTTCTACTACCTGGATTGAAATCTCAGCTTCATTATTTACTAGCTATGCAACTTTAGAAAAAATTTTTACCTCTTTATGCTCTCATTTTGCCCGTTTCTTCACCTGGAAAATGGAGATTATCCTATTTCCCTCATAGGATTGTGATTAGAATTAAATGTCTGTAATGTTATTAGCAGAGGTCTGTATTGCTATAGATGTAAATATATAGATAATATACTAGTAAACAGAGTCAAGTGATATAGCAAACAAATCATTCACTACAAACAAGTAGGGTTTATTTCCCGATGTAAGCATACTTCATTACTAGAAACTTAAGTCTATAATGTGAATACAGTCACCATTACTTGGAGATAATAATAGTATATACCTAATGGAGTTGGTATAAGGATTAAATGAAAATTTTTTATTGAAGTATAGTTGATTTACAATATTGTGTTAGTTTCAGGTGTACAGCAAAGTGATCCAGTTACATATATATCTATTTTTTCAGATTATTTTCCATTATAGAGTCTTACAAAATATTGAGTGTATTTCCCTGTCCTTTACAGTTAATCCTTGTTGCTCATCTATTTTTTGTATAGAAGTTTGTATTTATTAGTCCCATACTCCTAATTTATCCCCCCACCCTTTCCCCTTTGGTAACCATAAATGAAATATTTTATGTAATGCTTAGCTCAGTAGCTGGTAAGTATTAACTTTGAATATATTTTGGTTATTTTTATTCTTAACATTATTATTATAGATTATAGGTAAGATAGTATATGATCATCCAGAGAAATTTTGATATTTTGGTAAGTCTAACAACTCTTCTTGATTTAAATATATGAATTCTTATAGGCAAGGTGTTGAAAGAAATTTCTTTAATAAGAGAAAGAATAGCTGTGTAAAGACAGCTGGCAAATATCATATCCAACAATGAAACATTAGCAGAATTATCATTAATCGCATCACCAAGGATACTTGCTATCATAGCTATAATTTAACATTATTCTAGGAACTGTAGCTAATGCAGTAAGTCAAGAAAAGTATGAGACACAAATACCTAAAAAGAGTGAAATAATTTATTATTTACTTATGATACATATTTCTAACCAGGAAACCCCAGAGAGTCAACTTGTAAGCAAATTTAAGAAGGTGGCTGCTGACAAAATAAATAGACAAATTAATAGCTTTTCTTCTCTACCAGCAATAACCAGTTAGAAATCAGAATAGAATAAGAGTTCTTATCCACAGAGCAAGGAAAAACCCTAGCAATGAACTGAACAATGATGTGCATAGCCTATGTGAAACAAAGAATAGGATACCACTGAGATTTTAAAAACATGTTTAAATAAAGAAGAAAATGCTATCTGCTTGGATGGAAATAATGTTCTTTATGAAGATATTAATTTTATACAAATAAATCAATAAATTCAATGAAATTCTAAGAGAACTTCTGAGGAAATTATATACCAAATAAAATCATAATTAAAAGATATTATATTACATGGGGAAATTTTCTCAATACAATGTGAAGTGAGGGAAGTAGAATAGAAAACTATATGCACTATATGTATTGCTCCTGTACAATTGACCTTGAATGACATAGGTTTGAACTGCATGGGTCCACTTATATGCAGATTTTTTTAAACAGTAAATACTACAGTTCTATACAATCCGTAGTTGGTTGAATCCATGGATGTGGAACCATGCATGTGCAGGGCCAACTGTAAGTTATACAGATTTTCAACTGGATTTTCAACTCATTGGAGGGTCAACGTCCCTAACTCCCCCATTGCTCAAGGATCAACTGTAGTTTTAATTTATAAAAATAAATAAAATACTAATTTAATTAAATTATTAAAATAAATATATTTTATTATTAAATACATTTTTATTATTAAAAATTAAATTTAATTATAAATTTAAAATACAGGAGCAATACATATAAAATATCTAAACACATACTGCAAAATTTTAACACTGGGATGGGAGGGTGAGGACAGGGATGACTGGCAATATTTTCCTATATTTTTTCCATTTTACACAGTGAGAATGTATTACTTTCTGTATTTTTAAAAAGGTATATACTACAGAAGTAAAATCTAATAAAATGATTTTATCAGTGTGAACTAAGTTGATGGTGCCATTTGTTTTCTGTCATTCACACTTGGGACCTGCAAAAACATCATTATCCACACTGTTTTTGTGCAATGGATAATATATTTAATAATTAACTCTCCACAGTATGTGGAAATTATGCTTCAGTACTAAGTTTTATTTCACATAATAGATTTCAGTAATGTGTTTCAGCACACAGTATAATTAGCTAATGGGGTTATAGTCATAAAGACTTGGTCCAACATAGAATTATGTTCCCTTTAAGACCTCTTCCTCCTGAAATTATGCACTCTGCTGTGCCTGGATCACACATATACACACACACTTAATTTTTCATTCAGATGATCATAATTTGTGGCTTTCAGAGAGTGCTTTCTATTTTAATTTCTATTTTTACCTTGTGGCGGAAAAATGTCAATAGATTGAAAATCAGGTGAGGTTTAGAAATATTAGGAAAATTTACTAATAAACCCCATTAATACATCATTAAATATTGTGCGTTTGGAGTGAAGTAAAAGAGAAAAGTTCTTGTCTAGAAAAAAATATAATACATTAATTTTTTTAAATGCACTTTTAGGGTTTCCCTGGTGGCGCAGTGGTTGAGAATCCGCCTGCCAATGCAGGGGACAAGAGTTCTATCCCTGGTCCAGGAAGATCCCACATGCCGCGGAGCAACTAAGCCCGTGCGCTACAACTATGAGCCTGTGCTGTAGAG
The DNA here is from genome assembly GCF_009873245.2 of Balaenoptera musculus. Classification (NCBI taxonomy): domain Eukaryota; kingdom Metazoa; phylum Chordata; class Mammalia; order Artiodactyla; family Balaenopteridae; genus Balaenoptera; species Balaenoptera musculus. The sequence goes on from NC_045794.1 coordinate 80,885,482, forward strand.
CCTGTGAGCCACAACTACTGAGCCCGCGTGCTGCAACTACTGAAGCCCATGCGCCTAGAGCCCGTGTTCTGCAGCAAGAGAAGCCACCACAGTAAGAAGACTGCGCACCTCAACAAAGAGTAGCCCCAGCTCGCTGCAACTAGAGAAAGCCCGCACACAGCAGCGAAGACCCAATGCAGCCAAAAATAGATAAATAAAATTAATAAAAATTTTTTTAAAAAAGAGAAAGAATATGTTAAAAAATAATAATAAAATAAAATACACTTTTACACATTCTAACGTAAAACATTTTATTTATATAAATATGTTATTTTATATAATAGTATTTTTATAGAGGATTCATAAAAAATTTTTCACCAGGCCAAAAAAAAAAAAAAAAGCTAATTACTATTATTTCAGTGAATGTTTTCTTTTGTAATACAAGGCATTAAGAGGCCGTCTCCTGGTAGAAATATGAATATGAACTCTTGTTGGTCATTGATACAAAAACTGTCTTTATAAGTTGATGTAATAGAATGCTCAAATTTGGAAGTCAGGTAGATCATATCAAAATAAGCTTATTTCTCTCTTAGTACTTCGTGTTACACTTTCATACATACTATTGTAAGCATTTCATAATAGTTTGGTAAGTTTGACATTATTTTTGTAATGATTTTATCAGTATGAAATAGGTCGATGATGACATTTGTTTTCTGTCATTCACACTTGGGCCCAGAAAAATGTCATTATCAACACTGTTACAGAAAAAGAAACTTTAATGCAAAGCTATTAATTTGCCAAATAACAAAGAAAATTGTAGAACTGAGGACAAATGCTCTGCTAATTAAAATGCACAGTACTTTTATTCTTCATAGTGTAATATATGACTGTCCGTAATATTTCTTCTGAAATTATCAATACATTATATTACATTTTGATGCATTTCCATTCACCAAACTCAAATGTCATGTAATTTACATGGAAGGGGAAAGTTTGTCTTTCTCCTTTGCAAGTGAGAAAGATACCCAGTCTTCTGAAAACTGGGTATTACATTTAGTCCCTTCCCTTGCAATTCACATTCAAGCCTTTGGTGTAAGTCCTGTCAATTCTGCTTTAAAGTTATTGCACATCAATTATTTCTCTCCATCTCCATTGGCCCCACTCCAAGTCAAACCCAAATCCCTCCACCTGGACCACTACAGCATCTCCTAACTGATCTTTCCCCTCCCCTATTTTTTTTTTTTTTTTTTTAGCTTACAAACAACAGAAATTTATTTCTTACAGTTTTAGAGGCTGGAAATCCAAGATCAAGGCACCAGCAGATTCAGTGCCTGGTGAGAGCCCTTTTCCTGTTTCGTATATGTTCATCTTCTTGCTGTAACCTCACATGGTGGAAGAGATCCCCCTTGATACTCAGGACATTCTCTGCAAAGTAGTCAGAGTAATCATGTCAAGCTTAAATTCATTTATACCATTCCCCCACACCTGCAAAAGACCGCATTAGCTTCCTAGTGCTCTCAGAATAAAATAATCACATCCTAATTCTTTACCCTGCTTGCAGGGCTCTGCATGCATGGATGAGACTTGAACTAGCTCTTCAACATCCACTTGTGTCATAAATACCTCACTCTCCACTCTGGCCACATGATCTTCTGCTGGCCATCTCTGGAGAGAGCTCTTAGCTGTCTCCAGACAATTTTACTAGGTTCTTCTTCTATCTGGGTTATTCTTCAAATGACCAGCTTCTTATCCAAGTCTCATCTTAAATGCCACTTACTTAAAGAGTCTTTCCTTAAGCATTAAATCTAAGTAGGGCCCTATCTTTTTATTATTTTTTAATATGATAGTATACTTCATTTGAATTTAATTTTATGACTGCACTATATTTACATAATTTTAAAAGTCAATTATTTTCACAGGGCTCAAAACAAAAGCTATTTTTCTCTATCTCATGTCTTACCTCCCTTCAATTTCTTCTTCAGAGAAGCAAACATCTAAAACTCATTCAGTAGTTTATTCTGCTGTTTTCCTACACATATATTTTTGTTTTATTATATAAATTTCAGGCGTACAGCATTAAAATTTGACTTCTGTAAACACTACAGAATGATCACCACCAAAAGTCTACTTATCATCCATCACCATACAGTTGACTCCCTTCACCCATTTTGCCCATCCCCAATCCCCTTCCTGTCTGGTAACTGCTAATCTGATCTCTGTATCTATGAGTTTGTTTTCATTTAATTTTGTTTGTTTGCTCTTTTTTTTAAGATTTCACATATGATTAATATTATACAGTGCTTGTCTTTCTCCATCTGACTTATTTTACTTATAACACCTTCAAGGTCCATCCATGTTTTCACAAGTGTCAAGATTTTATTCTTTGTTACAGCTGAGTAGTATTCCATTATGTGTATATACCACATCTTCTTTATCCATTCATTCACTGATGAACACTTAGGTTGTCTCCATATCTTAGCTATTGTAACTAATGCTGCAATTAACATAAGGGTGCATATATCTTTTTGAATTAATGTTTTCATGTTTTTTTGAATAAATATCCAGAAGTAGAATAGCTGGGTAATATGGTAACTCTCTTTTTAATTTTTTGCAGAATCTCCATACTGTTTTCCATAGTGACTATAGCAATTTACAGTCCCATCAATCGTGTATGAGGGTTACCTTTTCTCTACATCCTCTCCAACATTTCTTATTTCTTGTCTTTTTGATAATAGCCATTCTAACAAGTGTGACATTATATCTCAGTGTGATTTTGTTTATATTTCCCTAATAATTAGTGATGTTAAACATATTTTCATGTGCCTGTTGGCCATCTACATGTCTTCTTTAGAAAATGTCTATTCAGATCCACCACCCATTTTCTAATCAGGTTGTTTTTGTTGTTGTTGTTCAGTTCTATGAGTTCTTTATATTTGGATATTAACCCCTTATCAAATATACGACTTGCAAATATCTTCTCCCATTAAGTAGGTTGTCTTTTAGTTTTGATGATGGTTTCTGTTGCTATGAGGAAGTTTTTAGTCTGATGTACTCCCAGTTTTTCATTTTTACTTTTGTTTTCCTTGCCCCTGGAGTAAGATCCACAAAAACATTGCTAAGACTGATGTCAGTGATGTTACCACCTATGTTTTCTTCTGGGAATTTTATGGTTTCATGTCTTACATTCAAGTCTTTAATCCATTTTGAGTTAATTTTTAGTATGGTGTAAGACAGTGGTCTAGTTTCATTCTTCTGCATGTGGCTGTCAAGTTTTCCCAATTTATTGAAGAGACTGTTCTTTCTCTGTTGTATGTTCTTTGCTCCTTTGTTGTAAATTAATTGTTGATATGTGTGGGGGTTTATTTCTGGGCTCGCAATTCTGTTCCATCGATCTGTCTATTTTTGTGCCAATACCATACTGTTTTGATTATGATAGCTTTGTAGTATAGTTTGAAATCAGGGAGCATGATAATTCCAGCTTTCTTCTTCTTTCTCAAGATTATTTTGGCTATTTGGGATCTTCCATGGTTCCATAAAAATTTTAGAAATATTTCTTCTAGTCCTGTGAAATATGACCTGAAATTTTGATAGGGATTGCATGGAATCTATAGATTGCTTTGGGTAGTATGGACATTTTAACAATATTAATTCTTCCAATCCATGAACATGAAATATCCTTTCATTTGTTTTTGTTTTCTTCAATTTTTTTCATCAGTTTCTTATAGGTTTCAGTGTACAGGTCTTTCACCTCTTTGGTTAAATTTATTCCCAGGTATTTTGTCCTTTTTGATGCAACTGTAAATGGGATTGTTCTCTTAATTTCTCTTTCTGATGGTTCACAATTGGTGTAGAGAAATGTCACAGATTTCTGTATACTGATTTTGTATCCTACAACTTTACTGAATTCTAAATTACTAATTACTGTTAATTGTTCTACCAGTTTTGGTGTGGAGTCTTTAGGGTTTTCTATATATAGTATTATGTCATCTGCAAATAGCGACAATTTTACTCCTTCTTTTCCAATTTGAATTCCATTTATTTCTTTTTCCTGTATGATTGCTATGGCTAGGACTTCCAATACCATGCTAAATGAAAATGGCAAGAGTGAGCATCCTTGTCTTGTTTCTGACCTCAGAGGAAAAGCTTTCAGCTTTTCACCATTAAGTATGATGCTAGCTGTGGGTTTGTCATATATAGTCTTTATTACATTGAGGTCCCTTCCTTCTACATGCTCTTTGTTGAGAGCTTTTATCATAAATGGATGTTAAATTTTGTCAAATGCATTTTCTGCATCAGCTGAGATAATTGTACGGTTTTTATCCTTCATTTTGTTAATGTGATGTATGTTGATTGATTTGCAGATGTTGAACCACACTTACATCCTTGGAAAAAATTCCACTTGATCATAATGTATGATTTTCTTTAATGTATTGTTGGAGTTGGTTTGCTAATATTTTGTTGTGAATTTTTCATCTATATTCACCAAGGATTTTGACCTCTAATTTTCTTTTTTTGTGGTATACTTGTCTGGTTTGGTAGACAGGAAATGCATGTTTTGGTATCAGGGTAATGCTGGCTTTGTAAAATGTGTTTGGAAGGTTTCCCTACTCTTCAATTTTGGGGATGATTTTGAAAAGGATACATATCGAATGTCTTTGAATGTTTTGTAGAATTCATCAGTGAAGCTGTCTGGTCCAGGGCTTTTGTTCATTGGGAGATTTTTTTAATACTGCTTTAATTTCCTTATTAGTAGTCAGTCTATTCAAAATTTCTATTTCTTCATGATTCAGTCTTGTATGTTTGTATGTTTCTAGAAATTTATCCATTTTTTTCTAGGTTGTCCAACTTGTTGGCATATAATTATCTGTAGTAGCCTCTTATGATCCTTTGTATTTCTGTAATATAAATAGTAACTTCTTTTCATTTCTGATTTTATTTACTTGAGTCTTCTCTCTTTTCTTCTTGGTTAGTCTACTTGAAGGTTTGTCGATTTTGTATATCTTTTCAAAGAACTAGCTCTTAGTTTCATTGATTTTTTTCTTTTTTTTTTTTTGTTAGTCTCTATTTCATTTATTTCCACTGTAATCCTTATTATTTCCATCCTTCTACTAATTTGGGGATTCATTTGTTCTTTTTTGTAGTTCCTTTAGGTATAAAGTTAGACTGTTTATCTTGGTTTTTTCTTATTTCTTGAGGAAGGACTGTATTACTATGAACTTCCCTCTTAGAACCAGTTTTGCTATATCCCATAGATTTTTGTATGTTGTATTTCTGTTTTCACTTGTCTCTAAATATTTTTTGATTTCTCCTTGATTTCTTTGATGAACCATTAGTTGTTCAGTAGCATGTTGTTTAATCTCCATGTTTTTGTGGCTTTCCCTATTTTTTTCTAGTGATTGAGTTCTAGTTTCATATCATTGTGATTGGGGAAGATGCTTGATAGGATTTCAATCTTTTTTAATTTATTGAGATTTTTTTTGTGATCTAACATGTTATCTCTCCTGGAGAATATTCCATCTGCACTTGAGAAGAATATGTATTCTGCTACTTTTGGAAGGAATGTTCTGTACAGATTCTAAAGTCCATCTGGCCTAACGTGTTGTTTAAGTCTAATGTTTCCTTATAGATTTTCTGTCTGGATGATCTATCCATTCAAGTAAGTGGGATGTTAGACACTTACTATTATTGTATTGCATTAAATTTCTCCCTTTAAGTCTGTTAATATTTACTTTATATATCTTGGTGCTCTTCCCATTATTTTATTCTTTACAAAAAACACCCTATGGATTTATTTCTCAAACACAACACAATCAGTAATACTGTTATGCATTTGTTTGCTCATTTGTTATCTCTCCTTCACCACTAGAATCTAGGCTCAGTAAGAGCAGGACCCTTATATGTCTCATTCATCATTGTATACCCTGTTCCTGGCACAGTTCTTGGAGCATGGTGGTCTCTCAATAAAAATTGAGTGAATGTATACTTTTTTGCATGATAAACACATTAAGCCTGTATAGAAAATTTAGACACTCACTCTTTCAAGTATTTCTAACTTCTCATGTAAATTTCAGTAATACAAAAAGCAAATTATGAACCATAAGACAAGCTAGTATTCCATTATTCTCTAAGACCAGACGTTTGAAAATTGGCTTATGAAATATTCAAAGAAAAGCAAAATTTTATTTAATCTAATTCAGAAAGAAATCTGACTTTAGTTTAGTTGCTGTAATTGTAGTGAATGTCACTTTAAAAAATACCTTGGTTAAATGGATATTGTTAACATTAATATAATGTTTTCTTTTGATAATTAGTTTCTTGAAGCCTGTGGTTAGGAAATCTTTTCATTTTCTAATTAGTTTTCTTTTTTTGTTTGTTGTTGGGTTTTTTTCCTGAATAGTTAATTACATTTCACAGTACTTAGGGTAGACAATACACAAGCTCTTTTATCCTACTCTAGATTTAACTTTTCATTTGGAGTTTTGTCATCCTATGCTGACTTCTGCTTTGGGTTGCTTCAAACAGTGACTTAAAAAGAAAAATCTAGGTAGCACACTATGTAAATTCTAATCAAGAAAATATAACATGTTGCAAGTTAAATAAATACTTTAGTCTCAGACGTGGGCATTTATCCTGCTCCTACTGTATGGATGATTCTAGCAAAAAGTAAAAACAATACAAATGGCTGTAGGAAAATAGCATGTGTTATATCCTGCTATTTTTTAATAGGCATCTTCAAAGAGATAACCCCCTAAGAAGAGCTTATCTAATCTGAACTAAAAACGTAAAGGGATTTCTTATAAATGGACTGACTTGTCTTGAAGTTGACATGTCAGGATTAATTATTAAAATAACATTTTATTTATGGAATTTTGTAAGTTAAATTACTCCAAAGCATATAAAAAGACAAAAATGATATTAGCCAGGCAGTTTGCCACAATTTAAAAAAAATACTAAATTGCACACAGCATCTCTCTGCCACATCTTTCTTTTACGCCATTATTCAAAAACCTGGGAGTAGGGCTTTGTTCACCAGCCAGCAGTAAATATATTGGTTATAATGTCAATGAACATTAAAACAAGCTCACCAAAACGGAACTCATTATTCTTCGAGGCACATCACTATTGGCATATGGTACATTCATGCCATGACTTTTCATCGTACAAGTGGGTTATATTTCTCAGAATGATTCTTTTTTTTTTTTTTTAATGCTTAAACTGGCATTCATTTTTATTTACTGCAGATCTGAGAAGCTTTGTGTGGAAAAATACATCTTTAAGTAAATATAAATTTTGTCCTTGGTGACAAGCTAATACATATTACACCAGGGAATTTGGTAGAGATTGATTTCTGTTTGTGGGTAAGAATAATACTGGCATGTTTATTCTTCTATAAAGTTCATGAGGGAAGGAGATAAAGAAAAGATAGATTTTTGGAGTGGTTCTAATTACAAACAGATTACAGAATTGATATTCTATGACAGTAATGGAGAAGAATACACTTCGATTATGCAGTGATGTAGAATGGTGGATTATGGACCTGTGACCTGGTGAATAAATCGGAGGCAAGAGTGATTTGCAGGGAGAAGCTTAGTGTTGAGTTTTCCTAGGTTAGGCACATCCTGAAATCAAGGCAATCATCTGAATAATTCTCTGCCAGACTTGGGACCTGGGGTTGATCAGAAGCAGCAGATCATCTCAATAATATCAGAAGAGAAGCATATTTTCCTCCATAGGGAATAAGTACATCTGTAAGACAATAACAGCTTGAAAATCACATTTTTAGTCATAGGAAATACATAAAACATAAAAATATCATTTCTCTTTCTCATCTTGGAGCCAAGTCATCAACAAATGTATGGTTTTGTCTTTTCTCCATTCTATGCACAACGCTATAAAGATTCAAAATGAACATAATCAAGGTGCATCAGGCATAAAAGTAAGGCTATAAGGGAAGAGGTAAAACAGTAACACAAACAAATGTACATTTTGGCTATATTTAGTTCCTAACATTTGGATACCAAGCACTGTTTTTCCCAGAAGGGATGTTAACTTGACAAACTCTCATTTGGTGGAACACTACGTAGAGCTTATCTTTTCTTCCCTTACATTTTAAAAGGCTATCTGTTTCCCTCTTTTGAAATTACTTATTACATAAATCACTTCAAATCTTTTCTTGTCCCCTTTTCCTCAAATGATCCTAATGTCATCCCCTAGGGACAGACAGATGCAATTTAGTACCCCAAATCTCTACTTTAATTTATTTTATTATTATTACTAATACCTGACATTTCTCATTAGGTCCCTGACTTTACTCAGTGATCCTGTATTAGGCTCAACACTGGAGGCTTGGCATTTGCCCCACATTTCTGTTTTCTTTTCCATCTATTTTTCGGCCTTTTTGTGTTATGACCAATTTAGCAAAACAAAATATGAAAACTAGAACTAAAATTTGTGCATTAAATTCTTAATTTCACAAGTAGCCCTTTGCCTGTCTCCCTAAAAGAGTAAATAAGTAATAAATTAAGACATAATTTAGGAAGAAAAGGTTAAAATGAGATGATGGCTGCATTTGAGAATAAAGGTCAGCTATTAGTTTGTAGCGGCAACTTGCACACAATGACTGTTGTTTCCACAGTTCCCTTCCTGGGGAAGGTGCATGCCTCGATGGCTGTTCTGAACTAAGCACATTGTCTGAACACTGCAAATATTAAAAACTTCAATACCTGCAATTTCTCATGGATGGTAAATCTAGTAAATTTAATTCTCCTAAGTTCAACGATTACATTTTAGTAGATCTATATATGTGAAAATTTCTCTATTAGTACTGCAAAAATAAATAAATAACTGTGTAATTCCACCCTATAATAAGGTAATGATAACTATATGAGCTAATATTTGTTGCACTTACCTATGCAGCAGGTCTATTTTATATTCATTATCTCATTTGATTTTCTTAACCACCCTATGAAGTGGGTTGAATGAGTGGGACTTATCGGGTATAATCATAAGCATTTTCATTTGTCTCCCAATGTTTCTTTAAAATTTGTACAGTGAGAAAGTTCTTTCCACCCGACCTGGAAACATGGTCAGGCTCCATAATTTCTTTGACTTCTCTTAAGGAAGCAAAACTCCTACAGTCACTTTAAGCCATAAAATATAATCTCAATTTTAGTATATAATTTATGAGGCATATTTAAGGTAAAATCTACTTCCTCCTGAGCCCTCAAAGTCCCATGGTTCACATTAAGCATTCCTACCCAGGCCTACTTGCTCATCTATGCAGACCCACAGGACAAATTCTATGAAGATCTCCACACCTGTAAACACTCATGCCTTCTTTTAAAAAATAGCTTAGATCAAACGTTTATTAAATACAAAAGGATCTTATAAGGTATGTATAAGATGGAAAGAATAACAGCACAATGAACCCCTAAGTACACAATATCCAGTTTAAGAAATAGAACGCTTTGTGTGCCCTTTTTACCTCCATTATGCCAACGCATCTTTGTATTATGTAGCTGTAGTTCATTCATTTTCTCTATAATATTTCATTGTATGAACTTACTATGATTTATCCATTTTATTGGGTACTATGGATTGACACTGTGCTTTTAAATTGCATTTTCTTAACTACTGATGGGATTGAATGTCTTTTCATATGTTTATTGTTCATTCCTATTGTTCATTCATACCACCTCCTCTTTCATTTGCGTATTTTTTCTATTGTTTGTCCTTCTCTTACTGATTTTTAGGAGTTCTCTCTCATATGTATATATATCCTGACCCCTAGTCCATTGACTGGTATAGCAGTTAACATTTTCTGCCAGTGCATAGTTTGTCTTTTCATTTTCTTCATGAGCATTTTTGATGAAGAGAAGTTCTTAAACTTAATGCAACGAATATATCAATAATTTCCTTTATGCTTTACATTTTTAAAGTCTTGTTTAAGAATCCTTCTTAATCACAAAATTTTACAGTGTATTATACACCTGGAATTGATTTTTGTATATGGTATGATATGAAACTCAATGTCTTTTTTATCCATATGAATGATCCTCCCAGCACCATTAATTGCATTAGATTTCCATGTATCTGTGAGTCTGCTTGAGGAATTCTATATTCTGCTCCACTGACCAGTTTGTCTATCCTTGCAATAATGACACACTATCTTAACTACTAAAGCTTTATAATAAGTTTTGACATTTTGTGTGCCACACTCCTGCATAGTTTTTCTCCATCAGGCGTATTGTGGCTATTATTGGCTTGTTGCCCTTCCATATAGATTTTAGAATCAGCATGTCACAATTCACGTACACAATGCAACACAACAAAACAATGATTATGATTACCTTAACTCCATAGGTTAAGTCAGTGAGCACTGACATCTTCACCATGGCTTGGTGATATATCTCAATATCAATAGGACAGACAATTCCTTCTTTCTTAACTATGGTTTTCAATGTTGCCTTGATTGTTTGGGGACATTTGTTTTTCCATACAAATTTTAGACTAAGTTTACTGAGTTCTTCAAAACATCCAACTGAGATTTTAGAGATTGCATATGTGTGAAGTAATCTGGAGAAGAATTTACTTTTCCATAAGGGATAGAACCACCAAAAAGCATAAGATGTCTCTTCATTTATTCAGAACATCTTCTCTCTCTTTTATTCAAGTTTTAAGATATTCTCCATAGAAGTCTTGCGTGTTCCATTTAAGTTAAAATTCTTTGTACTTGTTGCTGTTGTGGATGGTTTTTACTTTAATTAAATTTTCTGGTTGCTTATTGCTTTTGTAGAAACTGCTATTAATTTTTGTACTTTGGTCTTGTATTTAGCTATTTTGCTAAACTCTTATTAGGTCTAACAGTTTGTCAGGTTTTATTATTTTTTAAAAAATCTTTCCTTCCAATCCTCATTTCTATAATTTCTTTTTCTTTCCTCACAACACTGACCTGGACCTTCAGTACTATGTTAAACAGTAACAGGGATATTGGTCCCATATCACACACTCCTAGGCCTGTTATAATCCTTCACTAGGCTTCAGGTGCAGGAGAAGGAGTAGGGACACCCACAGACCAGCAGCAGGTCTTGAGGTTATATAGTTTGCAACAGTGGGAGCTGTGACAAACACCTGCATCATTTAATTCCAAAGACCTTGATCTTTGCACTGTACTTACAAAAAACACTAGAATTTAATTTACTTTAATAAATATGTATTGATCACCTATTAGCACTAAATAAATATACTGAGTCACTGAGGTTTCTGCATAAAATTTGTATTATAATTTCATGAGAAACACATTTATAAATATATATATATGTATATATATATATAATATACTACTCAATCCAAAAAAATTTAAAAAACAAACCCTTGGAATTTTCTCAGCAAGGAGACCCCTCAAACAGATTCATTAACCAGAAGACTGAACAAGAACACTGTCATTTTTCAAAGCATTAAATTATCCAAGTGAAATCATAACATCAGTTTTATAAAAGGAATATTTTACTCTTCACTTGAATAGTAGGCCTTAAAAGCTAAAAGTTAGTCATTTCAAGTTTGCCCTTCTTTCACAGTGGTATTTGATTATTCATAATGAGAAGCCAGTGCCTTTGAAAGTAGACTATAAGAGGAAATAGATCTTTTTTTTTCATTTTCCTAGTGACTGCACAAATGAAGGACCTCATTAATCAAGATGACTCCATTGAAAAGCTGACACTGGACACATCACCATGCAGTTGTCATTTTTGGCCCCCTGTGATCTATTTCAGTTTCATACACTTGCAAAACAATTTTTATCCCCTTGCACCCAATCAAGAATCTAACCGATTGTCTTCGAGTATTTGAAAATTATTATAGGAGGGAAATGCATTCAATGAACATTTATTAAGCACCAACAAGGCTCTACGCGGCAGGCAAGGCTCTCAGGGTACAGAGAAAGATGTAATCACCTCCTCACATTTCTCCAAAGCCAGAGGGGAGACACAAAGTAAGCAGAGACTTCCAATAGCAAGGAATAAGAGCTGTAATCAAGGTCTGTTGTAGTGTTTTGAAAGTACAGATGGATAATGTACTAGGTATCTATTACTACATAGTATTACTACAAATTTAACAGCTTAAAAATGATACATGATTATTTTCACCCAGTGGGTCAGGTCTTAGCTGGGTCCTCTCTAAGTTCTTACAAGGCTACAAATAAGATGTCACCTGGGGCTGTGGTCTCATCTGAAGTTTGACAGGGGAAAAATCTTCTTCCAAGTTCACATGATTGTTGAGAGCCCTCAATTCTTTGTAGGCTGCAGTAATAGTGGTCCCGGTCTCTTGCCAGGTAACATTGGAGGATGTCCTCCAGTTTCTTGCCATGTGGCACTCTCCATCACTGCAGCTTGCTTTTTCAAAGTTAGGTTAGCAAGGAAGAGAGAGACTCCAGCAAGATGGGAACTACAAATGTTTATAACATAATTAAGTACAAAATAATAACACATTCTGTCTACAAGCAAGTCACAGGTTCTGCCTATACTCAAGGGAAAGTATCCCACTGGGGCATGAAGACAATACAATGGTTCTGTCTGACTCAGATATTTACTCTGGCCCTAGGGTGCTGAGTCCTGAAAACACGGATGGATGCTCCAGACAATTCATCTCATAGCATAAGAGAGCAAAGACTAGTCAGAAACTTCAAGTAGTTTTTGGGACTGTTATATGGTGGGAAGGGGGTGATCATGGGCTGAAAATGGATGCTAATCATAGTAACCAACTTTTCAGAGCACTTACCATGGTCAAGTATTTTTCAGAGGAATTTACATGTGTTGTTTCCCATTAATCTTTACAACCCTTAGTCTGCTTGGACTGCCATAATAAAACGCCATAAACTGGAGGTTTAAACAACAGACACTTATTTCTCACCATTCTGGAAGCCAAGAAGTTCAAGATCAAGGTACCTGCTGATTCAGTTCCTGAGAGAGCTCTCTTTCCGGCTTGCAGATGGTCAGCTTCTCACTAGGTCCTCACTTGGTCTTTCCTCAGTGTGTTCCCATTGGTGGGGAGCTGGGGAGAGAAAGGAAGATTTTCCTTTTCTTATAAAGTGAGTAATCCCATCATTAGAGTCTCATCTTCATGACCTAATCCAACATTAATTACCTCCCAAAGGCCCCACCTCCAAATCACCATGTTGGGGGTTAGGGTTTTAATATAGGAATTTGGGGGAGAGACAAACATTGTGTCCATAAAAAAATCCCATGATGTTACTTTTATTAATATCCCCATTTTGCAGATGAGGAAGTAGAAGTAGAAAGAAGTTTAGAAATGTTTCCCCAGACAGGTAAAGAGAGACCAGGTTATAAAGAACTTTGTATTCCTTATCAAGGAATTTTAATTTTATCCTGAAGATACTGAGGGAATATTTAAGCTAAGGAAGAATATAAGCAGTTATATTTATAGGAAATTCTGTGTGTGTGTGTGTGTTCAGTGATTAGGGTCAGGGAATAGTGCAATAGTCTAGACAAGAGATGTTGAGGAGCTAATCTGCGGCAGAAGAAGTAAGAATGGAGGAGAGGGACTAACATTAAGATATATTTAGGAGAGAGAATCTACAGTGCTAAGGCACTATTTGAATGTAAGCATTGAAGGGATCAGGGATGATCAGGGATGATTCCCAGGGTTCTGATTGGGTAACTGAGTGAATGATGGTGCCACTCACAAAGGGAGGTTGGTGGAGTGGGTTTGTAGGGGAAGAGGAGACAGCTGCAAGTTCAATTAAGGGAACTTCAGTGAATTCAATTTTTGTTAAAGCAGGAGGTAAGGTCGTCAGCTAATGTATGGTGACTGAGGGCATGGCTGAGAGTGGAGGAGGTCTGAAACGTTGCTGTGATGGATGCAATCTGAAATTAATAGAAGGTGAAAAAATCATGGCTCTATACTCAGGCCCAAAGGAGGTTGGAGAACATGAATTTGTGGTGGAGCCTAGCATTGGGCTCATTGTCTCATTGGGTGTCTTTTGTTCTGCCACCAGAGAAAAGAAAATGAATAGCGGAAGTTGTTCAAGGATGGAGATTGGCAAGAGGGAGCATCAGGAGGATAAGGGAGCATTTTTACTGTGAGCACGGCACCATGGCTGGGTGGAAGGTAAATAGAGCCAGAATAGAGAAGGTACTAGAAGAACTGGCAGAGCATTGGGTGTCAATGGAAAGTTCACTGTCTTCCAACTACATAGAGAACAAAATCCAAAGCGCTGACCAATACCCATAAGGTCCTACACGATCTTGCCCCTGGCTACCTCTCCAAAAGTCCCAAGCTATATCTTCACTAGTGTCATAGGTATGGTCCTGTTGCGTGATGTTGGCAACTGCTGCTTCTTCTGCCCAGATCATTCTTTCCCAAGTTGTCTACACGGCCCCCTCTAACTTCATTCAGTTTTCTCTTTTCAGCTTGACTTCTTAGAGTGGCCTTCCTTGATCCCTTATCTAAAATAGCAGCTATTTTCACTATCCACCCCCTTACAGAACTTTACTTTTTATTCTTAGTAATTATCATTATTAGACACTATGTTATATACTGTCTCTTTATTTTCTGTCTCGTCTACTAGACTATAAGTGCCAAGAGGACAAAGATTTTACAATATCTTTAAGTAATTCTTGCATATATTTCAAAAACCAAATAATTTTAATATACAATGTAAAGTCTTGCAGTCCCCTATTCATTCAGCTACTCTTCTAGAAGACAGCCACATCTATTGAATTCTTGTGTATTTCTCCAGGCTCCCCATGCAAATATAAGCAAATACAAATACATGTTCTTAGCTTTCTTCTTTTTTTGCAGAAAAGGGCACATATTAAACACACAACTGGGCTTGCTCTTCTGTTGCAGACCTTTCCCAGCAGTGCATAGCGAAAGTCTTCATTTTACTTTTGTTTTAGAGATTTAGAGTCTTTGGATTGTTTGATTTACAGCCACCTAGTGTTTCATTATATAACTATACCACAGTTTATTGGACATTTGGGAGTTTTCTATTTCTCCTATTTAATAAATAGGTAACATTGTACATACATTATTTTATCTGTGTGTAAATATAGCTGTAGATTAAGTTCCCCAAGGTGGTTCAATGTCTACATACATTCATAATTTTTATAGATAATATCAAATTCTCCCCACCCCATAGGGATTGTGCCAATTTATACTCCCACCAGCCATGTGTAAAAATGGTGTTTCCCCACAGTCTTGCCAACAGTGAATTTTTTGCCAATCTGAACGGTGAAAAATGGTATCTTGGTGTATTGTTTTGTTTGCATCTCTCTGACTACGAGTAAAGTAGAGCTTCCTTTCTTATGTAGAGGTCTTTTATGCATTTATATGCATTGTTCTTTTCTATGAACATGAAATAAAACACGGCACTGTGAGCTGTTCTGGGCAGAATGTGCATCCTTACATCTGCCAAAGGATAAGGATAAAAATGATGCTGTGACTCTCACTGTCTGGTACTCTTCTTCCAAGATGCATGTCTGGGCGTTCAGACCTGACTGCTTAGCTCTAACCACACTCCTTGGCCTCCCATTATTTTTCATTCTACCTTTGACTCAGCTAACCTAGGGTTATCAGCTCCTCTGGCCTTGGATCCACTTTTTCATCAATGTCTCCTCTCCTTCTGCTTATTGTTGTTCAGATCTAGTCCCTCTCATCAACTCCTTCTTGGACTCAATGTTCTACAACCTGCTCTTGGACTCAAGGTTCTACAAACTGCCCCCTTCCTGCCTTTGTCCCCAGAGAGTTAGGTGTTGAATACAGAAAATAAATTTTCTTTTCTTTCTTGCTCTTGTCTTTCAGCAGTAAGTGAAATCATTTGTAATTACCAAAGCCATGTGCTGGTAAATTCCTCTCTCTCAAAAATGTGGACAGCTGTCATGGAAAATGACTTCCTAAACTCATATGACACTTTAACAAATCAGAGGATGACAATCACTAAAATGAAAGTGTGTCTTTCAAGTCTTTGGGGGGAAACATATAATCTGTTTTTGAACCTCTGTATGGTGTCACTGGGTTGTTTGGTAGGTTTTTCTTTTGTTTGCTCTGTGTATTACAAAAAATGATCCTATTACTGCAAATTCAATTGAATTTAGCAAGAATTTATTGAGCACCTAGTAATGTTCTTAGCATTGTGCTAGAGGTTGTGGGGAAAATAAATGAAGTGTATGATATACCCTTGCCCTCGAGGAGTGTAGGATTTTAAGAAGAAACAATATGTATGCAAATAATCCAATTAGCCTGGAAACCCACAGAGTGCAAACATGGAAAAGTAGAGAATAAAATAAGTCATCTGGATATAAATTATGCTCCAGACACACTGGAGCATTCATCTACACTGGACAAGTCAAACTTGTTCCTTCTTTAGGACTTCTGTCAGGAAAGCTCTATCTCTAAGCCATGGAATAACTAGCTTCTATTTCTGACCACTCAAGACTCAATAAGGTCTTCTGGTTTTTTGTTTTTGTTTGTTTGTTTGTTTGTTTTTTGGCTGCGTTGGGTCTTCGTTGCTGCGCGTGGGCTTTCTCTAGTTGCGGCGAGCGGGGGCTATTCTTCGCTGTGGTGCGCTGGCTTCTCACTGCGGTGGCTTCCCTTGTTGCAGAGCACAGGTTCTAGGTGCGTGGGCTTCAGTAGTTGTGGCTCGCGGGCTCTAGAGCACAGGCTCAGTAGTTATGGCGCACGGGCTTAGTTGCTCCACGGCACATGGGATCTTCCCGGACCAGGGATCAAACCCGTGTCCCCTGCATTGGCAGGCAGATTCTTAACCACTGAACCACCAGGGAAGTCCCAAGGCCCTCTGTATTAACCAGTCTAAATTATCCAGCCCTCTCCAGCACCAATAACACTTTCTCTTTTTTATTTTCTCCATACCATTCCAGTCTCTGAAATTGTTTTATTTATTTGTTTACTTGCCCAGTGCCTTCCTTCTCCCACCAAATGTAAGTTCCAGGAATGCAGGCACTTTGGTTTATTCCCTCCTATATTCCCAAGGACTATGCCAGTGCCCTGTACATGGTAGTGGCTCAATAAATCCTTTAATTAATGAAACAAATGGACAAAATGGATGGGACTGACACTAAGAGAGATGAGAAGAAATCAAAGTCTGCTGGTGTTGCTGGGTGTGGCGGCAATTTAGGTAGTATTTGAAGAATTATGGCATTTTCATTGAAAAAAAAGAAGGATCCTGACTCCATTATCCAGTTAGCTGGTAGGTGTCTTGATGGAGAGAAGATTTAACAGGCTTTTAGAATTATTTGTCTTCTCACCATAGAGATGTGTCAAAACCACAAGATCCACTCCCAAGGGGGACAGCTGTGCTTTTCAAAGCACTGTACACTGAAGAGTTCCCTGAATTGTGAAGGAAGAAGGGCTCCTGTTGCCACTGATAATCCATAAAAACCCACCAGGATGCTTGATTTTTGCCAATGACAGAATCTCCTTTGGTGTTCAAAAGTATACTTAATATTATTAGAGGACATTATTCCAAAACAAACAAACAAACAAACAAAAACTACAAGACTCGAAACAAGGAGTATGAGGGAAGTTAAATTTCATGTCTCAGGGGATTAATGTGGTGATGAGATTAAGTATATTTTTTGGAACTTATTTTCAAAGACAGGGTCAAGCTCTATTGTCCAAGAAATAACCTAGAGACACTGTTGTTCTCCTTTTCTTTCCCAATCCAGTCAGTCACCAACTCTCATTAAATCTACCTTCTTATAAACCTCTTCACTTCGTGATCTTCCCAGTGCTACTTCCTTTGAGTAATTCTCCATAGCTCTTACTTGGGCTGGCTGCCATAGCCTCCTAACAGAATCCCATGCCCTCATCTTGACTTTCCACATTGTAGTCAAATAAGTTCTAAGAGGCAAATCTGGCCACATCACACCCCTATTTAAATGTGTTAAGGTTAAGGTCCTCCTGTTATCTCATGGATAAATTCCAAACTCCAAATCATGATATTCAAGCCTATTAATGATTTATCACTTTTCTCTCCCCCTAGACTTATCCCTCAATATTCTCCTAAAACTTTCCCCATCGTCAGTCACCTGTACTCTACATTAGAGACATATGGAACTGCTTGTTGGTCCCTAGACTGGCAGCACTATTTCTTGTTTCTGAACATACATTCTTTTACCCTATTGACCCTGCATCACCATTCCACTTATGCTCTTATCTAAGCAACGTTTCCATGTCTCAATGATGCCTCTCCAGTCTTGGCTGCCTAGTACTCTGGGAAGCTTTTCTAGACAGTCCCCCTACTATTCAACCAATATCATCTATTCACAGTGCCTCCATCCTCTACTTCCCACTGTTGTACTTATACTCTATCTTAATACCCTGATTCTCCCAACAGCCTGGGAGATCCTTAAGATCAGCATATGCCTTATTCATCTTTGTGTCCATAGCATCTTACGTAAGTCTGGCATGGTTCCAATGGGCACCCAACACACATTTGTTAACTTCCAAAATAAGATACCCATTGCAAAAGACAAGAAGAAGCAAAGACTAGAAAAGTCATGTTTGCCAGAAGGTAACAGTTGCAATCTTATAGTATCAGTCAAGAAAATGCAGGTGGGGTGGGGAGGGTGGGATTGGATATAAAAGTCTATGAGTTCAATGCTGTGAAGGAACTGAAGACACAGCCAAGAATGATTTTAAGTTCTTATTTTCCCAGTAAGGCAGCAGCTGGTGCCTGGCAGAAGGGGAAGAGTGTTGCCATGTCACTGAACAGCAGTCTTAGAGTAGCCACTGAGCCAGCAGCCTAAACATTCTTCCCTGGGCCAGAATGGGGCTGCAGGGAAAAGGTGGCAGTGCAGCAAGCGTCAGCTGGAGAAAGCAGCAGAGGCCATGGTGGCATACTAGCAGGGGAACTGCTTCTCCAGATGAACCCAGTTAATTAAGACTAATAGGGCACAAGGCCAGCCTGAAAGGCTAAATACCTAAATTTTAGTATGTAGCTAAACACACTGTTTATAAAGTCTCCCATGCAAAGAACCTCAACAACACCCTTCCTTTGCTTCCCACCACCTATATCCCACCCGCCATCAAACCTTGATCATAATATCTGATAAATGTCTTCACACATTCCTTCCATCCAACGTTCTTTGCCACAACTTTTACTCAGGCCTTAAGACATTTAATCTAGACTCTCCTTAACAGCCTACTAACAGATTTCTGTGTACAAAAATCATCAGTCTAAACTCCATATTCCTGGATTTTATATGTCTATAGAAATTGAGCAATGTCATGTCACCTCCTTCTACCTACTTAAGGAAGGTGCCTTTAGTTGTTTTCACCTATTAAAAACCACCCTGAGTGGTGGATTCCTCCTAAGAAGCTATATTGAGGTGACAGATGATATGATTTAGAATGGCCCCCAGATGCCATAGTCTAATGAGAATTCTGTTAATCCATTAGCTCCTTAAGACAATAGCATGTGTTATCAATGGTTCCTGCTATAGGACAGTGACAGGCAGTGACTCTCTTCTTAGTGACTAGAGTCCCTTCTCAAAAAATCTGCTTCCCTGACCATATCTGTGGGTAGATTTTATACTTCCAGTCTTCCACCTCCTCTGCTTTTTATCTGACTGCACTTCTGCTCCAGCGAATGACTTCAGTTTTCTATTGGGATAGCAGCTTAGTTGCTTAAGGACAAGTTCTCTTTAATCTTTTGGTCCTCACCTGCTAAAGTTTGAAAACTTTGTTTTTGTTTTTTTGGTTTTTGTTTAGTTTTCAGAAGTCTGGTCAACACCTAACCCTTTCAAAACTCCTTTATGAAACCTGGTCTCTTCAGACCCCAAGAATTACTGTTCGTGTCTGCTTTTAGGTCCCCACTTTAACATTATTCAACTTATTTATTCTCCCATGAACTTTTCAGGATGGTCTTTTGATCTACGGAAACTAGGATGGTGACTGACATGTAGTAGCTCCTTAGTATTTAATAAATTATAAAGGAACTGATATAGTGCCCATCGCATCACAGTTTTCACTAAGTGGTGTCTCTTGGGTATATGAATAGATGCATGAACAAATGAATGAATAAACAAACATAGATGTTGGATGTTTCCATCAGGGGATAAAATGCATAAACTGCTAGAATTTCCAAGGGAGACCTGGTGGGTGGTATCTTTGTTGAGGTGTGCAGGCTTCTCATTGCAGTGGCTTCTCTTGTTGCAGAGCATGGGCTGTAGGTGCGTGGACTTCAGTAGTTGTGGCTTGCGGGTTCAGTAGTTGTGGCTCGCTGGCTCTAGCGCAGACTCAGTACTTGTGGCGCACAGGCTTAGTTGCTCCGTGGCATGTGAGATCTTCCTGGACCAGGGATTGAACCCGTGTCCCCCTGCATTGGCAGGTGGATTCTTAACCACTGTGCCACCACGGAAGCAAGGAACTAGTTCTTTTTGATGTCTAAAGGAAAAGAGAAAATTATCAGTCGACTTGAAAAGCAAATACTCTGCATAATTATTTTATTAATATTATGAGTGATGTTGGGCCCATTTGTTGTAAAGTGACAACCATTTCACAGAAATTGCTTGGGGCCAGTTTGGGGATGAAAAGTGCTCCTTTTCAATGTGTGCTTTCATGTGCCATCCACAGGGGCAAGGGAGAGACAAAGAGCTAACTTGGATCCCGTTTAGAAGAATCAGTCCGTTATTACATACTCCAGCCTCTTTCCCTGAAAGCCTTGAGGCACGGGACTGACTACACAAAGAGTACACGACCATAATGTATAATCAACAACTGGCCCAAAGTTAAAATGCTTCCAAAGGATGAATCTATGAAAGCCACAGGAAGACGCCGTCACAGTGCCCAGCTCATGAGGCCCCAAGAAATGGGGAAAAGGCAAACGTTTCGGTGAAGGCAAAGACAGTTGCAGCCCTAATGAACCTCAGAAAGTCTCGCCTTTGCCTTTCTAGCACCTTCACTCTGACTCTCAGGGTCTTGCCTTGAGAATTCACTTTCTTTATTTTTTACTCTTTACTTAATTTGGCTACCTGATTCTCAATTTTGCAATTCCCATCGTGACCTCTGACTCTAAACCCCAGCCAATTCCTGTCTAACTGGTCTTTGCTCTTAGAACTCAGACACCGGGTTCAGCTCTCTAGCTTTTGCCCGTTTCAGGACATCAGCTCTCCCACATTACTCTTTCCCCCACTTAGACTTCATCTGAAACTTGACGCCAAAGGCAAGTAATTTCAGCATTTTCTTCCTCTCAACTCCTGATTGTTTACTATCTGTCAAAAAATAATACTGATTCTTTAGATCTGAGAAAGCAGAATTCTACTGAGAAGAGGGAAATCACTAAAGCCCAGAATAGGTCAAAGAATGTGTGAAAGGAAGTAAGAGACAGAAAAATAATGTTTCCGTTAATTAATTTATACCCTCCTTTTCTTTAAAATAAAGTTAAAGGCATTTTCAGATACAAAAATTTATAACAAGGTTAGAAAAACCAGCAAAGAAAAGACCAGTTAGAACTCTTGGATCAAGTTATCAATTTGAGTGATGTTCAAAATGTATTATCATAAAACCTGATATACTTGCCAGAGGTTAAGCACAAATCTGGCCCTCAGCTTATCCTATACAATTTTTTATTCTACTTTTATGACTTTAATCTACATAATAAAAATTTACTATTTTATTATATTGTCACCATAATAAAATTGTTGAAAGTCCCATCGTGTTCCATTTTATGGTATCACTGGCATGAATCTCACTTTTTCTTCCTTTTTTCATTTTCTTCATCATCCATGGGATAATACAAAAGAGACTGACTGGAATAATCTTGGGCTATTGGTAACAAGGCGATGTCCAGTTGAAGTCTGACTCAAAGAAACTTTCACCAAGACTATGTAAATCCCAATACTAGAGTCTTCTACCATCTCTTTTCTGCTCCTTTTTTCCATTGCTATGGAAACCCACGTAATTAAGTGGAGGAAAGGTCCCAGAAACTATCTTGTTCTGGTACCTTAGATGGTTCTTTGTGATTCCAAGATTTACAGTGCCAGCAGTTATGTTCAGCTTTGTGCTTTGAACATCTCAAATTACATATAGTTTATATATATATCTGCAGGAATGTTTATCTATGAGAAAAAAACAAGAATGGAAAAATAGCTGAGACTGCAGAAAGAATGAAAGTAGGAGCAGAAAAATATTATAAAAATCTAGGCATCCGACACTACTCTGCCTTGAGGAGATACTGCCAGGTTCCTACAGATGCTGGCACTGGGGAGAATGGTGTGGCTGTTACTGAGTTTCTGAGTGATTATTGAAATTCCTCAGGATTTCAGTGTACTACCATTCCCTTCACATTCTTCTGTGGTTAGACATGTTGGTGATCCCCAAATTCCTGCCCTTATAAGTACATCTACATACACATCTTTACTCATGAAAGGTTTTCCACATTAAGATATTTTCTTGGGCTTCCCTGGTGGCGCAGTGGTTGAGAATCTGCCTGCCAATGCAGGGGACACGGGTTCGAGCCCTGGTCTGGGAAGATCCCACATGCCGCGGAGCAACTAGGCCTGTGAGCCACAACTACTGAGCCTGCGCGTCTGGAGCCTGTGCTCCGCAACAAGAGAGGCCGCGATAGTGAGAGGCCCGCGCACCGCGACGAAGAGTGGCCCCCGCTTGCCACAACTAGAGAAAGCCCTCGCACAGAAACGAAGACCCAACACAGCCAAAAATAAATAAATAAATACATAAAATTTAAAAAAAAAAAAAAGATATTTTCTTTGAGAGAGATTCTTGGTGGAATGAAGAGCTTCAACCCCGCATTCAGATTTCCTCTTCTTAATCTTATCTCCACTATTCAGTAGCTGTGGGGCTGTAGACAAGTTACTTTACTTCTCTCTGTCACAAATTTCCTCTTTTTCAAAATTAGGATAATGCTAGCAGCCAATGCTATGGGGTAAGTTACGAAATTTAGTTAACATAATATCTATAAAGGGCCTAAGAAAAGTATCTGATACATAATAAATGCTCAATAAACACTGTATATAATTTCCTACGGAGGAAGTTAAACTATGTTTTTTCAGTTATCTGTGAACCCCCAAGCACACATGCTAAGCCTTCATCTTATTTGTACCTTCAGATCGCAGAACAGTGCTCGCTGTATAGTAGGTAGTCAGATAAGCTCCATGAGGGCAGGGACCTTCTGTGCTGCTGACTGCTGAATATCCAGAGCCTGTAACAGTACCTGACACCCAATGGCACACATTACACTTTTGCTGAATGTATAACTATTTGCAGAACTAAATGTAAGTCATTTGAAACTCATGAGGACCTAAGCAGGAAATAGTTCATCATATTTGCTATTGTGGCTTGGAATGCTTGGAGTATGAGACTGGAGACAAGTAAGTTTTCAGTGCCTGCGTGTGTGGCAGGGGCAGGGAGGAAGGAAGGGAGCTTTGTATAAGCAGGGAGTGCAAGCTGGGGACTCAAGGAAGAGGCAGAGCATGCCCAGAACAGAAGGCTGCAGGATTGCATTGGGAAGTGAAGTGGGAGCCCAGGAGACCCCAAACTCCTGGGAATGGGGTGGGTGTGGAGAGAAGAGGGCAGGAGGAAAAAGGCAGGTAGAGGTGCCAGAAAAGTAGACTTTGCTTCTTTCCACTAAGACAGCCAAAAGAAAGGAATAAAGTTCTTCTCCAGAACAGTTGCTGACACGGTCAAGCTGTGAAAATGATTAATTAGGTAGTTTTCATTAAATTGAGGGACCATGGCACAGTGGAAAGAATAGGATGCCGGGGTTGGTTAGAGCCAATAGACTTGATGTACAATTCGGTCTGTGCCACTCACCAGTACGTGACTCAACACCGAACCTCAAGTTTCCTGATCCTCAAAAAAGGCCAATACAACATCACTTACTGGGTTGTGGTGAGGGTTAAAACTTCCACTGAGACAGGGCACTTGAAGTTTCTCTGTTTAGTGCCGGGCACCTAGTGGGTCCTTAATAAACGGTAACTAGTTGTATTGAAATTAATGACAGTAATCAGGCCTCACAATAAAAACTGACATAGGGCTTATCAAACGAATTCTCTCCACCGCATGAAAGAAACATGAGAACAAGCCCAAATTAGCTTCCTATTTTGCAGCAGCAAGCAGAGGAGACTGCTGAAGGTCATAGCAGCCATCTCGTAGAGAAAGAAAATGACATGGAACACTGGGTCCCTGCTCACCGGCAATGAATGCCCACCCAATTAAGCAGATTAAACATTCACTCCTTGTGATGAAAAAGCCCCATGCAGCTGAGCTAGGCCGCCGTCTCTGCTTCCTAGTCCAGAGCCTCTATCTGTTAAATCACCCTTCCTTTCCCTTCCACAGTCAGGAAATAATTGGCACTTGTTTAATGCCAAATTTACATTTGTTTTGCATGGGAACAAAATTTGCTTGCAAACAGCTATGTGTGTGAGCAAATGGGCATTTGTGCTGGTAAATAAAATAGACATGCAGTTTTCTAGTTTGCAGATGTATTATTCAACAAAACAAGCAGAAATGGCCTTTAATTTTCAGTTATTCCTAAGTACTTAGGAACAAATTGTAGCAGAAAAGCCCTTTTTATTTTTGTCATTTATGCCTGTTCCTGAGGTTTTCACATTTGTCCTAGATGCATATGTTATCAGAACTGACTAGAATTTCAAAACTTTTAGATTAAATCTCTTTGATGAAGCAATTTAGAGATTTAACAAATATTTGCTGAGCACCTACTATGTGCTGGTTTGTAGGGATTCAGAGATGAAGTCACAGTGCCTGCCTTTGGGGAATCTTGCCAGTCACAGAGATTGATTTGTAAATGGAATATGACAATAAAATAAAAGAATTACCCTGAGAGAGTGCTCTGTGACAAGTTAGGGAGCAAAAAACCAGAATCATTATTTCTGCCTGCACAGTTGGAAGAGATGGTATTTGATTTTAGCAGTGAAAGCAAAGAAAGAAATGGGTTTCCCAGGCTAAGGGAAAAGCATGGGGAGTTGTGAGAATCCAGGATTTTGGAGGGCTTTTTAGTGAGGGGGATTTCATGTGTCTGGAAATGGGTAATGGGAGGATATGAAGCTGCATTTTGAAGGGCCTTGAAAGCTGTGTCAAGAATTTGGACTTTATCAATGCTTCTCTAACTTTAATATGCATGTGGATTACCTGGGGATTTTGTTAAAATGTTCATTTAATTCTGTAGATTTGGGATGGAGCTGGAGATACTGCATTCCTTACAAGCCCCTAAGAAGTGGAATGCTGGTAAATATTTAACAACTGGCTCTGGGGCCAGGGATCAGAAGGGCATTTTCCAATTCCCATGGTATAAATACTCCCACCATGGCCTATTTCAAGCTGTCAACATCATGCCAGTGAAGGTGATGTTGGAAAGAGATGTGTACAATTGGCTTTTTGAAGCCTGTGCAAGCTGACAATAGGACACCATGTCCCCAAGGTGTTGCCCAACCTTGCTGGCCCAAGGATCCCTCTTTGAATAGGAAGACTCTAGTACACTGGTTCTCAGCCTTGGCTGCCATGAGAATTACTGTGGGATTTTTTGAAGCTCAGGAAGGAGAAATACAGGAAACAAGCTCCTCCCAGCCCCAATTCACATATTCAGCAAGTACTTTAATACACAGTGGCAAAATGGTCAGAATAGCTTTATATTTTCCCCTGTTCCTTTTTGTTCCCTTTTATGTTTCCACTTTCTCACTCCAAGAGCCTAGAGCTCTTATACAGTTCTCATTTTGCTGACCAATATTGTTTTTTCTTCTTCTTCTTCTAAGAGCCCATAAATTCTATTTTCCTTAAACTTTTTTGTCTGTTTCCAGTCCTCTTAAGGAAAAAGAAAACCTTTATTTCTCCACTTCAGACTCTGACTGGATATTGGTCAGGTATGGAACAATCAACTCTGTTTCAGTAGGTATTATTATAATATAAGCATTATAAGGCCAACAGAGCAGGAGATGATTGTCATTGAAAAGATATTTTGTTATACTCACAGATCCCAAAAGAGGGAGTACACATCACACTATGGGAGGCCATATGAGAAAGGCTTGGTGTAGGTTATAAGGCAGGGAGGCGAGAATTACGAGCAAGAGCTTTTCTTGTGGGAAGGAAAAGACAAGGCAGAGTAAGCAGGTTTAGGATTGGCTAGTTTGAATATTTTCAGTGGGTTCTGGAGCATAGCGGCTGTTCCTGGTTATCTGGTACCTTCCTCTGGGGTGATTAGGGCCGGTAGATAGTGGCTCAGAGACTAAGAGCCCAAAAAGGAAGGTGGTTGGGGGTGTGGACTCCGGATTGGTTGGTTTATATTTGAAAAGCACGTCCCCAGGAGGAGAACTTCTCTGGAGGAGGAGGTGGGGGGTTGACCAGGAAGGCAGGAGGTCAAGGCAAGTTGACGCAGACCTATTATCAGGTTGTCCAGAATAAGGCATGTCCAACATATGCCTGCAGGACAGATGTTAAAGCATCAAGTTTATAGACACTAGAAGCACAGTTACTACAAACTCAGAGTGAGATATACTTTACTTACTACCCCTTTACCTTGAATTTTAAGAGTAGATACATTTTAACACAAATGACTCTCTAGAGTAGAGTCTTTAATATGGTATTATCAGCATTTATCCTATTATTCAATTCAACAAAACTCTGAGTACCTGCTACTTACCAGAGGGAGCCATGAGTGCTGAAGATGGGGAAGGAAATGTGCCAGGAACAGGGAGTGATGGAAGGAGAATGAATATAACACAATTTGGGCCATCCTGCTCCTTGCTACCTAATGGGAGAGACCAGCATGCAAACAGCTACCTGGAAAGCAAGGCAGAATAAATTGAGGTTTACAGAATCTAGAAGAAGAAGATATAATAGGTAATCCCTGTGGGATGCTGATTGTCTCAGCACATCTTTGACAAGAACTGAGTGGAAGACAATTAAAAGTGGAAATCACTCACAAACCCCAGAAAAGCAAATTTTCTGTGGTGTTGATTGAAAGGAGGATAATTTTCTCAGTATACCAGCCCTCCAAGTAGTATGCAGGGTGTTTTTGTTCTGAAAATTAAAGAGTTTAACTTGTAATTTTGTCTAGAGTGAACGCTACTTCCTCAGCTTAAGGGTCAGCTGCTGGAATGTTGGAGGACAGTTTGGATCAGTTAGAATATGTTGGCAGAAAAAAACAGAAAAACTGCCTCGTGGTAATTTAACCCATAAAGATATGCATTGGTCCAAAGGTGAGTGGTCCCCACGTTGATCTAGTATTTGTGGCAGATGGAAAAATGGGTATAATTCTTTGTAGCTCCTTCCACCAGGAGACTGAGCCTTTACCACCTCTTGAGTCTGGATTGCCTTGTCGCTTTCTTGAACTAATAGAATGCAGCAGAAGAATTGTTGGACAAGTTTTGAGACTAGGCTTCAGGAGACTTTATACACTTCCACTTTTACTCTTGTACTCCAACTAACCATAATATTCCTGGACTAACTTACAGGAGGTGAGAGACCATGTGGAGTAGAAACGGGCCATTCTAGCTGTGTACTCTCCCCACCCCTGCCTACCAACCAACTCTCAACTGACCTGACAGCTGACCATGGATGCACGAATCAGACCAGCTGAGCCCTGAAGACCCACCCAGCTCAGCCAGTCCAAACTGCCACCTATAGAATCTTTTTTTTTTTTTTAAGGAATGTGTTGGATTTGAGGCTGATGCTTTTTTCTTTTTTTTAAATTTATTTATTTTATTTTATTTTTATTTTTGGCTGTGTTGGGTCTTCGTTTCTGTGCGAGGGCTTTCTCTAGTTGCGGCAAGCGGGGGCCACTCTTCATCGCGGTGCGCGGGCCTCTCACTGTCGCGGCCTCTCTTGTTGCGGAGCACAGGCTCCAGACGCGCAGGCTCAGCAATTGTGGCTCACGGGTCCAGTTGCTCCACGGCATGTGGGATCTTCCCAGACCAGGGCTCGAACCTGTGTCCCCTGCATTGGCAGGCAGATTCTCAACCACTGCGCCACCAGGGAAGCCCCACTTATAGAATCTTGAGCTAAATAAATGGTTATTGTTTTAAGCAATATTTTTGGAGTAACAAGAGCTAGCACATACATCACCCTCATGATGTCACCAGGAAGTAGGCTCTTTCTGCTTTTCTCTTCTGCCATCAACTGTGTATCATTAGCAGTAGCTCCATTATGGCTAAAGGATGGCCACTGAAACTTCGAGCGTCACATTCTTATACTATAGCACCACGAGATAAAGGAAGGAAAAGAGGTAAAAAAAAAAAAGCCTCTCTTACTGGTCCAGCATTTTGCCAGGAGCATAAGCTCTCTCAGACAGCTCCTAGCTGATTTCACTCTGTGTCTCACTGGCTGTGACTGATTCACGCAGCCTCCCTAGACAATCCCTGGCAAATGAGATAGTGTATATAAAGTCATTACATATTTATATGATGTTTGGATCACTTATGATTATTTTATTTTTTACTTTTTCTGTTTTTGCCTCTCCTTGCCTCTGGCAATAGTCCTTAATTCACAACTTTCTGGACAGCATCAAGTTCAGTCTAGAAAAGTTATAGAATAAAGTGAGTTTTGCAGTTGGAAAGAAATGTTATTTAGTAAATTGGCTATCAGTGAGAGGAAGGCCTTCTGATGTCAAAGCGAGAGAAAACTAAGTTGTGAGAATATGCACAGTAAATTAGTCATAAAATTTAAGAACAGTTTATATAAAATGAAAGTCAAGTGAGAAGAGAAATAGCTAGAAAGTTGAGAAAATTGGAACTTTATATGTTTGGCATTGGCATATGATTGGTTTGGCATATGATTGGCATTTAATTTCAAAGCAAAAACACATTTGCTATTAGTAGGATTTCTAAGGATGCTAGATGAGTTGACCCAGGCCTCATAGTGAAGCATTTGACACTTTAGAAGTCACCTCAAGCATCTGATTTGTTCATAGACATCTGTAGAGAACGTTTGAGTGTGCATACACTTTTAGGTCCAGAAAGTTTGGGAGAAGGGTATTTTATGTGACAAGCAATCCAGCAGAGAACATCCAGCTCATAAGACCATTAATTTGTTTGGTACCTTTAAAGTTAGCATTCTGGTAAAAGAAAATCTATACAATCACAACAAAGTTACTTATTTTCTTATAGTAATATCCCTGAGAAGCAGATACTCTGAATAAGGCAAAAATGTCGTGTTATTAAAAGAACAACTTATAATTGGGATTCCAATAACTTGCAACTGAGGTGTAGTTATTTTCTGTAAGAAGCTATCAAAACAAGGAGTTTTCTATCACCTGTGGAGCAAAATCAAATACTTGGAGGCAAAGGAAACTCGCAAGAGCATACATTTTTACCTTGTTTGGGTTGAAATGAATATTCCCCCACTGAATGCTTTTAGACAAGCTGCCACCCTGGTGTGAAATATAGGCACAACCAGTAGATTGCATTTATAATATGAAATTTAAAGTAATTTGACTGTGATTGAAAAACAAAGAAAACAAGGAGTTCAACTCTTGAGAGGACTTAGAGAGGCTGTGATGATATGTCCTTAATACTTGAATTGCATGTAGGAAAAATTAAACTCGTTCTGTGCCCAATGCTTGGTGCTTTTTTTAAGGAAGGATGGAGAAAGGGAAAGAGGGGGAAAGGGAGGGAGGAAGGGAGAAAAAAAGAAAATACAAATATGAATAATCGAAGAAAGTGTGGGTCTGGAAGTCAAAACAAAATTTCAAGAACACAAATCTGGGCTTCACATAAGGAACAACTTAATGAAATTCCAATCTTGGCCTCAGTGGGAACAGGTTGCCTGGGGAAGTCAAGGGATGCATGCCACTTGAAGTATTCAAGGAAAAGGTACATGGTCCCTTGTTAGGAGTGTTGTAAGTAATTCTCATGTAATAGATGAGGTTTGGATAAAGTGATATTTAATATCCTTTCTAAATCTGAGATGATCTAGAGTTACAACATATACAATATTGATTTACTTAGTTACCAGGGCCAGACCTAGTCAAAACTATGGATGAGCTGACAGCATTCCCCCCCCAAATTCCTACTTCTTCCTTTCTCTATATCAGTCACTTTATTTCAGTGTCCCCTTTCTTCTCTGTACCAATTCTCCCTGTCCCCTATCCCATACCAATACAGTCACAATCACTGTCTCCAAAGCAAGAAAGAAAAGCAACCTAATTAACTCACTGTATTTTTGTGCTATAGACACAACCCATTGATTTTCCCCACCAGATACATTCCCATTCTAAAAGGACCGTAGAGGAAGTGCAATGCTTAGAGCAAAGGTATAAGAGAATCACTGAGGATGGTGTTCCAGACATCAACCTTCCAGACATATGGCTCTGCTTGCAAAAGATACCTCCTTTCTACCCCTCAAGGCGTGTGGTTGACTAGCCACACTTGAAGTCTGCCCTGTCAAAAACTGAAGAATATTTGGCAGTCATACAGAAGCTGCCGCTGGTGAGAACTTTGACTTTGGTTGTACAGATGGCATTAATAGCATAATTACCCCTCCTGCTCCTTGTTTCAGGTAAACAACTATGACTCCAGTATCCATTGGTATAGGTAATTTGGGCTTGATTTATACTTGCTGACACAATTAATAAAGTATAAAAATTCGCAGACAAGAGTGATCCACATGCCACCCAGCTTCTTGGAAAAAGAGCGTTTATTCAGGTTCTTTGTAGATCTGCCCTAACCATACATAAATAGTAACATTTTCCCAGATACTTATGACCATGTGTGAGAAGAATACACATTATCTCAGGAACATGTAAATGAAACCCACCCCAGTGTCTTAGCCAAATCTTATCATCTCTTGCCTGGACGCCTAAAGTAAACTCCTAACTGCTGTCTCATTCTTCTGCAATCCAGTCCCTTAGTGTCTCCAATCACCTCACTAGAATACATCTGATCACGTCACTTTCTGCCTACAAACCTCCAATGTCACCCTATGGCCAGAAGAATCAAGTCCAGACCCCCTAGCCTGCTACACATAAAGGTATCATAGAAATCCTATTTTCCTGACAAGTCCCAATTGTGAAATATCCTCCCTATTGTTATTATGATTTCCCAGAAATGTCAACAACTGCCAGTTGGACTCTTATTCCTGCAGCAGCACTGAAAAAAAACTTTTGTTAAGCCGTGGGTCCCTATTATTTTTAGGAAGTTTGATCACAGTAATTAAAACAGAATAAAAGCCCTTTCTCATTTCCTGCCAAATACCACTTCTTTCACCTACATATATACCAAATGGTGGAGGCATTCTTCACTCCTCTGCTAAAAATAAATAAATTAATGTTGATGATGATGATAATAATAATAATAATGATAAATGTCTCTTTGCATTTAGGGTAAAAGCCAGAAATGCCAACATCCCACAGGGTCTTGCATGATCTACTTCCTTTTCACTCTCCGCCTAGCCCGAGTTCCAACCACACTCATCTTTCAGTTCCTCAAACCCTCCACATTTTTCTCTGCTCATGACCTCTCCCCAAACACCTTCTCCCTAATATAGGTCAGGCTATTTCTAACTCATCCTTTGAAACTCAGGCTAAATACCACTTCCTCAGAGCTGTCTTCTCTACTAATTTAGATTTCCTGCAGGTTTCCTTGAAAGCACTTACTACCATTTAAAGTTCTAATGGAATTTGTCAGATCATTTGTGCTTATCTCCTCCTGTATGAGGACAATTCATAATCCCTAAGAGGAACCTATATATATATATATATATATATTTTAACATCTTTATTGGAGTATAATTGCTTTACAATGATGTGTTAGTTTCTGCTTTATAACAAAGTGAATCAGCTATACATATACATATATCCCCATATCTCCTCCCTCTATATTTTTGAATGAAAAATGATTAGATGCTGAAGAATGAACTGTAATTCAAAGCCAGAACTGTGAACACCCCACCTTTTTTTTTTCATTGCTTGATTTAGATATGCTTCAGTCTTTTTTAAAATTGGATATATACCACAAAATCTCTCTTAAAACTGAGGAGTTTTAAGAAATTTCCTGGGGGAATCGTTGAGGCTTCCACGCCTAAACAAGCCTAATTACTTAATATAAATTAACTAAGATTTCCATAAAAGGTCATCCATTAAATTACTCTATAAATAGGTTCAATAATAATAATATTTTTGAAATCAATCTGTGTAGCTATGTATAAACAGAGTACAAATTGTTTATATTTTAGATATGTTAGGGTTGAGCATTTAAATACATCATATGGCAAACCCCAGATATATCCTTAGAGTTGTATAGAAATTTTATTACAAGATAGCTGTGTTCCTTGTTTTAGTTATCTAATGAATAGAATCGGGATGGAGGAAAGATGAATAACTGGCACTCAAACTTCAAGCTATGGTGCAGAGATTATAATACCTACCTTACAGTGTTATGGGAATTAATTAAAATAATATTTGAAATGCCTACAAAATGCTGTTGCTTAGCAGGCATGTACTACATAGCAGCTACTATTATTATTTATCTTGTTGTTATTATTATCACCATGCCTCTTAAAACCATATGTGAACAGTGTTATTATGGAGCTAATAATCGAAGAGCAATGAATTACATTTCTGCGATGGTCATTTTGGTGCAACTGCAAAAACTTGAAAAGCTCCCCATTGCCAGTGACTCCCCATTGCCAATTGGATAAACTCCCAGTTTTCTAGCAGCACTTTCCAAATCCTTTACAAACAATGGTCAAAGAACATGAAAACAGAAGAGAAAACACAAAAGGTCAATAAACATTGAATTTATATTTGGCATCACTGGTACCCAAAGAAATATAAATTAAAACAATGGTATGCTATGTTTCACTACCAAATTAACAAAGCTAATTTTTTATAATTTTGTGATAATATTTACAGTGGGTAAAGATACAATAAAAGAGGGACTTTTAAATTATCTCTTGCAGAAGAATAATTCATTAAAATAATTTTGAAAAAATTAATAATGTGTATCAGGAATCTTAAAACTATTCTTATTTTTTACCCAATGGTTCCATTTTTGACAATAATAATTGTTAATATTTGAGCCAACTACTGTGCTAAGTACCTCATTTACATTTTTTGATGAAAAAAACCTCGGAAAATAATCCAAAAATTAGAAAAAATATTTACGCAGAAAATGGTCTTTACAGAACTGTTTATAATGTCAAAAACTTTTTTAAAAAATCCATGAGCTAAGGAACAGTTTCGTTCATTGTAGTAGATTACAATGCAACCATTGAAATTACGATTATGAAGAAGGGGTAATATAGAATTATGTATTAGTTATAATGTTATTTGGGAAAAAAACAATATATAGAATTGTGTGCAAGATTTGATTTCAACAAAAAAAATTGTTTAAAGAATGGGAGAAAGACTGGAAATAAACACAACACATCAAAATATTAGCAATGATTTCTACCACATGACGAGATTATGAATGATTTAAATTTTTTTCCCTTTATACTTTTCTAAATTTTCAATTTTTACAGTAAGTTTGTATCAATATTTTTGCAATTAGAAAAAAAAACATAAAATTCCCTAACCAAATCCAATACACCTTTCAACAATAGCTTTCACCATTCATTCCAGACCACTTTTTTAGATTCATCTTATGCCAAGCCTCCACACTCACCCATTCTGAACCTGATTTAGATGCTGTGCTTTTATATCCCACCGTGCCTCTCCAAGTATAAAATTGCCTTTATGGTGTTCCCTTTTTCCCACTTCCTCCATGACTCATCCTTTGAACCCCTACCCCCAAACGTCTCCTTCTCAAATAAACCTTCCTATCAGGTAGTAAAGCTAGGCTCTTCCTGTGAGAGTTTAGTGCTCCTTAAACACACCTCCAGCATAGCACTTGTCACTCCATTGTATGCTACAATTTGTTAACTTGCCCACCTCAAAACAGTCAGCAATCTTTTCCTGGCTCCCTAGCACCCAGCACAGTGCCAGGCATGTTTGCTGGACAGATAGATAGATGGGCAGGTGGATGAATGGTTAGAAGGACATATGGAGAATAATGTTATATTAAGCTCAAAGCCACTCCGCAGCACAGAGACTGACTGGAGAGAGTCACAAAGGTCTTTGAAAGAAGAATAAGGGATGTACAAAGCATCTAATACTACTTGGTTAAATATATCGATACCAATTTTGGCAAAGTAAAAGGAAATTAAGACAAATTCCTTCCATTAAAAAAATAGGATACTTTTCTAAAAAGTCATGGAAAAAGAACATAACCACCAAGTTTTTGTATTTATGAGTTTGAGTTGCAGGTTTCACTTCAAATGTTGGCTTTTGGGGTAGGATTTACAGCTTTGCTCTAAGTTTTTAATGTGAGTTTTGAAGCTGTTTAAGGGGCTTCAAGCAGAGGCCAGTCTTGAAATAACTTCGGACCAGAAGACTGGGAGATAAAGCATTTCCTTGAGTGTGATGCAGACAGTGATACTTTTCATAATGTCCAAATAGTATTTTTCATCAAACCTGTAGAAAATTTTCAACCTGCCCTAATTTTTACCAATGAATCTAATAGACCTGGATTAAACTGCAGGGAAGATGAGAACATAAATTTCATTCCTTGTAGTATTAGGGTTTGTATTCTTTCCAGCTGTAATAACCTCTAGACTTCAACAAAACTGAAAACCTTTAAATAGCCTTTCACAACCTTTCAGTGGAGTAATGAAGTTTTAAGTGCTCACCGGGGATTTTTCAGTTCAGAAAAATCTAAGCAGCAGTAGATATTAAAATCTAACGTTTACTTCAACTCTTTTACAGCCTAATGGGTTTTTCTGACCATGTAATTTTTAAAAGGTTGGGTTTCATTTATTAATATAGTGTACCCATGCTGGAAACCTTTATTCTTTAAGGTCTCTGATGAGAGTCTTACGGTTAAACCTTGGTTGAAAGCCAGAGGGATCAGCGGGGACAAGGAAAACAGAAACCTACAAGAGGGCTTGCGAGGGCTGCCCCAAGCAGGTTGTTTTGGGTTTAGAAAATGGGGGAAAGTCTTCTCTTTATGACTTAAACACCACAGGAAGTGAAAAACAAATGCAGGATGGAGAGCCCCTGTGTGCACATAATTATGAGTGTGTGAGTCACCGGAGTTCGCACAGTTACTCACAACCAAAAGGTCTGCCTAGGAAATCCAGCTATTCGCTAAACTGATGGGAAGATGCTGTTCTCTGGAGCTGCTCTACCAGGGACCAGTGGGGGGTGTTTGGAAACCAAGGAGAAACTGCAGGGTGAGCAACAGGCAGGCCCACACCTAAGCAGAGAGGATGGGATTTGGAAAGATTCCATTTTACACACTGTATGCTGAAACCAGTATGCAGAGAAAGCCTGCCTGGGCTCCAACCAAGTGGTAATAAAAAACAAATGCCACTTCTCATATGCATAATGCCTCCATGTAGCTAACGGAGATTTGCAAGATAAGTACACTAGAGTGGAAAGGGGCAGGATTTATTTCCATTGACTAGGATGTAGTAAAGCTACTCTCAGGTTTATATATTATCCAGTGTGCTCTTTTAAATTATAAAATAAAAGTGCCACTTGAGGATGTAATTGAAAATAATATTGTAAAGTAAAGGAGCTTGAGGGTCATAAAGAATAGATAGTTTGGCGTGTTTTTCATCTTCACATTTCACAAATAGATGGTTTTGTTCTCATATGTATATGTGGCTCCCAAATTGGAATCCTGCCTTAATAGATAAGGCAATTTCAGAAAACGTAGGAAGTGTACTGAATTATCCCTGTAACAATTTTATAATGGTATCAGCATTCATTATAACTACCACATGAGAGTTATTTATAGTTTTTCAGAGAATTGAAAAAATTCAGATAGGCAAAAGCAAAGCCAAAATCTCTTATAATTGCAACGGCCATAGGCAAAAAATCAGTATTTGGGATATAACTTTTCAGTAGATTCTATTTAACATTATGTCCTGAAGATTTTTTATATATATCCCCTTCTATATTAATTACATAACACTGCTTTGATTGTTCTGCTGTAAAATTTTGATAAGGGCCCAAATAAGAATCATTAGAAACCGTGCCTCATTCTGTTCAAAAGCTTTTATTTGAGTGATTAACCCCGACATCTCAATCAAGATCTTGTCCTGTTTCTCTAGCTGCCTCAGCGGATCTCCAGTTTGGGCTACCATAAACCATACGGTACAATCAGTTCTTCCAAACATCTCTCACATCGGTGCCTATGGAACCACTCCAATCATTTACGCTATCATGCCTAGTTTATTGTCATTAACCTACTAATCTCCTGTATCTTTTCCCTCCTACTTTCAAATATTACCCCTTGATGCCTAAGTGATTGATTAACTAATTCATTTCATCATTGAGTCACTCAGTAAGTATGTATCGTATGCTGACTATGTACCAGGCAATGTGCTAGACATTGGGGATGTGAAACAAAATTGCATCCTTCCTTACTCAAGGAAGTTACCAGTCCAGTGGGAAATAAGAATACTAACCCAACAATTACAAAATCATCATTAGGATCAGTAGGAACATAGAACAAGAAACACCTTGGCCTTTCTGAAAGACTCAGGAAAGATTTCATCTTTCAAAAATATTAATATTTTTATGTCACATCTATATGAAGAGAATTCTTAACTGCCTTCTCTAGCATAAAGCGCAAAGCCCTCAGTTTGGCTTCATGACTCTATAAAATCAAACCCCCTCCAATCTGTCTAATCCTGCCTCTCACTTCTGTATACAAACTCTTCACTCCAGCTAACTCACTTCCCATCTATAACTGTTGTTGATCACGCTCTTTCCTCACCCAGAATACCTTCCCCAATCCCTTCTGATTCTCCAATCCTAACTACTTATCCAGGCCCATTTCTTTCATTCAGACTCCCTGACATGCCAACTAATATTGATCTTCCTATGCTTTGGCCTTCCAAAGCAATTATTATAATGTTTCCCATTTTGGTAAATATTTTGTGCGTGTGTCCTACATCCCTAAATAATAGATTGTTGGATCCTGGAGAAATGATTTCTTTATATCCTCAGTACATGGCACAGCATTACGTATGTCATATAATCTAAAAAAATGCTGTGTTACCAGAAGAGTGAATAAGTAATTGCACAAACTGTTTAACTGTATACCATATAACTATGGTATATAGCTCTTCATTATTCATTTATTTCATTTAGTATTATATCAAATGATATGATACTTCCCATCTACTTAGAGAGACTCAGGGAGACTCACAGTCAAGGAGCATAGCTTGAATTCACTGAGCACTTGAAAAATATAAAATGAGTGCCTACTGTGAAGTGTCAGTCACCACACTAAGTATTAGGTAGTCACCGGTAGGCAAGACTGCCATGATGCCTGCCCTCCCTGGGCATACAACAGTCTGTGATGTGATAAATGCTCCATCCAGAGAGACGTGCAATGTTAAGGGAATGCATGGTGCTAAGCAGAATCTAACATAATCTAGGAGGTCAGCAAAAGCTTCCCAGAGGCAATGAAAAAAAAATAAATTAAATATGTCCTGAAGGATAATAAGAGTCAACAAAGTAAAGAGACAATCGTAGAGGAAACAGCAAGCACAGAGGCTGGTGGGCAAAATGAGTGTGTCATATCTGAGGACCTAGAAAATATTTAATACAGCTAGAACACAAAATGAGAGGAATGAAAGACGGAGCTAAGGAGGTAGGTGAAGATGAGATCATGTTAAAAACTTTGGAATTGACCCTAAGGGTGTTGGGAGCCTTTTAAGGGTTTTAAAGAAAGTGGATGGTATGAGGTCTGTCTCTAGAATGTTCATTAAGCAAGGTGGAGGATGGAATGGAGGAGACCAAGGAAGGAGTCAAGGAGATTAGTTGAGAGGCTGTTGCTTTAGTCCAGGAGGAAGCTGATGATAGGCTAAAGTAGACTACTGTAGATGACATTGAATTGGAAGTTAAAGAACTATGTAGGAGAAAGAATGGAGAGGATGTGCTATCAGGACATAAAAATCACATAGTTATTGGACTTGGAAAACACAATGGTTCTGGAATCAGGTAGATATGGTTCAAGTGTTGGTTTTTGTTCTCCGGGTGACTTGGACTGGGTTATTTTGCCCTTTCTAGACCAGTTTCCTTGTTTATAA
Source organism: Balaenoptera musculus (assembly GCF_009873245.2). NCBI lineage: Eukaryota > Metazoa > Chordata > Mammalia > Artiodactyla > Balaenopteridae > Balaenoptera > Balaenoptera musculus. Next base: position 80,923,555 of record NC_045794.1, read on the forward strand.
GATGGTGATTATAGCTGGCTCATGGAAACTGAAGCAAGGGTGACTTCAGTAAGAGAATATAGACAAACCTACTTCACACAGGGTTTAGTGCATAGGAAATGCTCAGAACTGTTAGTCCTTTTTCTTTCTTTTCTCCTCCACATGTGAGAAAACTATGTCATCAAGAAAGGTACCAGTTCTCTAGCAAAATCTTACCTTGATACAGCCTTTTATTGGAAATCTTTCTAGGGCGACTATTTCGCTCTGTTCTATGTTGCATGATGGCAGGGGCTTATGAACAATTAAACAAGTCAAGTGTTATTGACAAATACATTGGTATACGGCAGGAGAGAAGAATGGAAGAGATGGAGGAAAGCTCAGAGAGAGGGAAATGGAAAAACAGGGAAATTAAAAGAAAAAGCATGAGTTTAGAGGGTGCATAGAATTTATCACCTAGATGCTTTCTTCACTTCTATCATAAATTTATACAAGAAGAGGATTTGCTCTGGGGAAGACTGAAAATTTGCAAGGGTGCAAGTTTCTAGCAACATGCAAAGAAAAATATTCTTTTCGTGCAACTGTTTTATGGCCTAACCCAGATGGAGCATATGTTTACATTTGAAGGATTATTTCCAGCATTTATTTATCACTCCAGTAAAATGTTAATTCCACATAAATTTTCCAGTTTTACGTTTCAGATCAGTAATTTAAACCTTGTGGCAAAATGGTGAAATTACCAGAGTGACTACATTAATCTTTTATTCCAGTGATTAACTGCAGCTTTCTTTTGGTGATTTTCACTGGACTCTTTGTCACTCTCTGCTTACTCTCTGTCCTGTGTAGCTTTGAACTTTCCTGACTGTATTGGTTGTTCCAGCATCCCTTTCTTTGGGGAATGTTTAGATCTCTAGCTTTCCATAAAAATCCACTTCAGCCCATAAAGTTCAAGCTTGCACATGATCTAGAATCAGAGTGCTCCTCTCCCCTATACCTGGTGGACACATGACCCAAGCTGGTTCAAATAGAGTCTTCCTCAGGAGCTTGACCAGAGCCATAAGAAAAGAGGTGCTCATTTCTACAGGATTGGAAGTTGAAAGGACAAGTCAACCACAGGAAGAGTTTCCTGCCTGAAACTGAAGCCAATAGGGGAGAAAGGAAAGCTTAGAACTAGAGAGAACAAGACAAGCCTTGCCGATTTTCTCTGAGTACCTGGATCCAGACACACCTGAATCCATCAACCGCTCCTATGGTTGAGTTATATGAACCAATAAGGTCCCTTGCTTTTTGCTTAAGCTTCTTTGTGTTGGCTTTCCATCACAACTAAAACAACCTGACCCCACTTTCATATTCAGTAATACCTAAATGCTTATATATTGATAAAAATACTTGCTAAGAGACATCTAGAACTGTTTTATTAGAATTCTATCTAGATCAACCCTTTAGCCCAGTTTTATATTAAATCTTTCTCAGAAATGTCAATTTGACAGAATTTCTAATAAAGATGCTTTCACTCAACATAGGCAATTACAAAAGAATATTTGTTACTTTATAGATTCAGGATGTTTAAGAAGCTATGAAGCTTATTGGAAAGAAAACACACTTTGAAGACAGACCTGGAGTAATATCCTACATCAGCCACCTAATAGTTGTATGATTTTTCACATGTATTAATAGCTATGCTGAGCCTCAAACTTCTCATAAATAAAAGGGGAGTGATAACGCATCATCACTTTGGGGAAGATTAAATGAAATTACATTTATAAAGTACTAACTTCACAATAGGGATATACTTGGAGTGTATTATGCTAAGTGAAATAAGTCAGACAGAGAAAGACAAATACAGGATGATATCACTTATATGTGGAATCTAAAACACACAACAAACCAGTGAATATAACAAAAAAGAAACAGACTCCCAGATATAGAGGACAAACTAGTGGTTACCAGTGGGGAGAGGGAGAGGAGGAGAGGCAAGATAAGGGTAGGGGGTTAAGAGGTACAAACTACTATGTATAAAATAAATAAGCTACAAGGATATATTGAATAACACAGGGAATACAGCCAATATTTTATAAGTATAAATGGAATATAACCTTTAAAATTTTTGAATCTCTATGCTGAAACCTACGAAATATTGTACATCAACTATACCTCAATAAAAAAAAATAAAAGTACTAACTCCTAGAGGGAAAAGAAAAGGGTTTTGTTCACTGTTACATTCCTAGGCCCTAGAACAGTGTCTGGCACACATTACTATTTGCATCAAACAGAAATATCTGGTACCTCGCGAGTGTTCATTCTATGATAACTAGGATGACAGTGTAATAATGATGATGATGTACCCGTGCGCTCACAAACTGAGTCACTCATGGGAAAGAAAGTGAGCTGGTAACCTCACAGGAAAGCTGTTGAAGCTATTCCCCTATCCAAAGCGGATTCCTGACACTATGGAAGCTGACAAATAAGTGGCTTACTAGAATATTTCTTTATAACCCAGAACATAACTTTTTTTCATTAATATTAATGAGTACTAGTGAGCATGCCCTAAGTACTATGCTAGGTGCTAGCAATGTGATGAGGAGCAGCAACAGTAGCATTAATAGTAACAACTAAGCTTTCTGAGTATTCTTGGTGCCGGGTACTCCTCCGAGCTCTTTACATGTTTGAGCTCACTCATTCTCACAAAAGTTCTATGTCATTGGCGCTACTATTATCATCACAAGTCTACAAATAAGGAAACTGGGACATAGAGCATTTAGACAACTTGTCCAAGGGTAGACAACTGAATCTGAACCCTGTTGCTCTGGTTCCAGGACCCACAATCTGCTACATTTTCGAATCTTCTTTTTTAAAAACTTTTTAATTGAAGTGTAGTGGATTTACAATATTATATCAGTTTTGGGTGTATAACAGTGATTCAAAATTTTTATAGATTGTATTCCATTTAAAGTTATTACAAAATATTGGCTGTATTCCCTGTGCTATACAATACGTCCTTGTAGCTTATTTATTTTATGCATAGTAATTTGCACCTCTTAATCCCCTACCCAGATCTTGCCCCTCTCCCCTCGCTCTCCCCACTGGTAGCCCCTAGTTTGTTCTCTATAATATTCAGATCTTCTTAAAGAGCAACCAGAATGTGAGGACCAGAGTGTGTGGTCTAACAGTAGACATGAGGTGGCTAGATGCAATGGAACGGTGTTCTCTTTGTCCTAAAGAATGAATAAAACACGGGAAAGTACATCAGAACTCAAGTTGGGTTTTCTCAGCTCAAAGACAAGGCCAGATATAGAAACAATGTGAAGGTGTTTTCAAGATCGTCTTCTCCTCCCTGCAAGGCCTTTCCAACCAGCTCTGGCCTCCTTGGACATAAAGGTCCAGGAATTCTTCTTCCTTCCTCCCTTTTTCCTTATCCCCATCACATGTCTTTTTGCTACTGAATACTTATTCCTTGAATAGTTTTTACTTAATTCTTGTGAGAGAGATTGGAGACACAAATTCACACAGGTGTTGAGGATTAATCATCATTCCATGGTCTTTCCCTAAAGTAATGAATCTTATTTCTTCCCACTTAAACTACTAAATAGTTCTCTAACTGTTCTTCCAGACTTCAGTCTCTGCTCCTTTATTTTGGACACAGCCGAAAGGCTAAGCTTTTCCAATGCTGCTTTGAGTGACTTTCCTATTCCAAAATCTACGGCTGCCCCCTTACAATAGAAAAAAATTCAAATTCCTTAAACCAGCATTTGATACTCTCAACATCTGCGTCGGTCTACCTTTTGGATGTGTTTTCTGCCGTGACTTCACACCTGTTGTACTGTTTCTTTTGCACATCCACGTGTTCCAGCCTCCTCACTGTTTTATATACTCTCCCCTAAACCTGGAGTCTTCTTCTCCTCATCTTTTTCACTCATTTCACTCATTTACATTTTTGGAGCCTTTGCTTCAGGCCACTCATATTCTAGGCCCTGGGAATACAGCATTAATCAAGTGGGACAAGATATCTACTTCCATGGAGGTTTTATTCTAATGAGTGAAAAGAGTAAATAAATAAACACAACAATTTCACAGAGTGATAAGTGCTCTGAAGACAATAAAACAGAGTGATGTGATAGAAAGCGAGTGGGATGTGTCATTTCACTGAGTGTTCAGGGAAAGATATTTCTGAGTGGCTGATGTTTGATCTCAAACTAAATATCAAGAAGGAGCCAGCCATGTGAAGATCAGAGAGCTCCAGGGAGAGAGCTCAGCAAGTACCCCCAATATTCAAATATTATCCACTTTTGAAGGCCTAGTTCAGATGCAGCCTCAGCCTCAAACTTTTTATCTTCAGCCCATAATACTTTATCTTCTTTGCAGTGCTTACTACTTTATATCTTGGATGTTAGCTATTTATGCACAAGTCTTTCTACCCTATTAGAATTTCCAATTCTTAAAAATCTGCTCTTCTTTTTATCACCTCCTGTACTTAATGCAATATTAATCCAGACACTCAAACATTTCTTGAATAAGAGAATAAAGGAAGGAAGGAATGAACAAAGGAAAAATGGTGGAATTTTATTTCACTTGTGGAAGGAATGCAGAAGACAGACAGTAGGGATACAGAGTCTTGGAGTGCCTCCAAAAGTGCCACAAAATCTGCAAACGAGACTGGTTCTTCTTATAGGAGAATAGAATCCTCCAGTTTCCACTTGGCCCATTTTGGAGGAAGTTCGAAATAAATTTTGTGTTTGTGATGAGTGTTTTAAGCTTCTGTCTTTCACAGGGTATGTTGAGTTGTTCTGATGGGGGCAGACTCCAAAGCCATAGGGAAATTCTCCAAAGATCCAAAACGGTCTGGATCCTGGGCATGCGTTGATGAATTTAATTGTATACAGCTGGAGGTAATTGTAGCACCAGTTTCTTAGTAAAGTTGGTATTCAATGAAAGTGACAAGCCTGACAACTTCATTAACAGCACTGACATTAAGCTACACTGACTGTGTCTTACAGTTAAATAGGAAAGGAAAAATTACGATTTTGGTACATTTTAATCAAACTCTACTGGCAGTCCGTGTCAGATCTGTCCTTGTCATTTTGTGTTCTGTTTCTTCAGCGTGCTCTTCCTTCAAGTGTTGCTGGGGAGATGTTCCTCTCCCAGCCCCCTCTCTGCATAGTAACCAAGGGAGGTTCAGGAGGAGATACTGCATAGTGTTCACAATAGATTAGCTGTGAGCTCTCTCTCTCTCTGTCATGCTACCTACCACTCACAGTGTCCAACAGACAGTTGTTAACTTTCATCTATCTGTAGAATGCTCACAGCCAGGGAAAGATGCCTTAACACAGTGTTTATTACCTTTCTAGAACCACTTCTGCCTTCAGATATTTTCCTGTAGGCTGAAATGCCTTTGTTCTTGACTGAGAAGGAATCCTGAATAGAGAATCAGTTTCACTTCCCCAATTAACCTAAGAGAATAAATGTCGAGAAATATAGCAGGAAATATTCTATAAGATGGAGGAATGACACACTTAGTGTGTCATGTTTTAGCAACAAATGCAGTTCAAAGTTTAAAAAAATAGTTGAATTTGATTCAAATGTCTGGTTGAAATCACATCTTTTTGAAGTGGTGTAAATATGTCTTTTAAAATACTATAAGGGATTTTTTAGTGTTTCCATTTCCTATATTTACTTTATGTTTATGACAATAACACATTTAGTAAGAAATCACCATTTTGACATCTTTCTTTTGAAATGTCTTTATTTTATACATTTATTTCTTGCCAATGTTTTGAATAAGTTATCTCTTTGAATGAGTTCTCTAGGCTTGTGCTTGTGTGTGGTATTTAACAAGTAGCTCTTAAAGGGATGTTGTAAAATAATTTGACAACCAGACTTAATTTTTTAAGTTGCCCAATAAGATTTGTATAGAGTTTTAAGTTTTATTCTTCCTTGATTTTCTCTGTAGCAACCCAACTTTTTTTTCCCTCAACACAGCAGTAACCTCTGACATTGAGCCCTGTCTGCCAGACCATATGCACAAAATTGGTAGTAATGAATCCAGTTCTCAGGTGGAGTTGAGCTGTCACCTAATTTCCCTGAGACAGTGTCAGAGGGATAATGCCAATGTGTCCACAGTGACATAGTTGGGTCTGCACTCTTGGGATATGACACAATTTTAAGAATGTCCATGTCAAAAGGACAGTGTTTGGCCTCCATCAGGGGAAGACATGCTCCTATATAAAATATAAATTGTATGTTCAAATAAAACACATGGGAAGAAAATGTCTGTGTGAAATCTTTTTATGCCTTTGTGCATATTTCCTCTTACCCTCTGAAGAGTTCCCACAGGGCCAGCACTAAGTTTCTCTTCATTAGAACCCAGATTTCAATTTAAATTTTAATTAGAATAGATGACTAGAATACTTACATTCTCTGTAGTTTCTGCATAAAGCTAATCGGCATCTAGAAGCACATCCTATGTTTTCATAAAAAGCTTAGGATCTTATTCCACAAAGATTTACTGCTATCCATAAAATTATTTTATACCCACCATACCACTATTTTTGTTGGATGAATCATTTTTGGAAGAAAAATATGGTTTTTCTATTTGTATAGTCACAAAACCCAGCAGAAAACTTGATTTTACATATGCCCAAAACTTTCATTTTTATAAGATCATAGCTTTACTAACACACATCCTATAAATCCCTGGACTTTCCCCCAGTATTTCAAGTGTAATTTTGAATATTGTAATAATTTCTGCAAACTAAAAGGAAATGTTAGCAAGCACCCAATACATGTTATTCTATAACCCAAACTGGTTCCATGATAATAAATACAGATCTGAGCGATCATGTTTAATGACTATGTAATCAACACCTACATTTTTGCGCTTTAGAGTTTACAAAGCAATAGCACTTATTCATTCATTCATGTAACAAGTATATACTGACCTACTCTGGGTCAGGGACTGTTCTAGATTGTAAGGGTGGGAGGCAGATTCAGCAGTAAATAGGACTGGCAAGGCCTGACCACACACTGCTTACATTTTCTCAACTCATTAGGAATACTACTATCTGTATTTTACAGGCTGAAAGAGTTCAGGCTCAGAGGAGCTATGTGACTAGCCTAACATCATCACATAGCTGATGAGTGGCCAAGCTGTGACTTAACACCTATCGCATCTTCCCTCCAAGGTCAATGTATTCGATAACAGTAAAAATAGGTAAGAAATTCAAGGTTCTCTTTAAGACAGTTCTTTTTTCCTCTATGAGGTCTATAGAACAAATCTATCTTAAAATCACAACAAATACCAACAACAACTCAAGTGGAAAAGAAAATTAAAATAAAACATGGTTATCCTCTGGCACAACTAATGCTTCACTCCCTCTTAGCTAGTTTTATTCCTTCCAAAATGAAAATACCTTGGTCATTTCTTTTTATTAGGAAGATTATGCACGCTGTTTGTTATGGACTGAATGTGTCCCTCAAAATTCGTATGTTGAAGCCCTAACCCACAATGTGATAATATTTGGAGGTGTGGCCTTTGGGAGGAAGTTTGGTTTGGATGAGGTCATGAGAATGGACCCCCATGATGAGCTTAGTACCTTTATAAGAAGAGGAAGAGAGACCAGAGTTCACTCTCTCTCTTTTTCTCTCCCTCCCTCTCTCCTCCATGTGATGACATAATAAGAAGGCAGCCATCGCCAAGCCAGGAAGAGGGCCCTCACCAAGAACCAAATCTGCTGGCACCTTGATCTTGGACTTCTTAACCTCCAGAACTGTGAGAAATAAATGTCTGCGGTTTAAGCCACTCAGTCTATAGTATTTTGTTTTAGCAGCCCAAGTAGGCTAATACAGTTATAAAAGAGAAATCAAAATACTGAAAAGAATGATGAAAAAGTAAAAATAATACAGTTTCACCATCCAGAGATAACCATTATTGCTCTATCTCAGTACATATATATCCGTATATTTATTATAATTGTTAAAGTATGATCAAACTGTATATGTTGTTCTATAATCCAAATGCATTCCATGTTAATAAATATAGATCCAGGTACTCATTTTTAATGACTCTATAGCATTCCATTCTGAGTTTATATCATAATGTATTGAACCAATCTCCTTTTAATGGACATTCAACAGTTTCCGTTTTAACTAAAAAACAGCTAAAATTAACACCCTTTCATAAAGATCTTTACATACTTGCCCATCTGTCGCTATTGTATAAATTCTTAGGGGTGAAATTGATTGGGTATAATGGTGGACACATTTTAATAATCATACATGTCTCAGTTTATAGCTTCTACCAACAGGGTATGGGGCACCCATCCCTCATGCTCTTACCTTTTTAATCTTTGACAATCTGATAAGCAGGGGAAAATATTATCTCAATGTAGTTCTTTTTACGTTTCCTTTATTTCCTGATAATAAATTAATATTTATACATTATAGACAATTGAGAAAAGTATATTAAATCATCAAAAATAAAACTCATTCAATAATGGTACATCCAAGAGGTAAACATTATCAACATTCTGCTATAGATCTTTACATTACATTATTTTTTAATGTTATAACTTTTTAAAATAAAATTGGGATTATACTGTAAACCTGCTTTTGTTTTCTTCCTTTTTCAAAGTAAACCTTTTAATTGAAAAAATTACATATACAGAGAAAGATTAACAAATCATAATTGATTAATTTTTGCAAAGTAAACACATCTATGTAACCCTCATCCAGGTCAAAACCAGAAACATGACCAGACCCTTCCCCCACCTGCTGGAAGTCTCCCTTGAACTCCCTATCAGTTAAACAATCCCCTCAAAAGTACCCACTGTTCTTGCTTCTATTACCATAGATTAATTCTGTCTGGTTGTGTGAAATCATATACTGTGTTCTTTCATTTCTGTTTTTTCACCCGACAAATATATCCACATTGTTGCATGTAGCTAGCGGTAGTCTATTCATTTTAATTGTTATATTGCTATATTATTACATCATTATACCACTATTTATCTTTTCTACTGGTGATGGACATTGGGGTTGCTTCCAATTTAGGTTGTTATAAATAATATCAATACTACTATGACATTCCTTCCTAAAGTCCCCTCCATCTTCCTTTTCTGGACCACCTGATTTCCAAGGCCTACTGTACAAGTACTATCCTGGGAATTCTATGTGTCCCTTGTCCCCTGGGCTGAATTCTTACCTGGATTCCATAGCTTCCTCATTCTTGATTTAATCTCTTATTTTTATGGATACATCTCCAGTAGCTTCCTGAAAAAGATGGATATGAAATATAATTTTTATGTTGAGAACTTACAGGTTGGAAATCATCTTCTCTTTGAATTATAATAGTGTTGCTCCACTTTTTCTAGCCTACTGTGTTGCTAGTGTGAAGTCCAACTTCATTCTCATTCCTGATCCTCTTAATGTCCAGTGTTGGGAAACTCTATGATAATGTGCCATCCTGTATATTTTATCCCATTCTCTGAAATGGGCATTCAGTTGGCTCTTTCAATGATTATACACATGCTTTTCAATTCCTGGAAATTTTCATCATTATTTCTTTTATAATTTCTTTCCCTCCATTTCCCTCAGTTTCCCTCATTCTAGCACTATTGACAAAAAAAATTGAAACTACCAATTTGCATTTTGTGTTAATTCTTGGGAGACCACTTGAACCTTGGTTCATCGTTGTTTTTCTTCTTGGAAGATTTTCTTAACTTTATCTCCAACTTTTCTGTTGATTTTTTAAAATGTTGTGCTAATTTATTTTTAATGTCCAAGAGATTTAAAGTCCAAGATTTTCTATTTTTTTAAGTAGCCTCCTGTTTTTCTTTTATTTATTTAAGGAAATCATTTGCTGTTTTTTATTTGCTTTTTTATTTTGCTATATGTTTTATTTCCTTTACTTCCCCTTTTAATCTGCTTCTTTGTTTTGATCTCTTTATGTAATTAGAGAATTTCCTCAAATATCTGCGGATTTTTGGCTATCTGGTCATATTTTAAAATGAAGCACTAAAAAGCTATATATTCATAGGCCAGTTTGACAGTTAGTAGATTTCACTGTAAAGTTACTAGGAATGGTACTGGGTGACCCTCTAATGTCAAGGTCCATAGGTTTTTATTCTTGGGAGATTCTGTTTCCCCAAAGAGGACTCCTTCATTATCTTTCCTGAAGTGTATAATCCTTATAACCAAGATTCTGAAGCAGAGCTTTGAAAGATGCTGCTCTTCTCACCATTGTGTGCATGTGTGTATATAACTCCAGGACTCACAGGAGTTATTCCACTTCCCTAGTGATACTGGGCAAGTCATTAACCTTTCTGAACTTCAGTTTTCTTATCAATAAAATGAAATGACAATTCCTATTTCATAGGGTGTTATGAGAATTAAAGCAGATAATGTACATATGATATTGAACATATTGGCTGTATATATTCCAGTGAACGTTCTAGCAGTTATCATTTTAATTGTTAGTATTATTGTTGTTATTATCATTATAATCAACTGCATAATAGCAAGAATTTTCTTGGATTTAATCTTACATCTCTTTGGAAAACAACTTGCTGTAATGGTAGAAATGGGAAAGAGTAAGAATTAAAATCATATTGTTCAGATTATATCACTATTTATCTTAAAAAGCCTCATCCAAGTCAGCATAGACACATTTGATAAAATCAGTGGAACCACTACTTCAGTTATTCATAAAACCAGTAGTTTGCAAACATTTTCTATAAGTGGCCAGATAGTAAATATCTTAGGATTTATGGGACAAACTCTCTCTGTCACATTTTATGCCACAGTACCATAAAGGCAGCCATGGACAACTCATAAACAAATGGGCATGGCTGTGTTCCTAATAAAACTTTATTTAAAAAACAGGTGGTGGCCCAATTTGGTTTGAAGGCTATAGCTTACAGACCCTGCTTAAGAAAAATATCTTTTGTTGAAAATACTATAGTTGGGTTAATTAACACAATTTCTATAACTAACAAGCTCAAATTCTCAATGACGTAACACAATCAATGTATATTTCTTATACAGAATCTGGTGGGCAGCCTTCCAATGGTGCTTTGGGGATTCTGTCTCCTTCTATCTTGTGGCAATCCCACCTTTCAGGGTTCCTTGGAGACCCTTGCTGGATCCTTTTCATCCAGCCAGTCCTTGAGTAAAAAGAAAGATTGAAGAGGATCATGTGGAACTTCTCATGGCCAGGCCACACTTGAACCCACATATTAGGGGCCAGAACTAACTACAAAAGAGGCTGAGAAATATAACTTCCTGTAAAAGAGTCCAGTAAAGAAATGAGGATTGATGAGCATCTAGCCAATAGCTACCAAAAAAAACAAAAAAGAGAGAGAGAGAGTTACAAGTTAAAAAAAAAAAAAAAAAAAAAGCCATTCAGCTTTTGTAGAATATTTTCCTCCAAAATAATCTGGATCATCCTTCAGGGTTAGCTACATAATTTGTTGGACACAGTATACAATGAAAATGTGAGGCCCCTTGAACAAAAACCAGGTAAAAAGCTTTTGCCTTCCTTCTGTCATTTCTGTAGAGCTGTCATAGTATTTTCTTAATTTGTATTTAACCTCTCATTCTCTTGGTCATGGGGATACTCACAAGGCAAGGGTGCTCATAGGCACCCAGGGCCCACCCATAATTAGCACATGGGACCTCTCTGGACCCTGACTCTCCCTGTTTATGCACTGAAGCCCCCCCCAGTGCCACCCCCAAGGTAGAGGGTCAGCAGCCAAGACCCAGTTTGGGGCAGATGAGCCTCTTGTAAGCCAAGACTCCAAGACGCAGCTCCTGCTCTGCTGTCATCACGCTTCACTCACAAAACACAAATTCAAAGGTAAAATTATTAAGAATTTCAAGATGGCAACCACAGAGCATCAGATGCCAAGAGTGGGGGCCCCATCTAAGGGTGGGGTCGTATACAACTGCCACATCCCACGAGGCCAGCCCTACTGTCCTTTCAGCTTGATCACTTGCCGAAGGGGAAAGGCCTAGAAGTCCCCACTTCAAGAAGTTTACTAAGAAGTCAAACTCAGAGCCTCTACCTGCTCCTGCCCAGCTTTTTCCAACCTTCTTCTCCAGAAAAAACATTACATCAAGCTGCTGTAGAAACTTGACCAAGATTGAATTGGCCTTTAACAAGACAACCCTTAGCTCTGGATTGTCTAAATTATTGTATGGAGGGACTTCCCTGGCGGTCCAGTGGTTAAGACTTCGCCTTCCAATGCAGGGGCTGCGGGTTCAATCCTTGGTCGGGGAGCTAAGATCTCATCACATGCCTCGTGGCCAAAAAACCAAAAGAACATAAAAACAAAAGTAATATTGTAACAAATTCAATAAAGATTTTAAAAATGGTCCACATCAAACAAATTTTTCAAAAAAAAATAAATTAGTGCATGGTAAGGAAATGCTAATGGACTCAGCACTCCAACATTAAATCATTCTACTATTTTTCATATATAACATTTATTCCTATTTTAAAAGTCATGCAGGTGGACTTCAGGAAGTTAACGACCTATTCGTTATTTATCCTGTGCTAATGACACTGTGAAAGACACCATAGAGTCAGGGTGGAGAGTTCTGACTGACTGATATCCAATCCTATTTCCTGGATTAGCTTTATGGCCTTATGCAAGATGCTGCATTTCTATGAGCCCCCGTTTCATCATCTGTAACACTGGTTTGATAATATCCACCTCACAGTATTGTAGTGAGGATGACAAGGAGATAACATGTGTACAGATCCTGGCACATAGTAAGCATTCAAAACGTGGAAACCATTATTGCTATGAATTGGTGATAATGCCAGTCATTATTGGGAGGTCGGGGGAAAAAGTCTTCCGACACAACCCCTGAACTGCAAGATTATGAGTTTAGAGGGAGAATGAGTTCTAAACAAAAACTGCAAAGCCAGGCAGTAAATACATAAAGCCACAATAACAGGACATAACATGTGCGTTATAAGAGTAGTAATGGTGCTGTAGGGGTTTCTCATTTAGATTGGAGACACTTGTCAGAGAGTCTTTCCAGGCTATTCTTGAGTCTGCTGGCTCTAAAGGTAAACACTTTTACATAATTTTCTGAGGGGGCAGGGACACAATTTAAATGCAATGCCATTTGGTGGCTTAGGAATTTACAATGGGGCAATTATCTATGTGCGTGCAAGTAAACAACGTGATGCATGTACCCACAGTAAATAATAAAATCAGGAAATGTAAATAACAAAAATCAGGAAATGTAAGTGGTTTCTGGATATTGCCTTTAGTGCTGCAATTCAGCCAGGATTCGTTATACGCTATAAGCTCAATGGGGAAGAGGAAGCATCCTCATAAAATAAACATTTGTCTGAAAATTTTCCAGTTGAAGGAGAGGCTGGCTCTTAGCTCAGCTACCTCCCTTGCACATGATGACTGGACATTAGTGAATCACACAGCCTGGGTCAGCCTAAAATTGTCTTATGATGAAACTGAGATATAATGGGAAGTTGTGCTATTTTTGTATTTCCAAGGAAGGAGGCCTCTCATATAGCTGTGCTCCTGTGTTGAAAAGTGACCCTCAAAACAAACAAGAAGATGATACAGGACAATCTAAGCTCTAAGATTAAAGGAGGCAACAAGACAATCTTGTTTCTGCTTCATAAAAGGATGTTCTCACAATAGAAATACCTCTATGGTTACTGGTAATAAGAAAATATCAAATTAATCAGCTTTCCCTGAACTCTGGTGATCGTACACATAATTTTAAATATGGGAGCCCTACTTACCTCATCAGGTTGATTTTATTTTTGACTTCAAAAATATCTAACTATTCTTAGAGAGTCTGTGTATAGAAATACAGAAGTCTGCTCAGTTCTATAATGTCCTAGCAGAGTACTGGAATTGCATTTAAATGTGGACGATTAGAATGAACAAAACTTGCAAATCTCTTAGTGAATCACAAGGCCTGTTACATGTTTGAGGATACTGTTACATAAGATATTTGTATCTGACCATGCAGTATATATGTTTGCCCTCTATTGTCCCTAGAAACATGTCTAAACCTGCTAGTTTCTCAGCAAGAATAGAGGCCATTATATTTTAAATGTGTATGCCAACATTTTATTTGTAAATGTCAGAAATTCACTTCTATGACTGTATTAGTTCCTTATGGCTGTTATAACAAATTATCACAAACTTACTGGCTTCAAACAACACAAATTTATTAACTTACAATTCTGGAGGACAGAAGTATAAAAGTAGGTCCACAGGCCTACATTCCTTCTGGAAGCCCTCAGGGAGAATGTCTTTCCTTGCTTTTTCCAGCTTCTGGAGGCCACCGGCATTCTTTGGCTCATGGTCCCTTTCCTGCATCTTCAAAGCCAGCAGTGTAGCATCTTCCCTCTTCTCTGACCTCTAGCCTCCCTCTTATAAGGACCCTTGTGATTACATTAGGCTTACCAGCATAATCCAGGATAATCTCTCCTCCACAATATCTTTCATTTAATTACATCTGCAAAATTTCTTTCACTTTGTAAGGTGACAGATTCACTGGTTCTGGGGATTAGAATGGAGACATCTTTGGGGGTCCATTATTCATCTTACCACCACGTCTGTCATCACTGCAACTCTTTTTTCCACTTCATGTGCGAATGATCATATGATTTTATATATCAGCATATAAACAAGTTCAAGTTTCTTCCATGGCTTAAATAAATAAATAGACCCTCTCTTGATGCCAAATCTCCCTCTACCTACCCTTCCTTATCTTTCTTCCCATTCATAGTCAAGTAACTGGGCACACTAACTACGTTATCTCCAAGACATGTTTCTTTTTTCCAGTCTTAAAATCTTAACCTGCTGCTGCCTAACACCTCCCCCCACCACTCCATCATCATTTGGCAAAAGTCAAAAATGACATTTCCATTGTCAAAATCCTATCCTTATTTAACTTCTCAGTAGCATTCCATACTATTGATGCATCTTTTATTCTTCAAACTCCCTCTTCCCTTGGATCTTGTAATGGACATTTGTTGCTTTGTCACCCAGAACTTTATTTTGGTATGGGCCCTTGGTTTTCCTCTAGGGAACACTTCTCTCTCCCTCACTTTCAGTGGTGTTACATTTATCCCCAGTAACTGGACTGGGCATGTGACTTAGGCCTAACCAGTCAGCGCGTCATCTGTCCTTGGCCACAGTGATTGGTTCAGGAACAGACAAATAGCCCAATCCAAGTCAGTGAGGTGCTATCCCAGGACTTTTATTGGGACGACTGAGAGAGACTTTTTCCAACAGGACTATAGAAGTTGGCAGCCAGTTTGACACTGACCAGAGTCTGTGAATGAAGCCAATATGGAGGAGAAACGTAGAAAAGAGAGAAGAAAAACCATGTTGTGTTTATTTCATCTCTTGATTTAATCTAGGCTGAATTCTACCTCTGGGCACTTTGATTATGTGATCTAGTATATTCCTTTCATCTGCTTAAACCAACTTGAACATCTTTTTGGTCACTTTCAACAGAAAGAGCTTCACTTGACATGGTCGCCACCATGGCATCCTTGCCTCTCTGTTCTCTCCTTCTCAAGACTTTTTGGTCCTCCCTTTTTTCTGCTCTCCCTTAAACATTGAGGTCTCTGGTTCTGACCTTGTCCCTCACATTTTCGCCCCTACATTCTCTTCCAAATCAATGTTCATATTGTCAGTTACCACCTGGATGCTCATGATGCCTGCATGTATATCTACAACCAAGACCCCTCCTGAATTCCACTTCCATTTAACCACTGATATCCGAATGATGCCTCCTAGATATTCCACAGGCAACTTACATTTAATGTATCCAAAGCAAACACATCCTCTTCCTCCCTACCACCACCCTTATGCAATCAATTCCCTCTTCTGTATTCTCTACCTTAGTAACCACCTCTTAAGGGTTGAAATGTGTCCTCCCAAAAGATATTGAAGTCCTGACCCCCAGTACCCCAGAACACACAATTCTGTTCTCCTCTGCTAGGAATCCTACAATGATTGCTTATTGTCTTCAGGATAAAATATAAGCTTCTCAAAATAAACACAAGATCCCTCATTATCTCACCTCCATCAGTCTAGCCTTCCCTCCTGCCACTTTTCACCTTGAACTCCACAACTCCTGATCACCACATCTCGTAGCTCCATAATATTCTTTTCTTCCTCATGGCTCTGTGTTTTGTGCTCACTGCTCTCTCTGTAGGAATGTCCCTCCAGCTGATATACCAAACTGTTACTCCACCCTCAAATCTCAACTTAGTGACTATCTCCTTGGAGATGCTTCCTCATATTCCCTCAGAAGCCTTAAATCTTCTTTCTTCAGTCCTATCATTTTTGGTGCTTCCTCCATCATCGCACTTATAGTACTGCCCTGGAGATGTTGGTTTGCATGTCTGAGTTTTCTCAGGAATGTGAGCTCTCTGAGTGGAGCAACTCTGCCTTCAATTTTGTACACTTTACATCTATCACAAAGATAAGGCCAAGTAGGGGTTCAGTAAATATCTGTTGATGGCACACATGAATTAATTAAAAATTAATTAAGTAAATTAACTAAACTAGAATTGTAAGACATTGTTGCAAACAATTCAATATATCAGTATTTGGCTTTCATTATATTGAAGAGAAGGGATGGGAATGCTCATTTATTGTGTTAATGCTTATCGTTCACATTCATTCCTTCGTTTACCAAACATTATTGCATACATAGGATGTCAGATCCTGTGTCCACCACTGAAGACATGAAGACAAATATGACAGACCACTGCCCACAAGGAGCTCACAATCACAACTACAAACAAATAAGTGTTATACAATGCTATAAATACATAGACAACAGCCAGTAGAGGAACCTTTTGAGGCAATAGTTATGGAGCAGGACCTTAGTGGAGTGGAGTAGTGGAAAAAGGGTAGGGAAGAGAAATTTAATCCTCACATCACCTTACTGCAGATATTATCTACAATTTACAGGTGGAAAAAACCCACCCAAAGTAATTAAATAGGAATTCTGATCTCTCCTCTCTTCAAAGAAAATGACAAGGATTTAATTTGTAACCTAGAGACTGAACTGCCCCGGAGCCCGAGCGGAGGGTGGCCTCTCTGAGGCTGCCGGCTCTGGAGGGGTCCCAGCAGCTGAAGCTGCCACAGACCTAGGGACCGCAGGCCAGAAGCAAGAAGAACTACAATCCTGTAGCCTGTGAAACAAAAGCCACATTCACAGAAAGATACACAAGATGAAAAGGCAGCAGGCTATGTAACAGATGAAGGAACAAGATAAAACCCCAGAAAAACAACTAAATGAAGTGGAGATAGGCAAACTTCCAGAAAAAGAATTCAGAATAATGAGAGTGAAGATGATCCAGGACCTCGGAAAAAGAATGGAGGCAAAGATCGAGAAGATGCAAGAAATGTTTAACAAAGACCTAGAAGAATTAAAGAACAAAAAAACAGAGATGAACAATACAAAAACTGAAATGAAAACTACACTACAAGGAATCAATAGCAGAATAACTGAGGCAGAAGAACGGATAAGTAACCTGGAAGACAGAATGGTGGAATTCACAGCTGTGGAACAGAATAAAGAAAAAAGAATGAAAAAAATGAAGACAGTATAAGAGACCTCTGGGACAACATTAAACGCAAAACATCCGCATTATAGGGGTCCCAGAAGGAGAAGAGAGAAATGACCCGAGAAAATATTTGAAGAGATTATACTTGAAAACTTCCCTAACAAGGGAAAGGAAAAAACCACGCAAGTCCAGGAAGCACAGCGAGTCCCATATAGGATAAACCCAAGGAGAAACACACCGAGACACACAGTAATCAAACTGACAAAAATTAAAGACAAAGAAAAATTATTGAGAGCAGCAAGGGAAAAATAACAAATAACATACAAGGGAACTCCCATAAGGTTCACAGCTGATTTCTCAGAAGAAACTCTACAAGCCAGAAGGGAGTGGCATGATATACTTAAAGTGATGAAAGGGAAGAACCTACAGCCAAGATTACTTTACCCCACAAGGATCTCATTCAGATTCGATGGAGAAATCAAAAGCTTTACAGACAAGCAAAAGCTAAGAGAATTCAGCACCACCAAATCAGCTCTACAACAAATGCTAAAGGAACTCCCCTAAGTGGGAAACACAAGAGAAGAAAAGGACCTACAAAAACACACCCAAAACAATTAAGAAAATGGTCATAGGAACATATCGATAATTACCTTAAACGTGAATGGATTAAATGCTCCAACCAAATGACACAGGCTCGCTGAATGGATACAAAAACAAGACCCATATATATGCTGTCTACAAGAGACCCACTTCAGACCTAGGGACACATACAGACTGAAAGTGAGGGGATGGAAAAAGATATTCCATGCAAAAGGAAATCAAAAGAAAGCTGGAGTAGCAATACTCATATCAGACAAAATAGACTTTAAAATAAAGAATCTTACAAGAGACAAAGAAGGACACTACATAATGGTCAAGGGATCAATCCAAGAAGAAGATATAACAGTTATAAATATATATGCACCCAACATAGGAGCACCTCAATACGTAAGGCAACTGCTAACAGCTATAAAAGAGGAAATCGACAGCAACACAATAATAGTGGGGGACTTTAACACCTCACTTACACCAATGGAAATATCATACAAACAGAAAATTAATAAGGAAACACAGTTTTAATTGACACAATAGACCAGATATATTTAATTGATATTCATAGGACATCCCATCCAAAAACAGCAGATTACACTTTCTTCTCAAGTGCACAGGGAACATTCTCCAGGATACATCACACCTTGGGTCACAAATCAAGCCTCAGTAAATTTAAGAAAATTGAAATCATATCAAGCATCTTTTCTGACCACAACGCTATGAGATTAGAAATCAATTACAGGGAAAAAAACATAAAAAACACAAACACATGGAGGTTAAACAATACATTACTAAATAACCAAGAGATCACTGAAGAAATCAAAGAGGAAATCAAAAAATACCTAGAAACAAATGACAATGAAAACACGACGATCCAAAACCTATGGGATGCAGCAAAAGCAGTTCTAAGAGGGAATTTTATAGCTATACAAGCCTACCTCAAGAAACAAGAAAAATCTCAAATAAACAATCTATCCCTACACCTAAAGGAACTAGAGAAAGAACAAACAAAACCCAAAGTTAGCAGAAGGAAAGAAATCATAAAGATCAGAGCAGAAATAAATGAAATAGAAACAAAGAAAACAATAGCAAAGATCAATAAAACTAAAAGCTGGTTCTTTGAGAAAATAAACAAAATTGATAAACCATTAGCCAGACTCATCAAGAAAAAGAGGGAGAGGACTCAAAATAAATAAAATTAGAAATGAAAAAGGAGAAGTTACAACAGACACCGCAGAAATACAAAGCATCCTAAGGGACTACTACAAGCACCTCTATGCCAATAAAATGGACAACCTGGAAGAAATGGACAAATTCTTAGAAAGGTATAACTTTCCAAGACTGAACCAGGAAGAACTAGAAAATATGAACAGACCAATCACAAGTAATGAAATTTAAACTGCGATTAAAATCTTCAAACAAACAACAGTCCAGGACCAGATGGCTTCACAGGTGAATTACATCAAACATTTAGAGAAGAGCTAACACCCATCCTTCTGAAACTCTTCCAAAAAATTGCAGAGGAACAATCCCAAACACATTCTATGAGGCCACCATCACCCTGATACCAAAACCAGACAAAGATACTACAAAAAAAGAAAACTACAGACCAATATCACTGATGAATACAGATGCAAAAATCCTCAAAAAAATACTAGCAAACAGAATCCAACAACACATTAAAAGGATCATACACCATGATCAAGTGGGATTTATCCCAGGGATGCAAGGATTCTTCAATATACGCAAATCAATCAATGTGATACATCATATTAACAAATTGAAGAATAAAGACCATATGATCATCTCAATAGATGGAGAAAAAGCTTTTGACAAAATTCAACACCCAGTTATGATAAAAACTCTCCAGAAAGTGGGCATAGAAAGAACCTACCTCAACATAATAAAGGCCATATACAACAAACCCACAGCAAACATCATTCTCAATGGTGAAAAACTGAAACCATTTCCTCTAAGATCAGGAACAAGACAAGGATGTCCACTCTCACCACTATTATTCAACATAGTTTTGGAAGTCCTAGCCACGGCAATCAGAGAAGAAAAAGAAATAAAAGGAATCCAAATTGGAAAAGAAGTAAAACTGTCACTGTTTCCAAAAGATGTGATACTATACATAGAGAATCTGAAAGATGCCACCAGAAAACTACTAGAGCTAATCAATGAATTTGGCAAAGTTGCAGGATACAAAATTAATGCACAGAAATCTGTTGCATTCCTGTACACTAATGATGAAAAATATGAAAGAGAAATTAAGGAAACACTCCATTTACCATTGCAACAAAAAGAATAAAATACCTAGGAATAAACCTACCTAGGGAGGGAAAAGACCTGTATGCAGAAAACTATAAGACACTGATGAAAGAAATTAAAGGTGATACCAACAGATGGAGAGATATACCATGTTCTTGGATTGGAAGAATCAATATTGTGAAAATGACTATACTACCCAAAGCAATCTACACATTCAATGCAATCCCTATCAAATTACCAATGGCATTTTTTACGGAACTAGAACAGAAAATCTTAAAATTTGTATGGGGACACAAAAGACCCTGAATAGCCAAAGCAGTCTTGAGGGAAAAAAATGGAGCTGGAGGAATCAGACTCCCAGACGTCAGACTATACTACAAAGCAACAGTAATCAAGACAATATGGTACTGGCATAAAAACAGAAACACAGATCAATGGAACAAGATAGAAAGCCCAGAGATAAACCCACGCACCTCTGGTCAACTAACCTATGACAAAGGAGGCAAGGATATACAATGGAGAAAAGACAGTCTCTTCAATAAGTGGTGCTGGGAAAACTGGATAGCTACATGTAAAAGAATGAAATTAGGACACTCCCTAACACCATACACAAAAATAAATTCAAAATGGTTTAGAGACCTAAATGTAAGACCGGACACTATAAAACTCTTAGAGGAAAACAGAGGAAGAACACTCTTTGACATAAATCACAGCAAGATCCTTTTTGACCCACCTCCTAGAGAAATGGAAATAAAAACAAAAATAAACAAATGGGACCTAATGAAACTTCAAAGCTTTTGCACAGTAAAGGAAACCATAAACAAGATGAAAAGACAAACCTCAGAATGGGAGAAAATATTTGCAAACGAATCAACAGACAGAGGATTAATCTCCAAAATATATAAAAACCTCACACAGCTCAATATTAAAAAAACAAACAACCCAATCCAAAAATGGGCAGAAGACCTAAACAGACATTTCTCCAAAGAAGACATACAGATGGCCAAGAAGCACATGAAAAGCTGGTCAACATCACTAATTATTAGAGAAATGCAAATCAAAACTACATTCTAACTCACACCAGTTAGAATGGGCATCATCAGAAAATCTACAAACAAATGCTGGAGCGGGTGTGGAGAAAAGGGAACCCTCTTGCACTGTTGGTGGGAATGTAAATTGATACAGCCACTATGGGGAACAGTATGGAGGTTCCTTAAAAAACTAAAAATAGAATTACCATATGACACAGCAATCCCACTACTGGGCATACACCCAGAGAAAACCATATTTCAAAAAGACACATGCACCCCAATGTTCACTGCAGCACTATTTACAATAGCCAGGTCATGGAAGCAACCTAAATGCCCATCGACAGATGAATGGATAAAGAAGATGTGGTACATATATACAATGGAATGTTACTCAGCCATAAACAGGAACGAAATTGGGTCATTTGTTGAGACGTGTGTGGATCTAGAGACTGTCATACAGAGTGAAGTGAGTCAGAAAGAGAAGAACAAATATCGTATATTAACGCATGTATGTGGAACCTAGCAAAATGGTACAGATGAACTGGTTTGCAGGGCAGAAGTTGAGACACAGATGTAGAGAACAAATGTATGGACACCAAGGGGGGAAAGCGGCGGCGGGCTGGGGATGGTGGTGTGCTGAATTGGGCGATTGGGACTGACATGTATACACTGATGTCTATAAAACTGATGACTAATAAGAACCTGCTGTATAAAAACATAAATAGAATAAAATTCAAAAAAAATTTTTTTTAAATTTCATAAAGTCCATAATATTCCTTTTTTCTTTTGTGGATTGACTTTTTGTGTTGTGTGTTAAAACTCAAAGCTCATGATCTCCAGACCAAACCCGAGGTCATGTAGATTTTCTATGTTTATCTCTAATTTTTATAGTTTCACATTTTTTAAATGTCTGTTAATAAATTTGAGTGAATTTGGCATAAAAAAAAAATTTTGTAACCTAGAGCTCTAAGTCTGAAAATATCTCCTTTTAAATTGTCCTTCCTCTCTTAAATCTCTCACACTATAGCAGCTTGGAGCCTCTCCCGCTCCAGACAACTGACTCCCAACTTCTCTCCTGCAACTGCTTCCTGTCTCCTAACCCACAACCTCTTGTGATTACAGTTGGCTCTCAGTATCCACAGATTGAGCATTTGTGTATTCAATCAACCGCAGTTCAAATATTTTTGATGTGCTCAAGAGACTTGAGCATCTGTGGGTTCTGGTATCTGCGGGGGATCCTGGAAGCAATCTCCCTTGAATACAGAGGGAGATTGTATTTCTTCCCCACTTCTTCCTCAAGCCCCATCATCTCCCAGGCCAATGAGTCAGACTCCGTAGGAAAGACAGAAAAGAGGTTATCTGGGGTCACCAACATCCCCCTAATCCCCCAGTTTCTCCACACAGTGCCAGGGAACTCCTAAAGGGTGAGGCTGTTCTCCAACTTTAATACTTAGCTAAGAAGAAACCTCATTCTTTCATTAAATACAACAAACATTTTTTGAGTATATTTGGAATAACTTGTGTGTGTTGAATCTATTTTTTCAGCTGCTCAGTTTATGAAATCTGAATGCGGATCAAGTGTTTTCCATGAACAGTGCTTAGCAGAAGCACTCAGAAAATAACTGTTCTCATAGAGTCTGAATTTAGTTGAGGCATACAGATAAGAAACAAACATAATAAATAAGCAAATTATATAATACACTAGAAAGTGATAAGTACTACAGAAAAAATTTAAAAGGGGCGTTTGGAAAGGATAAGTTTACTCACCTTGAAATGGGAGAAAGAGCTTCACAGAGATTGCCCAATTACCAACTGGAAGAGTTCAATCTCTTTTCCCTACACCATGCTGCCCTAATTAAAACAGATTATAAAGTCATTATGTATTAATGGTAATATACGAATATAATGGAATATATGTGATTTAAATTACAATCACATTTCTAGAATACATGGTCAGAATAACTTGGGAGCATGCATTCACAGGGAATTTTCTTTTCATTTTTAAAAATTCTTTAATGTTTTATTTTTGTAGTGTACAACACTATATTTCTATTCTATATATACTCTGTAAACACCAGACACATTTTAAATCTATTCTGGTAGTAATTTTGGATTTTGCCCTATTTTTAAAAGAATACACATTTGATTGTAGAAAGCACAAGTGCTCTTTATTGGAGAAACATTCGATAAATGAGAGACTCAGAAGACCTGAGTTCTAGTCTCAGATTTGCCATTAAGTACATGTTTGGTCTTGGATAAATTATTGAGCTTTGTCTGTTCTCAGCCAGGCATTGAGCAAAGGTGACTTCCACACTTAATAAAAGGTCCTCCAAAAATGACAACAGTCTGTGGAAGTTCATATAAACTTGAATACTCAATTTAGAAATTAATTATTTACACATAGGTTAACTACCTGTTTTCTAAAGTTGTCATAAAAACGTCTAAGGGGAGAATTCTGATTTTTTAAAACATTTTTATTGGAGTATAATTGCTTTACAATGGTGTGTTAGTTTCTGCTTTATAACGAAGTGAATCAGTTATACATATACATACATCCCCATATCTCCTGCCTCTTGCGCCTCCCTCCCACCCTTCCTATCCCACCCCTCTAGGTGGTCACAAAGCACCGAGCTGATCTCCTTGTGCTATGCGACTGCTTCCCACTAGCTATCTATTTTACATTTGGTAGTATATATATGTCCATATATACACTACCACTCTCTCACTTTGTCCCAGCTTCCCCTTCCCCCTCCCCGTGTCCTCAAGCCCATTTTCTAGTAGGGCTGCGTCTTTATTCCTGTCTTGCCCCTAGGTTCTTCATGACCTTTTTTTTTTTTTTTTTTTAGATTCCATATATATGTGTTAGCATACGGTATTTGTTTTTCTCTTTCTGACTTACTTCACTCTGAATGACAGACTCTAGGTCCATCCACCTCACTACGAATAACTCAATTTCGTTCCTTTTTATGGCTGAGTAATATTCCATTGTATACATGTGCCACATCTTCTTTATCCATTCACCTGTCGATGGACACTTAGGTTGCTACCATGTCCTGACTATTGTAAACAGAGCTGCAATGAACATTGTGGTACATGACTCTTTGAATTATGGTTTTCTCAGGGTATATGCCCAGTAGTGGGATTGCTGGGTCATATGGTAGTTCTATTTTTAGTTGAGAATTCTAATTTGATCGCCCTGGTGGTGCCTATGTGCAGTGGACTGTATTCTCTATGCTGTTACATGGAAAGTGAGTTATTGCCCTTTCTCTTTTAATTTTAAAGGAATCAAAGGGCGAAACTACCACGGCTTCCCTTTATTCATTAAGTCTCATTAGTTACTGTAAAGTTTTATTAACATTAGGCCTTTTGGGGGTCAAACAAAAGCACTGAATATTATAACTCTATATCGTGGTATCTCTTTGATGTCAAATATTTACATTGATGCTATATGATTACATCTGTGACATGTTTGCCCAGGATAACTATGACTTCTTTAGGCTCCTTTATTCCAAGCTCCATGTCTTTTCATTTATCCCAGCTGGAAATTCTTTCTCTTAACTATCTCTCTCTTTGAATCCCACCCACCAGTAAGTGTAAGAAGAGCTAAAGACAGGTTAGTATTTCAAGTAACATCTCACCACTGTCCCAGAGAACAAATCCCGCTGCCTTCTCCAAATTCGCTGCTTCCCCATCTGTCTCCAAAGCTCTCTAGGCTTTATTTTTTCTATCTGAGAATAAGACTTTAAAAAACCTCATAGTTTCTTTTCCCTTTTTGTTGTCTGTTTCAGGACTATGGCCATTCCCTTATTTCTTACCAACTGAATATTTGGGAAATAGCCTGGCAAATGGACTTCAGGCTTCTCTACACAGAAGTCCAATTGGCTGAATTACTGAGTCCATCTTGTTCCAACCGAGTCTCTTGAATTCTGGTCAGGCTTCATCCAGCCTGGGGCTTTCTTCTTACCGGCACTGACCCAGTGGGATCCAGGACTGTTTCCAACATCAGCTCTAACCTCAAGAACCTCACAAAAATGGGCATTATTTTCACGTTCCATCTTAAACAAGAGTTCCAGTGACATCTACAGCTCTTGCACCAAACTAAGAGAACGAATCCAGAGGCACCTTGGGGTTAGAGAGAACAGAGAGAAAGTTCCTATTGCACTCCCACTGTTGGCTGATTATGTACGGAGATGTACATCCACCCTGTCTAGCGACACGTGGTTATCAAGCACTTGAAGTATGGCTAGTACGACTGAGGAATTGAAATTTTAATTTTTATTTGAAAAGTTAAATCAGTTAAATTTCAAAACTGATGCTAAATTTGGTTATTGAAAAACTTTTAAGGAACAACTTGGGCATGTGATTCTACATTGTCAACTCTTAATTTTATGAAGCCTAAATACAGATCAAGTATTTCCAATGAAAATTTAGTGTCCAACTGAGATGTGCTGTTTAGAATATACACCAGATTTCAAGAACTTAGTAACGAAAAATATAAAATATCTCATTAATAATTTTATGTTGATTTCAGATTGAAATAATACTGTTTCTTTCTTGGCTGTGCCCTCAACACCTAGTCCAATGTCCTGACATGTAGTGGGTGCTCAATAAAGAGCTGACTGGGTGAGTGTTGTAGATGAGCTAGAAAACTGAGAGGCAGTAGAAGCAGGGACCACAAGCAGAGCTAAAGAAGAATGCTGGGCCCTTCTCACCACTATCTGCCCGTGAGCTGCTTTCCCACTGGTGAATAATGAATGTATTTTTTTTACATATGAGATGTGTTCAGTTGTCCCCTAATCTTTGAGTCTGGCTTTTCAAATGGATGGAAATGAGGTTCCAGAGAACATCAAACCAAAGCAAATACCACAGTGGATGAGTAAGTCTGAGCCAATTATAGTCTACAGACAAGGAACCTCATTATAAAACCCTGCAGCTGGGGCTCAGGGTGTGGTCAAGATCCCTTTCATCGGGTTGTGAAAATGTCACACAATTGGAAAAACACATTAGAGTCAATATACATCCATCTCCACACTGAATTATTGCCAAAGCTGAACATTTGCATTCAGCTTGAAAGGAGGGAAGGAAGGAAGGAAGGAAGGAAGGAAGGAAGGGAGGGAGGGAGAGAGAGAAGTACAGAGTAGCTGTCTAGACCTTGGTCCCACATGGTGTTGAATACAACAATTTTAGCATACACACAGGCACTACCTTGCTGTGAGAGCCAGGAAGGACTTACACAAAAGGAAGGTTAAACCCCAGGAAACAAGGAAAGGCATGAACATCTAATTTCCTTCAATTTGGTATGATGTTAAATAAAACCCAGCAAGAACTAAAGTGCACAGGACCACCCTGGCAGCAGGGGAGGAAAATCCAACACTTATAAACAAGCATCTTTCAGAAACCCAAACAAATTTTGTTTTTTAACACTTTGTAGTCAAGGCATAGAAATGTTTAGTTCTGATTTATTTATCTATTCTTCCATTCATTTAGTAAATTCAAACCACGTGTCCTGTGCTAGGCTAGGTACAGGATGTAATAGGTAACTAACAAATGTTTTGTCTTTCTGAGGACCTTCAGTCTATTACATGGGAGAGACAGTCACAAACGAATAATCAGATTGTAAGACATTTTTTAAATAGGTAATTCTAGAAGCCTAGTTTCCTAGGGCTGCTGAAACAAATTACGACAAACTTGCTGTCTTAAAACGGCAGAAATTTATTTTCTCACATTCCTGGAGGTTAGAAGTCTGAAATCAAGGTGTCAGCAGGGACATGATTTTTCTGAAGGCTCTAGGGGAGAGTGCTTTCTTCCCTCTTCCAGGGTCTGGGGGCTCCAGGTGTTCCCTGGCTTGTGGCTACATAACTCCAGTCTCTGCCTCCTCTTCAAATGGCCTTTTCCTCTTCTCCATCTGTCTCTCCTCTGTGTGTTTCTTATAGAGACACTAGGCATTAGTTTTAGCGCCCACCGAGATAAACCAGGATGTCTCATCTCAAGACTTTTAACTTAATTACATCTGCAAAGACTGTTTACAAATGAGATCACATTGACAGGTTCCAGGATGTGGACAGGTTGCTCCTGTGTGCTCCTAGCTAAACCCCACTCTGCCCTTTTCTCAGCACGCATAGTTTCACCACGACTATCCGCCCTGTCATTACCACAGTGTGCCTTTTACCCTGTTTACACCAGTTACCACAAGAATCCCTGAATCCCAGGCTAGCCTCATTCCCAGGACTGTTGAGGCAACACCCACCACGTCTATCACTCTCTATCCTCCTACCTTGCTTAATTTTTCTTCATAGCACTTGTCATCACCTGAAATAATATATTTTAACTTGTCTATTTCCTCCCAGTAGATTGTAAACTCCATGGGGGCAGGGATTATTGGAATTTTTGTTTATTTTATTCCCTGCTATATCTCTAGACTCCAGATGACAGTAGGTGCTCAATCACTATTTATTGAATGAATGAATGAATGAATCTCATTGGTCACGACTTATACACATGACAAGACCTGCAAGGGAAACTAGGAAATGTTGTCTTTCTGCAAGTGATCATAAGCCTTGCTAAAAATTGGAAGGAGGAAAGAAGAAGTATTGTAGGACAATCAGCAGCCCCTATTGGAGAGGGCACCCATTAAGTGATCTTATGTAAACCTTATAAATATGTTTACCTTCACTAAAATAAAACTATAAAGCAGCATGCAAAAATTATGTGACTTAGGAGTTTTGGTGACAGAAAGCCCTGTCAGCAAAAAAAGAAAAGAAAAATAGATACATACATAGATCATCAAACTCTACTGTTCATGTGAGCAAATTGGTCCTCAAGGAAGTAACAAAACTTACTCTGGGACACGAAATCCACTAAGTGTCAAAATGAGGGCCAAAACTTTTGGTTTTGTGTTCTCCCAGGTATGCCATGAAATTTCTTGTCGAACTGTTAGGTTGTTGTTGATTTTCCATAAACAGAGACATGCGGGGAGAGAGAGATGACTATACATGTGGTCAGAAAATCCATATCCTTCAGACAGGGTTAAAGAGTAAGAGGTGAAGGAAACTCAGGAGAAATGAGAGGCCAAGACATTCTGAATTTGTGAACTCTTGTGTTTTAGGTGAAAAGACTTTAAAAAGGTTTCATTAACGACTGTTGGAGTCCAGCTAGTTCTAGATGTCTTTCTGTTAATCCAATACCTTATCTGCTGTATTATTTACTTACTGAATATTGGACCTGTGCTTTTAAATGTAACCTTTTCAACTGGAATCATACGTAAATTTCCAGGTTCATTTGTGTTAGCTGATTGGCTATACATTGTTGAAAATGAATTAAAGTAAAAACAAAAAGTCACCTTTCTATCTTTTCCAGATCCCCTCATAAGATCTAAGTGTTGTAGAGTGTTGACGATTTTGCTGGTGATGTATGAGGCTGAGCCAAACTCAGTTTCTCCTGTTCAGATGTTGAGTCTAAGGAAGTGCTGACAAGCAGGAGTAAAAAAAAAGAAAAAAAATGTTGGCACTTCTTTTGGCAAGCTATTTGACATGTGGAGCCATTATTATTTTAGAAAGAAAGATGGCTTCCTGTGACAGACCCAATCCTCTCTACCTGCCCACCCCCACCACTACCACATACACACAGAAGATCATCACCTTGCCTGAAGTCCTGAAACCAATTACTAAGAAATAATCTCTAGAACCACTTGTGTCTTCATGCTGTGAAGTTTAAAGCACAAAGAGAGGAGACAAGGTCTTTCTAACACAGGCAATTGATCCCGCCTCAAGGAAGCAGGATGTGAGTGGTACTGCCGTAGCACTGTGTTTTCCCTACCAGAGTCCTGACTCCGTTACACAGTAATTCCTCCACTGTTAGTATTCACCTACCTACTCTGTGCTCTGTGAGGGAAGAATCTGTCTCTGTCTTTTCACCTAGACATCTCCAAATCTTCTATAGAGCCTGGGCATAATAGATAATAAATATTATTGAATTGAATCAATTCAGCTATCACAGCTAAAAGGGAAGATGTGAGGGTTAAAGTAAGTCAGGGCATGGAGAGCATCAGGGTTAAGGAAGGGATATGTTAACATAAAAAAAATGGTTGAATACAAACTCAATAAAATTAAATATCTGCTCACTGAAATTTAGGTCTTCATAATCTGATGACCTCACTTTATAACCTAACTAAAAAAATTTTAAAGCAAGATATATTTCTTTAGCGTGCAAACAATATAAAGGGAGTCTAAACAACTTAAGCTATTGTTGCTATATTAATAGATGGCATTGATTTGGGTCAGTGTCATTTTAAGCTTCACAGGAGATAGAAAGAAGCATAAATTGGTTGTCATAGAAATTAGGACATGATTCAGATTCTTAAAGAAGCTTGATTGGAATTTGGAATTGATTTGCAATTCAATATATTTTTAGCTGATGTTGAAGCCAAACTCAAAACGAAATCTATCAGTTAATTAAGTGTATAGAAGAGTTTTTAATTAGATTTCACCAAAAGAATTGCTGTGATGAAATAATGGTATCCTATTTAGCATATTTGCTCCAAATTTCTCCCCCTAGCCCCCAATTCTACTCCAGCTTTTCCTAACCCCTCAAACAAAAAGAAACAAAAACAAACAAACAAACAAAACAAACTTTATGACTATATGGGAGAGCTGTAATTTCCTGCCTTACTTGTTATAGGTCACTAGAGGTCCTTTTCAGAAAGTATTGTTTTGAGACAGAGAATGCTGTAAAGTCCTTCAAATGTGTGAGTTTCACCCCAGCTTTCAGTGTTAGAAGCCTCAAATTCTAAGAAGTAGATGACATGAAAGTTGATTAACTTAGCATTTGTATTTCTAAACATATATAAATTATGAAGATATATATTTCTATAAATATAGTGCTAAGGGGAAAAGGAAAGATCTTATATAAACCTTATATTACCTTTAGTAAAATGAAACTATAAAGGCAACACCTTTTATAAAGAGACTATCTTAACATTTTAAACATATTAATTGTGTAATTATAGTCACTCTGCTTTTTGTTTATATTTACAATTTCTTCTTCACTAAATACTTTTCAGTATAACAATGGCTAATGTCTATTCAGCTCTTACTATGTTTTGGGTGCCATATTAACTGTTTATGTACACTGTGACATTTAATTGTCCCAAAAACCCTTGGGATAGATACTATTATTATCTTCATTTTACCCATAAAGAAATTCAGCATAAAGAGATTAAGTGACTGGCCAAATAAATGGCAAACTCTTTTTTTTTTTAAGGACATAAGATCTTTTTTTTTTTTACCTCTTTATTGGAGTATAATTGCTTTACGATGTTGTGTTAGTTTCTGCAGTATAACAAAGTGAATCAGCTGTATGTATACATATATCCCCACATCCCCTCCCTCTTGAGCCTCCCTCCCACCCTCCCTATCCCACCCCTCTAGGTGGTCACAAAGCACCAAGCTGATCTCACTGTGCTATGCAGCTGCTTCCAACTAGCTATCTGTTTTACATTTGGTAGAGTATATATGTCAATGCTACTCTCTCACTTTGTCCCAGCTTCCCCTCCCCACCCCGGTGTCCTCAAGTCCATTCTCTACGTCTGTGTCTTTATTCTTGTCCTGCCACTAGGCCCATTAGAAACATTATTTTTTTAGATTCCATATGTATGTGTTAGCAAACGGTATTTGGGTTTTTTTTTCTGACTTACTTCACTCTGTATGACAGACTCTAGGTCCATCCACCTCACTACAAATAACTCAATTTCATTTCTTTTTATGGCTGAGTAATATTCCACTGTATATATGTGCCACATCTTCTTTATCCATTCATCTGTCCATGGACATTCGGTTGCTTCCATGTCCTGGCTATTGTAAATAGTGCTGCAATGAACACTGTGGTACTTGACTCTTTTTGAACTATGGTTTTCTCAGGGTATATGCCCAGTAGTGGGATTGCTGGGTCGTATGGTAGTTCTATTTTTAGTTTTTTAAGGAACCTCCATACTGTTCTCCATAGTGGCTGTATCAATTTACATTCCCATCAACAGTGCAAGAGGGTTCCCTATTCTCCACATCCTCTCCAGCATTTACTGTTTGTAGATTTTTTGATGATGGCCATTCTGACTGGTGTGAGGTGATGTCTCATTGTGGTTTTGATTTGCATTTCTCTAATGATTAGTGATGTTGACCATCCTTTCATGTGTTTGCTGGTAATCTGTATATCTTCTTTGGAGAAATGTCTATTTAGGTCTTATGCCCATTTTTGGATTGGGTTGTTTGATTTTTGATATTGAGCTGAATGAGCTGCTTGTAAATTTTGGAGATTAATCCTTTGTCAGTTGCTTCATTTGCAAATATTTTGTCCCATTCTGAGGATTGTCTTTTCATTTTGTTTATGGTTTCCTTTGCTGTGCAAAAGCTTTTAAGTTTCATTAGGTCCCATTTGTTCATTTTTGTTTTTATTTCCATTTCTCTAGGAGGTGGGTCAAAAAGGATCTTGCTGTGATTTATGTCATAGAGTGTTTTGCGTATGTTTTCCTCTAAGAGTTTTATAGTGTCTGCCCTTACATTTAGGTCTTTAATCCATTTGGAGTTTATTTTTGTGTATGGTGTTAGGAAGTGTTCTAATTTCATTCTTTTACATGTATCTGTCCAGTTTTCCTAGCACCACTTATTGAAGAGGCTGTCTTTTCTCCACTGTATATTCTTGCCTCCTTTCTCAAAGAGAAGGTGACCATATGTGCATGGGTTTATCTCTGGGCTTTCTATACTGTTCCATTGATCTATATTTCTGTTTTTGTACCAGTACCATACTGTCTTGATTACTGTATCTTTGTAGTATAGTCTGAAGTCAAGGATCCTGATTCCTCCAGCTCCGTTTTTCTTTCTCAAGATTGCTTTGGCTATTCGGGGTCTTTTGTGTTTCCATACATATTGTAAAATTTTTTGTTTTAGTTACGGGAAAAGTGTAAATGACAAACTCTTATCTCAAACTCCAAAGCATTCACCACCTCCCTTACTTTTAGGAAATGCTTATACATTTGTATCATCTGGTTACAGATAATATGCATAATAAAGACCCTTATATCTCTTTAAAATGACCACTCATTTTGTGATTTTATGACTTTTAGAGTGGTTCTGGATAGATCCTGAGTCCCACTTCTGTCACCTTCCCCCCTTTTCATCCTTGTCCTGAATTAACAGTTCTAAAGGTCAGCTTTATCTACTAACTTTCTGATGAAAAAAACCTCCTTCTCTAACATCCATTTTGCCTCCTTTTCCCATTTCCACTGGGAAGAATATTCCCATAGGAAATATTCATAACATCTGTACACAAGAACAGGAAGAAAGAATTCTTCTCCCAGTTGTCAACAAGTGTACTGTCACTCCTAAAGAAGCTGGGATCTGATAAGATAAAATTTGGGGAGCTGAGTTGTACCTTGAGTGATTGCACATGGCCTTCACAAAAGGAAGCCTACATACAAACTTATGCTAGTTCCTACTTTGAATTAAGGAACATTTTGAAAAATTACATAAAATTGTTTTATATTGACAACCAAATGAAGTGAGAATGGTGTGTGGATCCAGATCACCCTTTTATTTTGATAGAGTTATTGTGTCTGCTACACAATGTCACCAATATGCATGATGTTCCTTAGTCCCTGGTATGATGGTTTTTCCTCTGGGTTTATCTGTGAAGTGGGAGAAAAAAAAATTAAAGCGACAGCAATGAAATAATTCTTATTATGAGATGCATCAAAAAGAGTTAAAAAAAAAGTATAATGAGAAGCATCAAAAAATGCAACCACTTCCCTATGTTTCCTTTGATTGTGACGGATTTCAACTAGAGTTGAAAGACATGAACAGTCTCTAGGTCCATACAGAGTGAAGTAAGTCATAGAAAGAAAAACAAATATCGTATATTAACACATGTATGTGGAATCTAGAAAAATGGTACAGATGAACCAGTTTGCAATGCAGAAATAAAGACACAGACATAGAGAACAAACGTATGGACACCAAGAGAACAAACGTATGGACACCAAGGCAGGAAAGGGGAGAGGGATGAACTGGTAGATTGGGATTGACATATATACACTACAATGTATAAAATAGATAACTAATGAGAATATGCTGTGTAGCAGAGGGAACTCTACTTCACTTTGCTGTACAGTAGAAACTAACACAACATTGTAAAACAACTACACTCCAATTTAAAAAAAAAAAGACATGATGAGGACTTTCAAGATGGTGAAAGAGTAAGATGTGGAGATCACCTTCCTCCCCACAAATACATCAAAAATACATTTACATGTGGAACAGCTCCTACAGAACACCTACTGAACACTGGCAGAAGACCTCAGACTTCCTAAAAGGCAAGAAACTCCCCACATACCTGGGTAGGGCAAATCGAGCCTTGGTAAATTTAAGAAAATTGAAATCATATCAAGTATCTTTTCTGAGTACAATGCTATGAGACTAGATATCAATTACAGAAAAAATCTGTAAAAAATACACACACATGAAGGTCAAACAATACACTACTAAATAACCAAGAGATCACTGAAGAAATCAAAGAGGAAATCAAAAAACACCTAGAAACAAATGACACTGAAAACACGATGACCCAAAACCCATGGGATGCAGCAAAAGCAGTTCAAAGAGGGAAGTTTATAGCAATACAATTCTACCTCAAGAAACAAGAAACATCTCAAATAAACAACTTAGCCTTACACCTAAAGCAATTAGACAATTGACAACAAAAAAACCCCAAAGTTAGCAGAAGGAAAGAAATCAAAAAGATCAGACCAGAAATAAATGAAAAAGAAATGAAGAAAACGATAGCAAAGATCAATAAAACATAAAGCTGGTTCTTTGAGAAGATAAACAAAATTGATAAACCATTAGCCAAACTCATTAAGAAAAAAAAAGGAGAAGACTCAAACCAAAAGAATTAGCAATGAAAAAGGAGAAGTAACAACTGACACGGCAGAAATACAAAGGATCATGAGAGATTACTACAAGCAACTATATGCCAATAAAATGGACAACCTGGAGGAAATGGACAAATTCTTAGAAAAGCACAACCTTCCGAGACTGAACCAGGAAGAAATACAAAATATAGACAGACCAATCACAAGCACTGAAATTGAAACTGTGATGAAAAATCTTCCAACAAACAAAAGTCTAGGACCAGATGGCTTCATAGGCGAATTTTATCAAACATTTACAGAAGAGCTAAGACCTATCCTTCTCAAGCTCTTCCAAAATATAGCAGAAGGAGGAACACTCCCAAACTCATTCTACGAGACCACCATCACCCTGATATCAAAACCAGACAAAGATGTCAGAAAAAAAGAAAACTACAGGCCAATATCACTGATGAACATAGATGCAAATATCCTCAACAAAATACTAGCAAACAGAATCCAACAGCACATTAAAAGGATCATACACCATGATCAAGTGGAGTTTATCCCAGGAATGCAAGGATTCTTCAATATATGTAAATCAATCAATGTAATACACCATATTAACAAACTGAAGGATAAAAACCATATGAACATCTCAATAGATGCAGAAAAAGCTTTCAACAAAATTCAACACCCATTTATCATAAAAACTCTCCAGAAAGTAGGCATAGACAGAACTTACCTCAACATAATAAAGGCCATATATGACAAACCCACAGCCAACATCATTCTCAGTGGTGAAAAACTGAAACCATTTCACTAAGATCAGGAACAAGAAAAGGTTGCACTCTTACCACTATTATTCAACATAGTTTTGGAAGTTTTAGCCACAGCAATCACAGAAGAAAAAGAAATAAATGGAATCCAAATCAGAAAAGAAGAAGTAAAACTCTCACTGTTTGCAGATGACATGATACCATACATAGAGAATCCTAAAGATTCTACCAGAAACTATTAGAGCTAATCAATGAATTTGGTAAAGTAGCAGGATACAAAATTAATGCACAGAAATTTCTTGCATTCCTATACAATAAGGATGAAAAATCTGAAAGAGAAATTAAGGAAACACTCCCATTTACCACTGTAACAAGAAGAATAAAATACCTAGGAATAAACCTACCTAAGGAGACAATAGACCTGTATGCAGAAAACTATGACACTGATGAAAGAAATTAAAGATGATACAAACAGATGGAGAGATACACCATGTTCTTGTATTGGAAGAATCAATATTGTGAAAATGACTACAGTACCCAAAGCAATCTACAGATTCAATGCAATCCCTATCAAACTACTAATGGCATTTTTCAGAGAATGAGAATAAAAAACTTCACAATTTGTATGGAAATACAAAAGACCACGAATAGCCAAAGCAATCTTGAGAAAGCAAATTGGAGCTGGAGGTATCAGGCTCCCTGGCTTCAGGCTATACTACAAAGCTACAGTAATCAAGACAGTATGGTATGGGAACAAAAACAGAATTATAAATCAATGGAACAGGATAGAAAGCCCAGAGATAAACCCACACACATATGGTCACCTTACCTTTGAGAAAGGAGGCAAGAATATACAATGGAGAAAAGGAAGCCTCTTCAATAAGTGGTGCTGGGAAAACTGGACAGCTACATGTAAAAGAATGAAATTAGAACACTCCCTAACACCATACACAAAAATAAACTCAAAATGGATTAAAGACCTAAATGTAAGGCCAGACACTATAAAACTCTTAGAGGAAAAACATTTCCCAAATGTAAAATAGATAGCTAGTGGGAAGCAGCCGCATAGCACAGTGAGATCAGCTTGGTTCTTTGTGACCACCTAGAGGGGTGGGATAGGGAGGGTGGAAGGGAGACGTAGGAGGGAGGGGTTATGGGGATATATGTATACATATAGCTGATTCACTTTCTTATACAGTAGAAACTAACACAACAATGTAAAGTAATTATACTTCAATAAAGATGTAAAAAAAAAAAGACGTGAACAAAACAGTCAACTTTTGCTTTCTGACTATGGTGGGCATAAAAATTAAGTGGAATTATTGTCTAACTAATCTTTCCCTAAGCACTGTTAAGAGATAAACTGAAAAGTATAAAAAAAAAATTGGAGTTTAGTAAAAACCGATTAGACTCAACACCAACAGGAAGTGGTTAGGGGTACTCTGAAGACAATGGCCGAGGATAAGACCTATGTAGAGAAGGTACAGAAGCAAAACAAGGAAATTATTTGATTGGCTATAGTTTAAAGCCTAGTTGGGCTCTGATTGGTTGTTCCTAGGTTTTGATTTCATGACTTTGAGGCATTTCTAGGCGTTAGTTTCGGTTTGCTTACATAGGCAGCCTGGCAACAGAGCCACACCAGTCTAATGGCCTCCTGGTTTAATTAATTGAACAGCACATGGCTGAAATTACTTTTTTAGAGAAATATAATACATCTTGCCAAACAGCAAACTGAGCTGGAAGAAGAGGATTGGAATGAATTTGGAGTCAACACACCTGAGCAATTCTAAACAACCTGGAAAAAAAGTCCTGTCTAATTTTGAAAGATCTTATAAAAAGCTTTCAAATTCCTGCAGACTCTCTACTCCATGTTAAAAAAAACAAAACAAGACAAAAAAACTCTAACCAACAGTAAATGGTGGCTTCTCCAATTGAAGACCTCCATATGTTAATTTTCACAGACTCTTTATTTTCTTAAAAATTTTATGCATTTCTTAAAGTAAATGAAGACAGAGAACAATATATCTCCATTCTCTTAGTCAAAACTTTCTAAAATTAAAGATTTTTAATTTGAACTTTCCTTGATTTTCTCTCCTTCAAACTGAAACCCCAAACCCATTTAGTTCTTTGCTCTTGGATCTTTCACTATATGTATTAGAACAAGTACATCTGAAAGCAAAATTTAGATTAAAATGCCTTAGGTTGAAGTGTTTTCACTAAAATATTCTCCATTTCAGAAAACTTTTTTGGCTTTTATTTACATTTGAACACCTTTGTAAATTAGGTTGGCTTTTTTTCCCCCCTAAAGTGGCTTAAAACTTTTGCATCCTTAAATGAAGATCCCTTGATTAGATACTCAATCCAATATGTTAAAAAATGAGCTTCCAATAAAAGCAGCTTCAAAGAAGCTTTCCTAGACTATAACTATAAAAAAGTCTATTTGCCTATTTAGCCTGCCATTGCTGAATAAGGAACAGTTATAAATGTCATTGAAAACCAGACTATTTATTATATTTTCCCATCTGCTTACTACATTGGTTATTTGAGTCTCTTCTAGGTGTAAAATGCTTTATATTAATAAATTCAAATGATGTCTGTTGTCTTGTACAAACACAGATGTCATTTTTGCAGCTTGAACTTGTTTAAGTTCACAAAATAAAATATTAAAAAATAAAAACATGAATTTTGAATTGAAAGAGGGAAAAATTGTAGTGAGCATGAAAAGCCCATGTTCAACTTTTATACATTCATCTCTTACTCAACTATACAATGTTTCAACTAATCACTAACCTCCACTAAATAAGGCACTTTAAAAAGTTTTTTTGCTGTGATGGCATCAAATGTAACCATTTCTTATCAACACTTATAATGACTCATCCATAGATATCCAAATTCATAACCAGAGCAAAATCTGTTTTTCACTTTGTTTATGAAAATTGAAACAAGTTAGGGCATTGGTTACACAGGCCAATTGGTCATCTGTCTATTCTTAGCCACAATGATTTCACCAAAAAATGAGAAGATTTATTGGACCAATTAACATAGCCTAAAAGGTACTCTGAGGACACAGGTCTCAGCTTTTGTTTTCAAAGCAATACAGAGTAATAATACTTCAATATGACTGCAGGGAAACTTTAATATCAAACGCTGGCCTGGCTTGGGAATCTAGCTCCAAGCAATCCTCTCCCTATTTCTGTGAGATTCATATTTGACACATTCCAGCTCATTTTCAAGAGCCATGTCCAGCAGTCAGGAATGGGAAGCATATTGTTAAGACTGCATCTGTTTTCTCTGAGTGTGAATTTTGCACACTTTAGAACAACACTTCATCCTCCTGGAAGATGAAATTGATTATGATGACCACTTATTGAGCACTTACCATATGCCAGGCTTTGGACTAAGAAATTTTTATTATTTAATCTATATGACAACCCTATGATACAGATATTATTCTTATTATTTCCATTTAACAGATGAGGAGAAATAGAAGCTGAAAAGCCTCAGCCTTCCCTGAGATCATACTCCTATAAAATGAGAGCGTTTCAGAACTACAACCCAGATTTGGCAAAGTCCAGAATGTATGCTCACAACCACTATGCTCTATTGATTTCAACTATTTAAAAAATCCAAACTCATTGGGTCTAAGATTCAAGGACGTTTTCTTGTTCATTTCCTTTGAGACTCCTCTGCTACTTTTTAATACCGTTGACAAAAGCACTGGATAAAGTCAAAACTTCTATGGTTGCTGAGCTCTTTGGACTTATGTGTTTTGAAATTAAAGGAAAGATAAATCCTACTTGTCTCTTGGGTTTACTACAGAACTTGATAGAGAGTCATCAGCCTTTCTGCTGGGATATTTATCATCTTGGCAACCGTAGAGGAGGAGATGATTTTGCCTTCAACAAATAAGATTTTCCTCAGAGGTGTATATAAGGTAAACACTAACTGTCCCCAGTATCATTGAGGTCTATTTTAGCACAGCTGGGCTCATGTAAGGAAGCACGGAAGAGTTCAGACATTGTCTTCTACATTGGCTGAGGCCCTTGCAAGATGGGATCCCACTCTCACCCATCTTCCCGGTTTCCTAGCATCCAAGGCTATACTCTATGCCCAGATATTCACAGCTGTCCTCTGCTGCAGCCCACACACACAGAGCACCCTCTGCGGTGGCCTTAATTAACCCCTGTCACTTTGGAAATACAATTTGTATTATATCCTCTTAAAGTTCTGCTTAATATTAAGTTATGGAATTCCAAACTTCAGACATGAGTAAGATTGTAAATATCACCTCTACAGTATCTCCTTGATGCAGATAAGAAATCCAAAGCTTAGACACATGCCCCAGATCACCCAGTTGGTGAGTGGCAAGGGTGGGGAAAATGCTCTACCTGCCTGGGGACTCTCAGTCCAGTGTTCTTTGCATTGCACTATGTCACCACCTCCTATACCATGCTGTCAGCCAGTTAACCCAAAAAACTAATCTGCAATGTAGATCCCTGTGAACAACACTTCCCCTTCCTTTCCAATTACCTTATGCATTTCAGCAGGGGATGCTTTTGAAGACAGGAGTAACAAATAACCTTAGTGATTTAAGAAGATCCAGGCCTAAACTGTCCAGTTAGAGAGACAGCCTTCTGGGCAACCAACACTTATATTCATTGTTAAGACACATTCATCATGGTTGTCTTTGTTTTGGCCCAACCAAAACTCTAGAAAGACCTTGGAAAGGCACAGCTAATCATAGAATGAATTATTAGATCAAAAGCAGGGCCTGTGAGAAAGCTTATAGAATTTAGGATTACTCAGCCTGAAGC
Organism: Balaenoptera musculus; assembly: GCF_009873245.2. NCBI lineage: Eukaryota > Metazoa > Chordata > Mammalia > Artiodactyla > Balaenopteridae > Balaenoptera > Balaenoptera musculus. Next base: position 80,963,484 of record NC_045794.1, read on the forward strand.
AGAAGAAAAAGCAATGAAAGCTACTTTCGGAATTGCCTTTGGTCAAGGGGATTTGTAATACAGAAGAGAGTGACTTGTCTTCCATGGTTAGGAAACACAAAGAGAAATTGAGCTTAAAGTGCAGCAAGATAAATGGATGGCCCCACTGAGTGCCAGTGTGGTCAATTAGGTGGCCTCTGGAGGCTTTCTGTAAGCCTGACTGCGAGGGGGGAGCTTGACCTGCACTATACAGAAAGCCATCTTATCAGAGGCTTTGGAGAAGAGGTGTATGTCTGTAGTGGTAAGCCAGGCTCTTTGCTGACAGCAGAGGCATGCACTGTGCAAAGTCTTCCTCACAATCACATTACCTAGAGTTGATTTTGTTTGCTATATAACTGCTGAGAAATTTTGAGGAATCACCTACTACACACAAGCTTCTATCATGTGGGCAATGAAGCTTCTATTTGTCATTGACAAAGGGATCAAATTTCATCCCATCTCAAAAAGAGTCCAATTTTGGACCATAATCTGGTCAACACTGCCCTCTGCAAAGAGGTTTCTAAATCAGTTTCTTTCCTAGCACAATGGGATAAGGTCTGCAATTCTCCTCTTTGAATTACTCTGACTGTGCTCTGAGAAGCACAAAGTCAGTCTTCATTGCTACCAAATCTGAAGGTTAACTTTCTGGGCAAGAAAGGAGGTGATGCTGAAGTCATGATCAATCAGTGATGTCAACCTGCCAGAAGTAACTTATCATGGTACAGGTATTGGACATTTAATTTGAAGCCTTCTTTTTTTTCCTCACTCCTGAGAATCTGACATTCAGTCACTTTATTTTTTCTAATTTGTTGGAAGAAAGATGCAGAGAAGAGAATTTATGATCTCCAAACAATGAAACACCTTTTCATTACCATCATTATTGATTTCTTGTACACCAGTCCTACAAGCATTTTTGTCATGTCCTTTTGAAAACTTGCAATTGTTTGAAGGTTAATTGTGACGTTTGTTGGAACACATGTAAATCACCAATTCCTTTTTTTAAATTGAGAGAGAAACTCTGGTAGGAGTTCAAGGTAGGAGAAGCTTTTTTCATTATTAATTCCAAATGTGAAACGGCCTTTAGTTAGTTCATCTGGGTGATCTTAAAATGAAAGTCATCTTTTCAACACCTAACCTCTCATAGATAGGCTAGTGAGTTTCAGGTTGGTAGGAAAGTAAGTTATCCTCTTCAGCAAAGCTTTTTGTGTGTGGGGTGTGGGGGGTGGTTTTAGGTATTTAGACAGCGGTCTTAGTGTTTAAAAATACTCTTTCTTACTAAGAATCCAAAATTAGCAAATCTAAACAATATGAAGTGAATTATATTTGCAGTGGAGAAGAAGACAGACAAAGAGATTGAACTGTGGGGGAGATTCCATTCAAGAGATAATTCTAGAGGAGGAGCTTCAAGATGGGGGAAGAGTAAGACATGCAGATCACCTTCCTCCCCACAAATACATCAGAAATACATCTACATGTGGAACAGCTCCTACAGAACACCTACTGAATGCTGGCAGAAGACCTCAGACCTCCCAAAAAGCAAGAAACTCCCCATGTACCTGGGTAGGGCAAAAAAAAAAAAAAAAAAGAAATAACAGAGACAAAAGAATAGGGACGGACCTGCACCAGTGGGAGGGAGCTGTGAAGGAGGAAAGGTTTCCACACACTAGGAAGCCCCTTCGCGGGCGGAGACTGCGGGTGGCAGAGGGGGGAGCTTCAGAGCCACGGAGGAGAGTGCAGCCACAGGGGTGTGGAGGGCAAAGTGGAGAGATTCCCACACAGAGAAGCGGTGCCGACCAGCACTCACCAGCCCGAGAGGCTTGTCTGCTCACCTGCGGGGGCGGGCGGGGGCTGGGAGCTGAGGCTCGGGCTTCCATTGGATCGCAGGGAGAGGACTGGGGTTGGCGGCGTGAACACAACCTGAAGGGGCTAGTGCGCCACAGCTGGCCGGGAGGGAGTCCGGGAAAAAGCCTGGAGCTGCCGAAGAGACAAGAGACTTTTTCTTGACTCTTTGTTTCCCGGTGCACGAGGAGAGGGGATTAAGAGTGCCACCTAAACGAGCTCCAGAGATGGGCGCGAGCCGCGGCTATCAGCGCGGACCCCAGAGACGGGCCTGGGATGCTAAGGCTGCTGCTACAGCCACCAAGAAGCCTGTGTGCGAGCACAGGTCACTATCCACACCTCCCCTCCCAGGAGCCTGTGCAGCCCGCCACTGCCAGGGTCCCGTGATCCAGGGACAACTTCCCCGGGAGAACGCATGGCGAGACTCAGGCTGGTGCAATGTCACACCGGCCGCTGCCGCCGCAGGCTCGCCCCGCATCCGTACCCCTCCCTCCCCCCGGCCTGAGTGAACCAGAGCCCCCTAGTCAGCTGCTCCTTTAACCCCGTCCTGTGTGAGCGAAGAATAGACGCCCTCAGGTGACCTACACGCAGAGGTGGGTCCAAATCCAAATCTGAACCCGAGAGCTGTGCGAACAAAGAAGAGAAAGGGAAATCTCTCCCAGCAGCCTCAGGAGCAGCGGATTAAATCTCCACAATCAACTTGATGTACCTGCATCTGTGGAATACGTGAATAGACAACGAATAATCCCAAATTGAGGAGGTAGACTTTGGGAGCAACGATATATATTTTTTCCCCCTTTTTCTCTTTTTGTGAGTGTGTATGTGTATGCTTCTGTGTGTGAGTTTGTCTGTATAGCTTTGGTTTTACCATTTGTCCTAGGGTTTTGTCTGTCCGTTTTTTGTTTGTTTGTTTGTTTTTTGTATAGTTTTCAGCGCTTGTTATCATTGGTGGATTTGTTTTTTGGTTTGGTTGTTCTCTTCTTTCTTTCTTTCCTTTTTTTAAAAATTACTCTAAAAAATTTTTTTAATAATTATTTTTTGTTTTTTATTTTAATAACTTTTTAATTTTATCTTATTTCGTTTTATTTTATCTTTTTCTTTCTTTCTTTCTTTCTTTCTTTCTCCCTTTTATTCTGAGCCGTGTGGAGGACAGGCTCTTGGTGCTCCAGCCAGGCGTCAGGGCTGTGCCTCTGAGGTGGGAGAGCCGAGTTCAGGACATTGGTCCACCAGAGACCTCCCAGCTCCATGTAATATCAAATGGCGAAAATCACCCAGAGATCTCCATCTCAATGCCAAGACCCAGCTGCACTCAACGACCAGCAAGCTACACTGCTGGACACCCTATGCCAAACGACTAGCAACACAGGAACACAACCCCACCCATTAGCAGAGAGGATGCCTAAAATCATAATAAGGTCACAGACACCCCAAAACACACCACCAGAGGTGGACCTGCCCACCAGAAAGACAAGATCCAGCCTCATCCACCAGAACACAGGCACTAGTCCCCTCAACCAGGAAGCCTACACAACCCACTGAACAAACCTTACCCATTGGGGGCAGACACCAGAAACAACGGGAACTAGAACGCTACAGCCTGTGAAAAGGAGACCCCAAACACAGTAAGTTAAGCAAAATGAGAAGACAGAGAAACACACAGCAGATGAAGGAGCAAGGTAAAAACACACCAGACCTAACAAATGAAAAAGAAATAGGCAGTCTACCTGAAAAAGAATTCAGAATAATGAGAGTAAAGATGATCCAAAATCTTGGAAATAGAATGGAGAAAATACAAGAAACGTTTAACAAGGACCTAGAAAAACTAAGAGCAAACAAACAATCATGAACAACACAATAAATGAAATTAAAAATTCTCTAGAAGGAATCAATAGCAGAATAACTGAGGCAGAAGAACGGATAAGTGACCTGGAAGATGAAATAGTGGAAATAACTACTGCAGAGCAGAATAAAGAAAAAAGAATGAAAAGAATTGAGGACCGTCTCAGAGACCTCTGGGACAACATCAAATGCACCAACATTCGAATTATAGGGGTCCCAGAAGAAGAAGAGAAAAAGAAAGGGACTGAGAAAATATTTGAAGAGATTATAGTTGAAAACTTCCCTAACATGGGGAAGGAAATAGTCAGTCAAGTCCAGGAAGCGCAGCGAGTCCCATACAGGAGAAATCCAAGGAGAAACATGCCAAGACACATATTAATCAGACTATCACAAATTAAATACAAAGAAAAAATATTGAAAGCAGCAAGGGAAAAGCAACAAATAACACAAAAGGGAATCCACATAAGGTTAACAGCTGATCTTTCAGTAGAAATTCTGCAAGCCAGAAGGGAGTGGCAGGACATATTTAAAGTGATGAAAGGGAAAAACCTACAACCAAGATTACTCTATCCAGCAAGGATCTCATTCAGATTCGATGCAGAAATTAAAACCTTTACGGACAAGCAAAAGCTAAGAGAATTCAGCACAACAAAACCAGCTTTACAACAAATGCTAAAGGAACTTCTCTAGGCAGGAAACACAAGAGAAGGAAAAGACCTACAATAACAAACCCAAAACAATTAAGAAAATGGTAATAGGAACATACATATTGATAATTACCTTAAATGTAGATGGATTAAATGCTCCAACCAAAAGACATAGACTGGCTGAAAGGATACAAAAACAAGACCCATATATATGCTGTCTACAAGAGACTCACTTCAGACCTAGGGACACATACAGACTGAAAGTGAGGGGATGGAAAAAGATATTCCATGCAAATGGAAATCAAAAGAAAGCTGGTGTAGCAATTCTCATATCAGACAAAATAGACTTCCCAACAAAGACTATTACAAGAGACAAAGAAGGACACTACATAATGATCAAGAGATCAATCCAAGAAGAAGATGTAACAATTGTAAATATTTATGTACCGAACATAGGAGCACCTCAATACATAAGGCAAATACTAACAGCCATAAAAGGGGAAATTGACAGTAACACAATCATAGTAGGGGACTTTAACACCCCACTTTCACCAATGGACAGATCAACCAAAATTAAAATAAATAAGGAAACACAAGCTTTAAATGATACATTAAACAAGATGGACTTAATTGATATTTATAGAACGTTCCATCCAAAAACAACAGAATACACTTTCTTCTCAAGTGCTCATGGAACATTCTCCAGGATAGATCACATCTTGGGTCACAAGTCAAGCCTTGGTAAATTTAAGAAAATTGAAATCATATCAAGTATCTTTTCTGACCACAACACTATGAGACTAGATATCAATTACAGGAACAAATCTATAAAAAATTCAGATACATGGAGGCTAAAAAATACACTACTTAATAACCAAGAGATCACTGAAGAAATCAAAGAGGAAATAAAAAAATACCTACAAACAAATGACAATGAAAACACGACAACCCAAAACCTATGGGATGCAGCAAAAACAGTTCTAAGAGGGAAGTTTATAGCAATACAATCCTACCTTAAGAAACAAGAAACATCTCAAATAAACAACCTAACCTTACACCTAAAGCAAATAGAGAAAGAAGAACAAAAAAACCCCAAAATTAGCAGAAGGAAATAAATCATAAAGATCAGACCAGAAATAAATGAAAAATAAATGAAGGAAATGATAGCAAAGATCAATAAAACTAAAAGCTGGTTCTTTGAGCAGATAAACAAAATGGATAAACCATTAGCCAGGCTCATCAAGAAAAAAAGGGAGAAGACTCAAATCAATAGAATTAGAAATGAAAAGGGGGAAATAACAACTGACACTGCAGAAATACAAAGGATCATGAGAGATTACTACAGGCAACTATATGCCAATAAAATGGACAACCAGGAAGAAATGGACAAATTCTTAGAAATGCACAACCTTCCGAGACTGAACCAGGAAGAAACAGAAAATATGAACAGACCAATCACAAGCACTGAAATTGAAACTGCGATTAAAAATCTTCCAACAAACAAAAGCCCAGGATCAGATGGCTTCACAGCTGAATTCTATCAAACATTTACAGAAGAGCTAAGACCTAACTTTCTCAAACTCTTCCAAAATAGAGCAGAGGGAGGAACACTCCCAAACTCATTCTATGAGTCCACCATCACCCTGATACCAAAACCAGACAAAGATGTCACAAAAAAAAAAACTATGTACCAATATCACTGATGAACATAAATGAAAAATCCTCAACAAAATACTAGCAAACAGAATCCAACAGCACATTAAAAGGATCATATACCATGATCAAGCGGGGTTTATCCCAGGAATGCAAGGATTCTTCAATATATGCAAATCAATCAATGTGATACACCATATTAACAAACTGAAGGAGAAAAACCATATGATCATCTCAATAGATGCAGAGAAAGCTTTCGACAAAATTCAACACCCATTTATGATAACAACCCTCCAGAAAGTAGGCATAGACGGAACTTACCTCAACATAATAAAGGCCATATGTGACAAACCCACAGCCAACATCATCCTCAATGGTGAAAAACTGAAACCATTTCCACTAAGATCATGAATAATACATGCTTGCGCACTCTCACCACTATTATTCAACATAGTTTTGGAAGTTTTAGCCACAGCAATCACAGAAGAAAAAGAAATAAAAGGAATCCAAATCGGAAAAGAAGAAGTAAAGCTGTCACTGTTTGCAGATGACATGATACAATACATAGAGAATCCTAAAGATGCTACCAGAAAACTCCTAGAGCTAATCAATGAATTTGGTGAAGTAGCAGGATACAACATTAATGCACAGATGTCTCTTGCTTTCCTATACACTAATGATGAAAAATCTGAAAGTGAAATTAAGAAAACACTCCCATTTACCACTGCAACAAAAAGAATAAAATACCTAGGAATAAACCTACCTAAGGAGACAAAAGACCTGTAAGCAGAAAATTATAAGACACTGATGAAAGAAATTAAAGATGATACAAATAGATAGAGAGATATACCATGTTCTTGGATTGGAAGAATCAACATTGTGAAAATGACTATACTACCCAAAGCAATCTACAGATTCAATGCAATCCCTATCAAACTACCAATGGCATTTTTCATAGAACTGGAACAAAAAATTTCACAATTTGTGTGGAAACACAAACACCCCGAATAGCCAAAGAAATCTTGAGAAAGAAAAACGGACCTGGAGGAATCAGGCTCCCGGACTTCAGATCATAGTACAATGATTCAGTAATCAAGACAGTATGGTACTGGCACAAAAAGAGAAATATAGATCAATGGAACAGGATATAAAGCCCAGAGATAAACCCACACACATATGATCATCTTTTCTTTGAGAAAGGAGGCAAGAATATACAATGGAGAAAAGACAGTCTTTTCAATAAGTGGTGCTGGGAAAACTGGACAGCTACATGTAAAAGAATGAAATTAGAACACTCCCTAACACCATACACAAAAATAAACTCAAAATGGAATAAAGACCTAAATGTAAGGCCAGACACTATCAAACTCTTAGAGGAAAACATAGGCAGAACACTCTATGACGTAAATCACAGCAAGATCCTTTTTGACCCACCTCCTAGAGAAATGGAAATAAAAACAAAAATGAACAAATGGGACCTAATGAAACTTAAAAGCTTTTGCACAGCAAGGGAAACCATAAACAAAACGAAAAGACCACCCTCAGAATGGGAGAAAATATTTGCAAATGAAGAAACTGACAAAGGATTAATCTCCAAAATTTACAAGCAGCTCATGCAGCTCAATATCAAAAAAACAAACAACCTAATCCAAAAATGGGCAGAAGACCTAAATAGACACTTTTCCAAAGAAGATATACAGATTGCCAACAAACATATGAAAGAATGCTCAACATCATTAATCATTTGAGAAATGCAAATCAAAACTACAATGAGGTCACACCTCACACCGGCAGAATGGCCGTCATCAAAAAATCTACAAACAATAAATGCTGGAGAGGGTGTGGAGAATAGGGAACCCTCATACACTGTTGGTGGGAATATAAATTGATACAGCCACTATGGAGAACAGTATGGAGGTTCCTTTAAAAACTAAGAATAGAACTACCATACGACCCAGCGATCCCACTACTGGGCATATACCCTGAAAAGACCATAATTCAAAAAGAGTCAGGTACCACAATGTTCATTGCAGCTCTATTTACAATAGCCAGGACATGGAAGCAACCTAACTGTCCATCAACAGATGAATGGATAAAGAAGATGTGGCACATATATATAATGGAATATTACTCAGCCATAAAAAGGAATGAAATTGAGTTATTTGTAGTGAGGTGGATGGACCTAGAGTCTGTCATACAGAGTGAAGTAAGTCAGAAAGAGAAAAACAAATACCATATGCTAACACATATATATGGAATCTAAAAAAAAAAAAGAAAAAATGGTCATGAAGAACCTAGGGGCAAGATGGGAATAAAGACGCAGCCATACTAGAAAATGGACTTGAGGACAGGGGGAGGGGGAAGGGTATGCTGGGACAAAGTGAGAGAGTGGTAGTGTGTATATGGACATATATACACCACCAAATGTAAAATAGATAGGTAGTGGGAAGCAGTCACATAGCACAGGGAGATCAGCTCGCTGCTTTGTGAGCAGCTAGAAGGGTGGGAGAGGGAGGGTGGGAGGGAGGGAGACGCAAGAGAGAAGAGATATGGGGATGTATGTACATGTATAACTGATTCAATTTGTTATAAAGCAGAAACTAACACACCATTGTAAAGCAATTATACTCCAATAAAAACGTTAAAAAAAAAGAGAGAGAATTCTAAGTACAAAAGAGGTAAATTCATGTTCGTCATTTTGATACAAGTCTTCCACTGTATCATTGTATCATTTGATACAAGTCTCCCAAATTTTACCTGAGTTTTGTGACAGTGACTTAATCTACTGGGATCACCATAACAAAATACCATAAACTGGGGGAGCTTAAACAATAGAAATTAATTTTCTCACAGTTTTAGAGGCTGGAAGTCTGAGATTCAAGTGCCAATATGGTCAGGTTCTGTTAAGGCCCCTCTTCCTGGCTTTCAGACAGTCACCTTCTGGCTATGTTCTCACATGGTTTTTCCCTAGTGAATGCAGGCAAGGGAGAGAGAGCAAGCTCTCTGGTGTCTTTTCTTTATAAAGGCACTAATCCTATGATAAGCGTACCACCCTCGTGACCTCATCCAACCCTAATTGCCTCCCAAAGTCTCCATTTCCATATACCATTATACTGGGGATTAGGAGCTCAACATGTAAATTTTAGGGAGATATAAATATGCAGCCCATAACAGACAGTAAAACTAGAGTTGAACTAAACTGTGCATCATACTCAACAAAAGCTTTACCTAGGTAAATCTTCCTTCTGTCTTTTCAGACTCTTAGGAATCCTTCAGAAATCCACCTCCTCCATCCCCAGAGCTGCACCTTCATTGGCTCCATTCATCCACATCTGCATTCATCCAGGCGGCTCCAGCTCTCTTCCCTTCCTGTCTTCCCCATCAAACTGCCAGTTGTCACCCAGGAGGTCAGAAAAGGGGCAGAGTGCATGATCAAAGGGGTGATCATGTTGCATTTTGTGTCATTCCAGGGAAATATTCCTCCTCCTTTTTCTTCTTGTACATCTCTGCCACCTGTCTTGTATATCTCTGATCTACTCTCTCTGGTTCATCAAACACAAGAATCTGCACTGTTCCCAATGCCTTAGCAGCCTGGGAGAAGAACTTGATCATGGTTTACTTGTATAAAGTGCCTTATAACTTACAATGCTTTCATATTTTTCCAATTTGTGTGATCCTCACTTTTATAAGGTATTTACCTCCATTACACAGATGAGGAAATTAAAATCAAAGAGTTGAATCGCTTGCCTGAGGACCATGGAAGTTAAGTAGTGTATTCAGGATCCAAACTAAGTCCTCCCAACCGCAGCTCCAGGGCCCTTCCAAGACATCATAGATATCCCCATAGAAGAGCATCACGTGGTCAGTAAACCAGCCAAATGTGGTTTGAAAAGATTTCTCCACAATCTTTGCAATTATGATACAATAAACTTTCTGTTGTCCAATTATTCTGAAATGCTTTTTTAAACATAAAAACTAGTAAATGTTAATAACTGAAATTCTATAAAGGAATGCATACATACGTGTACATATACTTTTTAAAGGATGGAGAACACAAACTTTTCTACTGAGCTCCCACTTCAGGCTTCTCTCAATCTCACTCTTTTCATCCAGCTTCCTCCAAGGAGGGAACATTTATTTTTTGAGCTCCTAGTAGGTTACCAGCATTAAGCTGTATCCCACATGAGAATCACAGGCTATTGATCAAGGGAATGCATTGTAAAGCCAGACAAACCTCAGTCCCAATGCTGACTGTGGCACTTAGCCATGTGACCTTGAGCTTATTAATTTTCCTTTCCAAGCCTCAGTTTCCCCATTTGCTAAAGTGGAATAAAAGCAATAGCCAGAATGATTGTATTAAACAAGCTAACTCGTGTAAAACAGCACGCTAGCTGCCACGTGGTACATATTGCCTGTCGTCATTATTTTCGTTACCAGTTATTGTTCAAAGATAAGTAAGACAGTTCTACCTCAGAAGACTCAAGATATAGTGGGAAAATGAAACAGGCATAACTAATGCCAGTACAGGCAGATTTTGGAAAGGGAATGGAAGAGAGACATAGATTGTCCTCCCACAGCTGTCTCCCTGCTAAGTCCCAAATGCCATAACTCTCGTGCCCTAAGACTAAGCAAAATCTTCACTGATTTAAACCCCGGTACATTTTCTCTTGGAAAATAGAAATCTTAATGCATGAAATTATGTCTGCAGAAATGGTAAGCATATGGGGTAAAAACTCAAAGCAAAAAAAAAAACAGTGTAACAGTTTAGGGCTCCAGCTTGATGTACTGTTGCAATTCGCAGCCTTGTCAGTCTGTTTTATAACACCATTGCTCAAATTTGTGACAAAGTCCCAGCCCCAGAATCCTAGAATGAAGAAATTTGGCATGGGTAGACTTGTTTACACTCTCTTCTTGTGAATATTTTCATTTAGAAGTTTCTTTCACTGGTGTTTCTGGTGTAGGCACCCCTGATTATAAGCAGGGAGGTAAAAATATCAAACCTCAAGGCAAAGTGGGGCAGAAATTAAGTTGGGTCTGAGATGATCTCCCCAAGCCCCTCCCACTTACCCACTTTTCTGAGATGTCCCTAACGGAGATGTAAAACCAGCACAGCTGGTTCACCAGGCATAATTGTATTTTCTTTTATTTACCAAATACTTCTCATGGGCCAGGGTTGCTTCAGGAAATTCATAATTAATTAATATAATTCATTAGCCCTCATAACAACGCTATGAGATGGAAGATTTTATTATTCTTAATTTACATATGTGGAAACTGAGACACAAAGAAATTAAGCAATTTACCCTAGGGCACAGAGACAGTAAATGATGGGGCATGAATTATGAACCTAGGCCAGCTCTGGAATCCATATTTTAACCTCCATGCCAGTGTTTATTTGTGGGGTGTCGGTGTTGCTGGTTTTTCACTTATGACTACATGGCATTTATGAAACTGGCATTAGAAGTACAATGACTGTGAATGTGATTCAGGACTCTTTGGGCACACCGGCCTGCAGAATTTGAAAGCATTAATGTTCCATCTCAAGAGTTAATTCTTGCACACTGGTTCATAAGGATTAAACCTCTCCTACCGAGATACTGATAGTTTTATATACTTCAATTTTATAATAACATGAATTCTAATGCAATTAGGTGGCCTAATTTTACTAGGTTTGTGACTTATGATCTTAAATTGTAGTTGTATGGATATGGGAGGAAACAGGGAACACCAGATATCGAACATACGGCTTTTTTAAAAACAATTTAAATTGGACTTTTATGTAATGTTTCATTTCTCAAATTCCTCTTTCACACTCAAATTGCAGAGCCAAATTCTACTTTAAACCAGATGATAAGTGGACAGATATTACAGTTCAGTTTTTTTTGTGTTTTAACATTTGTTAGAAGAGAAAGCAGTATATTCATTTAATGCCTTCCTTTTCCTACCACCGTGAAATAACATACCTAAATTCAGTTCAGCAATTAAGAAGCATTGCAGCTCTATTACATGTTGGAAAGTATGACTACTGCATGGCCACGGACTAGCACTTAGTCGGTATTCAATAAATAATTGATAAATGAACAGTCCCAGAGATTCAAGGATGAATACGATTCTTCCCTGCCCTCCAGAGGCTTATGATCCATTAAGTTAGTCTTGAAAACCAACAACTAAAATGCAATGTGATAGATTTTGAGAACAATGTACATACATGAGCACTATAAGTGAGAATTGGTGGTATATATATATAATATATTATATTATATATTATATATATAATATATATATTATATATTATATTATATATATTATATATATATTATATATAATATATAATATTATATATACACAGATATATTAATAAAAAACATGATAATCTCCCTTGTTCCCTATCTTTAATCTCAGCATCCTGAAATATTTTTAATAATAAAAGTTAAGTATGCTTCAATATATAGAGTTTAATTTTCCTAATAATAAAAGAGGGGTACACTATACATACTTTGGAATTCTACAAATATCATGCATATACCTCCAGGCCAACAATATGCATGTAATCCTTTAAAAAAATACATTATGTTGTATATGTTGAATATATCATAATGTATTGAATGATAAATTATAGACAATCAGGTTATAGCCTTGATTTTACTTTTTTGTTTGTTTTGTTTTTGTCTTTAAAAATCCCCATACAGCTATCTTTCATTGTAAGTGCTGTTTATTTGTTTTAATCAGTTTTACTGAGGTATAGTTTATAACCAATGAAATTCACCCCTTTAAAGTGCACAGACTGATATGTTTTAACAATATGTATACAAAATATGTACTGTCATGTAAAAACCACAAAAAGCAAAATGTAGAACACATCCACCACCCTCAAGAAGTTTCCTATGCCCCTTTGCAGCCCCAGCCCTCCACAGCTGCTGATCTGCTTTTATGACTATAGTTTGTGCCATTTCTTCTTTCACTTAGGTTTTAGAAACAATAAACTAGATGTTTTCCAAAAATGTTCTCCTAATCTGTGTCTTGCCTATTCATGGCCTTAGTGTCTTTTGAAGAGCAAAATTTATAATTTTGAAGAAATACAATTTATTAATTTTTCTTTTCTGGTTTGTGATATTTGTGTCCTATCTAACAAATCTTTACCTAAAACAAGATCACAAACGTCTTTTCTTTTAAGACGTATAATTTTAGCTCTTAGGTTTAGATCTCTAGTATACTTTGAGTTGGCTTTTATGTATGGAGTGAGGTAAGGGTTGAGTTTTATTTTTTAACAGTATGGATATCCATTTATTACAGAACAATTTATTAAGGAGAATATATTTTCCACATTAAGTTGTCTAGGTACTTTTGTCAAAAATCAGTTGAATATGTATGAATATGTCTATTTTTGGACTCCACTTATACTAATGCTATATTCAATTACTGTGGCTTTGTCTTTAATTCAGGTGATAAAAGCGGTCCAACTTTGTTTTTCTACAAGGTTATCTTTGTTATTCTAAGTCCTTTGTACTTCCATACAATTTTGACATCAATCTCTCCAATTTTTTTTTTTCTAAAGCCTACTGGGATTTGACTGGAATTACATTGAATCTATAGATCAATTTGAAGAGAATTGACATCCTAAGAGTACTAAGTCTTCCAATCCACCATATGCTTCTCCATTTATTTAGATCTTCTTTAAATTATTTTAGCAAGGATTTATAGTTTTCAGTGTAAAAGCCTTGCACATGTTTTGATAAATTTATTTGAGAATTTTATGTTGTTTACTTTATTGCAATATGTTTAAATTTCAATTTCTAATTACTCGCTGCTTGTATGTAAAAATACATTTGGTTTTTGAATATTGACCTTGTATCCTGAAACCATGCTAAGTTCAATTAGATTTTTTGTAGATTCCTTGGGATTTTTCATATATAAACTCGTGATTATATGAAAGAGATAGTGTTACTTTTTCCTTCCCAATATGTATGCATTTTTTTTCTTCCTTATTGTACTGATAAGGACTTCTAGTACTTTGCTCAATACAAGTAGTGAGTGTGGACATCCATGCTTTGTACCTCATCTTAAGGGGAAAGCATTAAGTACTTCACCATTAGTATGATGTCTGTGGTTTTTTTCATAGATATCTTTTATTATGTTGAAAAATTTTCTCACAATTCCTTGTTTGCTACAATTTTCTAAAAAAATCATGAATGGGTGTTGAATTTTTTCAAATGCTTTTTCCTACTCTATTGAAATTAAACATCTAAAAAAATTTTTAATCTGTTGGTATAGTGAATTATACTGATTGGTTTCCAAATGTTAAATGAACCTTGCATTTTTTTGGAATAAATCTCAGTTGATCATGATATATAATTTTATATATTTTACATAGTGATGGGTTTGATAATATTGGTCTGTAGTTTTCTTATCTTGTGATACCTTCTTTGTCTAGTTTTGATATATTGGCCTCATGAAGTGAATTGAGAACTGTTCCCACCTCTTCCATTCTCTGTAAGAGTATGCAAAATTGGTATTATTTCTTCCCTAAATGCTTGACAGAATTCACCAGTGAAACCACCTAGGCCTGGAGTTTACTTTTGGGGAAGTTCTTAAATATAAATGTCATTTCTTTAATAGATATACAGTTATTCAGGTTATCTGTTTTTCTCCTTAGGTGTGCTTGGTAGTTCGTATTTTCCAAGAAATGTATCCATTTTGTGTAAGTTGTCAAATTTATTGTAATATTTTTCATTTGTTATTCTTTAATGTTTACAGAATCTGCAGTGATGTCCTCACTTTAATTCTTGAGGTTGGTAATTTCTGTTTTCTCTTTTTTTTTTTTTTCTGGATTAGTCTAGCTAAAGTTTTATCAATTATATTGATTTTTTCAAAGAACCAGCTTTTGGTTTCACTTATTTTCTCTATTTATCTAATTCTATTTGTTATTTTGCATTCATCTTCATTATTTCCTTTCTTCTGCCTACTTTGGGTTATTTTGTGTGTGTGTGTGTTTTTCTAATTTCTTACAGTTAAAGCTTGGATCATTTTTTGAAATCTTTTAAATCTCTTCTAATATAAATGTTCCATGTTACAAATTTCACACAAATTGGATAACTCTGTTCCATGAATTTTGATATTTTATGTTTTCATTTCAACTCAATTTAAAATGTTTTTTGCTTTCTCTTGTAATTTCATTTTCAATCAGTTATTTAGAAGTGTGTTATTTAATTTCCAGTTAGTGATATTCCTGATATTTTTCTTTTGTTGATTTCTAATTTAATTCATTTTTGTCACAGAATATAATCTATGTTTTCAATCCTTTCAAATTTATTAAAGAGTTCTTTTATGATCCAGCATATGTTTTTTCTTTATAGAACTGATCTCTAAAGTGAGACTGCTATGTCAAAGAATATGTTCATTTTTATTTCAAATAGATATTGCCTAATTACTTTCCCTAAAAACACAATTTATAATGCCATTTCCCATATTGTCTTTATTGTAATATGTTATCAAATTATATTTTCCCATATATTTAGTAAAATATAGTATTTTTTTTAATTTTTGCATCTCTCAGGCAACAGGTAAGGTTGAGGAATCTTTTAGAAGTATATTATGCATTTACATTTTCTTATGACTTGCTTGTCAATGTTCTTTGTCCATCATTTTATTTTAAACATAAAATTTTAAGAATTTTCTTGAGTCTTTTGAATTCAGCACTATTATTTATGGAAATGACACATTTCTATTCTTAATGTTTCTTTTATATAGTAGGTAAAAACAAAAAATATATGTGTATAAATATATGTATATATATTTGCTTTTTATAGAGTGTCTATACATATATTTTTCTCTAATCCTTAAAACAGCCATCAAAGGACAGATACATTTATTTATATGCCATCAGTGTGTGTCTGGTACTAGTATTACAGCTTTCAAATTGTAGTTGAAGAAACTATTAATTGGAGTTACTCGCTGAAGTTTACACAGGAAGTGAATTACAGAGCTGAATTTGAACCCAGGTCTGTTTATCTCCAAAACCCATGTCCTTATCACTACAACATGCAGCCTTCTCTTAAATAAAGAAAAAGTTCAAAGTGCCAATGGCTTTTTGTTGCCACTATAATTGTATGCTAAAAGAGAATAACAAGTCATTTATATATAAATGTTGCAGTTATCTCACCATAGGAATCATGGAATGCTACAGTCAAGAAATAGTCATGCAATCTCAAGCATTCAGAGCCAAATTCCATCCTCCTGTCAATGTCCAAAGATCATACCTAGTCTCTCCCACCCATATTGTGCACTTTCTCTTTCTGTGGACTCAAAATCTTACTAACTACTGTGCCAGTTCCTTTCCCTCTCATACTAACTATAGTTTTAATGAAAAAATTCCAGAGAGTTATCTATAAAAGGTCAAGGTCCAAGAGCCTGGACTGATTCACGAAACATTCAATCACAGTTTCCACTGTAGGGCATGATCTGTATCCATTTAGATGAGCCACAGGAGTCAGAGAGTTGAGGAATCCCATTTGGCAGAATGGCAGTAAGTAGCCCCTCAAAATGCTTTGCATGCAATCATTATTATCTTAAATTCTGGAAACAGAGAGTGAGTAAAAGAGATGCTCTTCCCATTATCCTTATTATCTCCATAGAAGCAATTTGTGCTGGGTTGTCATTTTATAAAACTATGCATTGCAAATGAATCTGGCCACTGCTATGTTTCCTCCATTATGTAATGGCAGCTGACCTCCACTCATACTGACATCCCTCTAACACATTCTGTCCACCTCATTAACACAGGCTTATGATGATATACTTACAGCCTCTCTGGTTGTTTGGGTCTATCCAGATAATTATTCCTAGTTAAGAGTTTTATCTCTTCCCTCAAGTTGTTGCTACCAGTAGGAGTACTTAATAGTTTTGACCAAAAAAAAAAGTCAACTACATCATTCTTGGCTCTACAGAGCAAACAGAAATAACATGGCTTAGCTCTGTTAGGATCTGTTGAATAACAGTATCCAGGCACTAAGGGCTTTTTAACTGTGAATAAATGCCAGGCAATATTCTAGACTCTAGGACACAGCAGTGAACAAAACAGCAATTAAAAAATTCCTACTCTCATGGAGCTTATATTCTAGAGGGAAATATATGTCTACCTCATTTTATCATGCTTCACTTTATTGTGCTTTGCAGACATTGCATTGTTTTACAAATTGAAGTTTTGTGGCAGACCTGCATCAAGCAAGTCTATCATTTTTCCAACAGTATTTGCTCACTTCATGCCTCTGTGTCCCATTTTGGTAATTCTCACAATATTTTAAACATTTTTATTATATTTGCTATGGTGACCTGTGATCAGTGATCTTTGACATTACTATTGTAATTGTTTTGGGGCACCACAAACCACGCCCATATAAGGCAGCAAATTTAATCAATAAATGTGTGTGTTCTGATTTCTCCACCAACTAGCTATTTCCCCATCTCTTCCCCTCTCCTGGGGCTTCCCTACTCCCTGAGACACAACAATATTAAAACTAAGACGATTAATAACCCTACAATGGCCTCTAGGTGTTAAAGTAAAAGGAAGGGTCACACATCTCTCCCTTTAAATCAAAAGTTGGAAATGATTAAGCTTAGTGAGAAAGGCATGTTGAAAACCAAGATGGGCTGAAAGCTAGGCCTCTTGCAGCAGTTAGGATAATAAGAAAGTGAAACAGGCTTATTGCTGATATGGAGAAAGTTTTAGTGGTCTGGATAGAAGATCAAACCAGCTACAACATGCCCTTAAGCCAAAGCATAATCCAGAGCAAGGTCCTAACGCTTCAATTCTATGAAGGCTGAGAGAGAGTGAGGAAACTGCAGAAGAAAAGTTTGAAGCTAGCAGAGGTTGGCTCATGGAGGTTAAGAAGAGAAGGTGTCTCTATAACATAAAAGTGCAAGGTGAAGCAGCAAGTGCTGATGTAGAGCCTGCTGCACGTTATCCAGAAGATCTAGCTAAGATCATTAATAAAGGTGGTTACACTAAAAAACAGATTTTCAGTGTTGAAAAGGCAGCCTTCTATTAGAAGAAGATGCCATCTAGGACTTTCATAGCTAGAGAGGAGAAATCAGTGCCTGGCTTCAAAGCTTCAAAGGACAGAATGACCCTCTTGCTAGGGGCTAAGGCAGCTGGTGACTTTAAGTTGAAGCCAATGCTCATTTACCAGGGCCCTTAAGAATTATGCTGAATCGACTCTGTCTGTGCTCTACAAATGGAACAAGAAAGACTGGATGACAGCACATTTGCTAACTACATGCTTTACTGAATCTTTTAAGCCTACTGTTGAGAAATACTACTTAGAAAAAAAGATTCCTTTCAAAATATTACTGCTCATTGAAAATGCACCTGGTCACCCAAGAACTCTGATGGAGATACACAACGAGATTAATGTTGTTTTCATGCCTGCTAATACAATATCCATTCTGTAGCCCATGGATCAAGGAGTAATTTTGACTTCCAAGTCTTATTATTTAAGAAATACATTCTGTAAAGCTATAGCTGCCATAAATAATGATTCCTCTGAGGGATCTGAGCAGAGTCATTTGAAAACCATATGGAAAGAATTCATCCTTCTAGACGCCATTAAGAACAGTCATGATTCATGGGAAGAGGTCAAAATATCAACATTAACAGCGGTTGAAAGAAGTTGATTCCAACCCTCATGGATGACTTTGAGGGGTTCAACACTTCAGTGGAGGAAGTCACTGCAGATGTGGTGGGAATAGCAAGAGAACTAGATATGGAGCATGAATTTGTGACTTGAATTGCTGCAATCTCATGATAAAATTTTAATGCATGAAGAGTTGCTTCTTATGAATGAGTAAAGGAAGTTGTTTCTTGAAATGGAATCTACTCCTGGTGAATATTCTATGAAGACTGTTGAAATAGCAATAAAGGATTTAGAATATTACATAAACGTAGTTGAAAGAGCAGCAGCAGGGTTTGAGAGGATTGACTCCAATTTTGAAAAAAGTTCTACTGTGGGTAAAATGCTATCAAACAGCATTGCCTGCTACAGGGAAATCACTCATGCAAAGAAGAGTCAATTGATGTGGCCAACATAACTGTTGTCTTATTTGAAGAAACTGCCACGGCCACGCCAGCCTTCAGCAACCAGCACCCTGATCAGTCAGCAGCCATCAACATGGAGGCAAGACCCTCCATCAGCAAAAGATTATGACTCCCTGAAGGCTCAGATTATGGTTAGCATTTTTTTTAGCAATAAATTATTTTTAAATTATGTACATTGTTTTTTAGACATAATGCTACTGCACACTTAACAGACTACAGAATAGTGTAAACATAACTTTTATGTACATTGGGAAACCAAAAAAGTCGTGTGACTTGCTTTATTGTCGTGGCCTAGAACCAAACCCGCAGTATCTCTATGGTATGCCTGTAAATGTGTCCATTAAAAAAAATATGGCTCCCAGCTCTGTCATTTACAAGCTCTAAGTGCTTATAAGTTACATAAGCTGAAAGTTACATAAACTCTCATTTTTCTCATAACGGTAGTGATTATAGCTAGGGTGGTTATAAAGGTGAAAAGAGATAATATAGGTAAAGTGTTTTAGCACAAGGCCTAGTACATAATAAGCCCTAAATATAAATGAGATTTGTTATTATTATTATTACTACATTTCTGTTCACTCCTATTTTCAGAGACATTATACACACTATTTTTTAAATGTATTTTATATACTCTCAACCTAATCAGTCAGATGTCCACAGTCTAATTCTCTGTTGTATTATATCTGACAAAATTCTAACCATGTCCCCCCATATTATCTCTGCTCAACCACACTGTATTTTCTTTATTTTGTTTAAGTCCTTGTTACCTTAAAATGGATCAGATATATCCTCCCAAATCCAATTTGTTCAGCTCAAAGTTAACTTCCCTATGCATATAATGTAGGTCCCACAAGAGAAGGATGTTGATATCATGGGTGATTCATGGAGATGGAAGCAGTCATGAGAATCAACAGCACCGCGGAAGCTCTTGCAGACAAATAGACAGTCAAATGCATCATAAGGCAGGATGCTAAGGGACCAATCAGCTCAGAAACATTGACTCTCTGTCACACACTGCTTAGAAGAAATGAATGGCAAAAATAAAAAGGGACAATAACAAAAAGCTCTTATTTAAATCACTATGCAAGTGAGGATAGGGGGAGATATGGGGTGGTCTTAGAGCATTCAAATAGAATGAATAGATCTGGAGTTCTAGTCTTCCCTCTGTCCCCAACCCGATGCGTGACACTGAAAAAGTCAAACACTCTCTCCATGCTCATCTGTAAAATCAGGCCAGGCCATCTTAAGCTTCCTTGTTGCTTCTATATTGCTGTTAATCTCTGCTGCATAGTTATTTTTGAATGAGAAGCCTATAAGAATAGAATTTTTTAAAGATAATTTCCTTTCTTCTTCATCAATAATATGGAGAAAATAAGACCTGCCTGACAGGATTGCTGTGAAGGTCAAATTGGAAAGTACATGCAGAGCACTTAGCACGATGTCTGGGATGTTGTAGGTTACCAAGATGTGATGTTCCATCACGTCATGATAATCCTGACAATGTAAAATAATCAAATTAAAAAATGACCTGTCTTTAAAATGAACTACCAAAAGAGAGAAGAAAGTAACAAATATAGAAACAAAATTAAAATATCTGGGTGGTGAGATTATGAATATTGTGGGTTCATTTTTCTATTTGAGAGACAACATAAGGTAATGGTTTGACTCATGGCTTCTCTCGGCACTGAAACCAGCTCGTTCACCAACTGTGGGACTTTTAAACAAGTTTTATAACCTCCCTGTAAATGAAGATGTAATAATACTTACTTATCAAGAAATGATTTTATATTTGTGAAGCACATGTTAAACACTGTTTAAGTGTTTGTTAAATAAAATACTTTCCAAATCTGCAGTCATGGACATGTGCACTCCTATAATGGAAAGGAAGGGATATTCTTTTATAAAGCAATGATTATTGCCCCTAATTGAGTAATTTTTTTCCATGCCAGGCCCTGTTCAAAGAACTTTATGTGGATCAACTAATCCTCATAATAATCCTGTGAGATGGGTACGATTATCATCAGAGGTGAGAAACATCCAGAGGGAGACAGCCCTGGTCTCTTCAGTCTCACCAAGTCACTAGGGCGAATCTGCTCACCCCTGTTTGCTCCTGCTCACCCTCACTATGCTCCTCTAGTTTGCTGGCTTCTGCAGATAGTATACCTTGGATCTCACTTGCCCAGAAGCTGAGCTGCTCCGGGTGAACTGGGACAAAACTGGACTAGTCTCGCCTCGTCCTTTTCTCTTCCTGGCACCTGCTTAGGGATCCAGGTCACATGCTCCTCTTGCTTCTCCTCTTATCAAAACTAACTCTCTTTTCAGGTTCTCGTGGAAGACAAAGTGATAGGCTGATAGTCCAAAGACTTGGTTTGAGTCTTTGTTCTATCTTAAATGCTGTATAGCTTTGAGTAAGTTACTGGATGGCTTAGAGTCTGAAATTCATATGTTAATTTCAGTTTACTGTGTTTCTGAGAATTTTTGTCAGAGAGAAAGATGGAGATTGTTACCCATCAAGACACTGAATGCATGTTGTCTCAGAAAATTGAAAGGAGGACAATGGTTAAAATGCCAACATCCCCTCTAGACTTTGTGCTAGACTTGTAATGGCAAAGACTGCCCAAAATTATGAACCTCCACTTCCCATGGTGTTATTTTACACCAATATAGGGAAATGTACTTCTGAGGGTCACAAAAGGTTCTAAAATTCAAGGTTAAAGTTTTTGACCCATTGATTTCCTGTAGTTGGATGCAGTGATTTCCATTAGGCAGAGTACCGAGTGATTTTCACTGTGATGAAAGCCTGCCATTGAAATTTTCAGTGTCTTCTGAATATTTGCTGCTCCCAAGGAATAAGAGGAAAGAGAAGCCATCTATAGAGTGATGTTTGTTTGCTTTCACTTACTTTTATTACCCAGAATAATCCCAATTTGAAAGTCTCCAGCCAGAGGACTATCAAATGTGATAATAAAATGCTTGCAACATTTCTTTTCTGCTTTTCAGAAATTGCACATTTTGACACTACTTAGAGCAATATTAGTGTTTTCAGAAAAATGCTACTAGGTGTCATGCATGTAATTTGGCCTACCACTTTAAAAATTACTCTAACTTATAGTTTAGGACCTGTTAAATTTATGGCATGACTTTTTAAAAAAGGAATGAATAAAAAGTTTCAGTGGAAAACTACAAATTTATTTTTACCCTAAGCATTTTAAACTTGAGAAAGTAAAAGAATGTATTTGTTATTTTGACCTTTTACAGACCTATTTGTCTTGCAGGTAGCATTAGTAATTCTTCAACATCTACTAAAATTGCTAGCAGTTATGTGTATGAAGAAACTATTTCACAGCCATTTCTTTGTCCAGAGCCTTTATGAAGGAGTCATTCTAATGTTCTGGTTCAAAACATTAGCATCAATTGGAGTAACTGTTTTCAGTATCACCAAGTAAATATCCACTCAGTATAAAAGAGGAATGGCTGCCTTTTGTTGAACAGCTCACCAGATCTTCAGCTGGAAGAGCTGCATGTGTTATCTATAAATTCACAACAACTGGGCTTCCCTGGTGGTATAGTGGTTAAGAATCCGCCTGCCAATGCAGGGGACACAAGTTCGAGCCCTGGTCCGGGAAGATCCCACATGCCGTGGAGCAACTGGGCCCATGCGCCACAACTACTGAGCCTGTGCTCCAGAGTCCGCGAGCCACAACTACTGAGCCTGCACTCTAGAGCCTGTGAGCCACAACTACTGAGCCCGCGCACCACAACTCCTGAAGCCCGGGCACCTGGAGCCCGTGCTCTGCTACAAGAGAAGCCACGGCAATGAGAAGCCGGTGCACCACAAGGAAGAGTAGCCCCCTCTCACCGCAACTAGAGAAAGCCCGTGCACAGCAACAAAGACCCAATGCAGCCAAAAATAAATAAACTAAAAAGAAAAAAAATTCACAACAACTCTGTGATGCAGATATTATTAACCTCACTTCACAGATAAGAAAGTTGAGGATTCGAGGATCTAAGATGCTTGATTGAGATCACACAGCTAGCAAGTTACAGAGCCTGGAGTAAAAAACCAGGTTTGTCTTCTTTCTTATTCACCATAACTTACCAAGCCTTTTTAGAATCAAAAAGACAGCCAGGCAAAAAAACGATTGATATGAAATTTTCCAATGCAAAGCTGATTCTACTTATAAGTTTCTCTAGTTAGAGGGAGCTGGCAAAGTAGAGTTAAAATAATTTGGGCTTTGAAATCTACTAGACCTGGATTCAAAATCAGCTCTACCACTTGACAAGTACATGGCTTTGGAGAAGTTACTTAATATCTATCATATCACCTCATAAAGTTGGGAAGATTAAGTAAGATAAATCTTATAAGTGCTGAACACATTACTTGTACCTGGTATGGACTTAATAAGTAGTATGTCTCTTTAGCCTATTATTATTTTTTTAAAGAACGTGATTCTAAACTGCCTAAAAATATAAGTATTCAAAAGTAGTTGTCTCATAACTTCTTAAGGCCACAATTATTGTATTTCTTTTGTTTTGTCACTTATCAGCAGGAACATAAACCACCTTCTTACAGGGGATTTGGAGGATTTGTAAGAGGACCCGCTTCCCCTGACACGTGTGAGAAGGAGCAGTTCGTTTTTTTTACCGTCAGAAAAATAGAGACCACTTTCCTTCCTCAGATGCACAAGGTTTCTATTATGTGAAAGCAGATTGAATGCCGGTCTGACAAGATTTGGCATGGGGTCTAATAGGAACCAAAATGGAACTGGGACTCAACATGATTTATCACAGTTATTTTTATAAATACCAAAATGGAAAACTTTTTGGTGTTGGAATGAAAAAGTGAATTGACTGACCGATTAAGGATCGGTCAGTACTTTTCATAGGTCATTTGAACGGAACCAAAGGGATGTTAAAAGGACTTGAAATACTGATGTCTGTAGCTACTAAATGAAATCTGACCAACACCCATACATATAATGGGGTTAGGCAGCAGTTGCTTTGAATGGTGGACAAAGTTGCTTTTCTAAAAGATGGTGGAGAACTGTATTTACTGGGTCTAGGAAGAAGTGACAATTGATTTAATCTAAGGAGTTCATGAGAGGGAAAGGTTGGCAGAGCTGAAGGCATATGAAGGCCAAGACCAAAGTGCTATCTGTAGGGAGGGCTCTCCGGGGAGAAGTCACTGCTCTCTCCCAAATGGAAAAGCCCATGGAAAATCTGTGCTATGCAGAATTTTTTTTTTCACTCTTTTCCCACTATACTTTCTGACCAATTTGCAATGTTCTGCTGCATGGAATTTTTAATCTTCTCAGTTCCATACTTTTGTCATAATTAAGTTTTGAAATAACATTGTTCTCCTGTGTATCCTACTGGAATAGTCTTTCACTCATGGCTGCTGACTTTAAGAAACTCGATGACACTAGGAAGTGAAATCTATCTGCATTTCTACATAGGCATTTATGTATTTATACAGTGTCTATGAAGCAGCATAAATGCAGTGTTCTTCTAGCCAGCTGCTCTGTCAGAATGATGATGGTACATAGCTCTTCCAAATGCCTTACAGTTTATAGGGACTTTTCATACAAGGAAAGAAGAGGGAGAATATTTTACTGGGTACATATGATGTGTGGGATTCTATGCTAAATGTTTTATTCAACCTTCTTCATTACCTGTAAGATAATCATCATCTACATTATTCAGTTGAGAAAACCAAGGTTCAGAGAGGTTCAGCAACCTGTTCAAACCACACAGCTAATAAATAGCAAATTCTGGGCTAAAACCCAGATATTTCAATCTAAGCCTGGACTACTAGAGGAAGATAAAGTTTGAAAAGTACACAGGAGTGAGAATACTGAAGTCCAGCTAAGGAATTTAGACTGCAGTATTTATTTT
Organism: Balaenoptera musculus; assembly: GCF_009873245.2. Lineage (NCBI taxonomy): Eukaryota > Metazoa > Chordata > Mammalia > Artiodactyla > Balaenopteridae > Balaenoptera > Balaenoptera musculus. The sequence goes on from NC_045794.1 coordinate 80,988,465, forward strand.
GTAAGTGACAGAAAATTACTCAAGATTATGAGGAAGGAAATGTCATGAGTCTTCTGGGTTCTCTCAACTCAAGTCCCGGTGCCTTTCCTTTTTCTTTATTATGCTCATCCTTATCTATATTCTTTCCATAAACCTACCCTCTCATTCATTTATACTCTTCCATCTTATGAGAAAACTTCTCTTATTAACTCCACTTAATAAATCAGGAAAAGGAGGTACAGAGAAGTAAAGGAGTTTTCCCAAGGTCAAAGCCAGGGAGAGACAGGATTAGAACTCAGGTCTCTCTGGACTCACTCAATCACAGAGCATAACTCCGTGCATCTATGCACATAAATATGTATGGTAATAAGTATTTGAATATATAAACCCATATAAATTTCAGCTTACTGTAAACCCCACTGTCAAAACAAATTTCAAAACACTATGTATTTCAGGTAGGGAATATCCAACATGCCACAATGACCTATAACAGGAAAACAGCAAAACAAAGGAATACAAACAACTGTTGCAATCACCAAGCTGAAGTCTTGTGATGCAAAAGATTATTGAACTCTTTCACAAATATCTAAAAAGGAGTGCCTCTGTATTGATGCTGATTCGTCATCATTTTTCTCAGCTAATATCATTGCTGCACAGACTATCATAAAGTTTAGGAACAAAGAAAATAATTTGAAAATCCTCTACAGGAAAAAAAGTACATTTCAAGGAGAAGTGGATTTTTTTCTACTTGTTTTTGCTTTATCATGGCACATTAACTTGATGAAAATTTCCCTTGTGGATGTGAGGAATGGTTTTGACCCTATGTACTTGTATATTTATTTTGATGGTCCTAAATTTAGCAAAGCATTATTGTTACCATTGATCCTAGAGAATTATTCACCTGTTAGTGAGTCAATAGCTGCATGGGTTTATGGTATCATGAGGGATATTGACTGTCAAGTTTATTTACAGTAATTTTTTAATTGTTCTCTGTTCCTATTCCTAAAATAACTAAGCAAAGATGACCATTTCACTGGATGAAGAAAATGTTCACATAAGTGAGAGGGGAAAGAGGTTCCAGTGTGTGTACTTGAGAAGAAATAGGACATGCCTAAAGGCCCCTAGAACTGTTCTAATGCTGGCAAAACCTTAAGCAATCCTCAGAAGCCAAGTGGACTGTTGTCTCCCAAGAGAAGTATGCCCTGCGTGAAGTGGTTCCCTCCCTTCTCTGTCTCTCCATCCTGACTTACCCCTACCAGCTTTCACAGTGCATGACCTTCTTCCCCTACAACAGTGTGTGCACTCAGATGCAGAGTATGCACTCAATAAGTATGTCAAATTACTGAAGTCATTCACAAGGCTGTTTCCACTTTTTTTACCATGAGATCGTTAAGTACAAAGATGATGTGTTTATGGACTTTGCATGCCCAGAGCATTACTTCCTGCTTGGACCTTCACACATGCTCAGTAGATGTTTTTTGAGAGGCAGTATGGGCAATAGTAAGATTTTGGAGCCAGTCAGCCTGTGTTCAAATTCTGACTCTGCTGTTGACTAGCCTTGCAACCTTGGGCAAGTTACTGCTCCATGCCTCAGTTTCCTCATCTGCAAAATGGGATAACAGAGAACTTATAAGATGGCTGTGAGGATTCAGTGTGTTTTTATACATAAAGTGCTCAACAAAATAAAAGTTATTTCTCCAGCACAGATGGTCCTTGCCAAATGGCTGCTCTCCAGGTAATGACTCCAGGATCAAACTCTTCCTATCTTGTAATGCTATCCTCTTTAACACCTGGTATCCAAGATTCCATGGAAGGGGAAGAAAGAGCATAATTATATCTGGAAGCTTTTCTTAGGAGCTAGGCCTAGTCATGACATGTGAGCCAGTCTCAGGACTCTTCCTAGATGCCAGGGAACTGGTCAACAGATCCGTCATTATGTGCACTGGTATAAAGTGAACCTGTTTAGTGGAGCATAGCATTCTCCCTGTCACTGGAAAGACTTCAATAGATGCTAGCAATTATTTATAAAAATCAAAGCTCTAAAATCATATAAGTAGATGTTCATAGCTGGGTAGTTTCGTTTCAATTGCTTAAGTAACACTATTTTAATTTTAAATGCAACTGCTTTCTTCACGGCCCTCTGGGTAATTCTGGTGCCACTCTACTACCATTGATGCTTCCAGTCCCCCTGAGACCTTTAAACCTGAGGTCACAAAGACCTACTGAAGAAACACGGGTGACGTAAATGAACAATGCAGCAGAGGTGGGTGGGGACTGCAGGGCTCTGGGGGGTAGCACCTGCTCCATCAGGCACCATGACAGTGGTCCGTAGGAACACCATTCCACCAGCCCAGAGTATGGGTCTCATTCTGCCACCCCATCCTCTGATTGTTTTCCCCCGACATTAGGATATGGCCCCTAGTGTAGGATGGTGGTTAAGTGCATAGATTCTGGAACCAGTCTACGAAGGTTTAAAGACCAACACTAAAACTTAACTGGCTGTTACCCCAGTTCCCCCATTTGTAAACTGAGGATACTAGTGGTATCCAACTCAAAGGATTGCTGAGTGGTGTCAATGAGCTAATATGCATAAAATATTTAGAACATGCCTCGTGTAGTAAGTGTTCAATGTACGTTAGCCATTACTTTTCTTCTCATTACCTCTGGCTTGGTGGGCTGAATTTGAAAGTTGGGCTTTCAATTTGCAATTTTTGCTTTAAACTGTAGCAACTGGGATTCAAATCAGAAAGCACTTAGCAGCCTATAAAACCAAGCTTTAGAGAATAGCCCCAGCTTCCTGGGAAATGCCTGGCACCCCTTGCTTTGCTTTGCTTTGCCCCACCTTCACTCTTTGCTGCCTACTCCATTCCTGCTTCTATCTGGCTCTTGATCTCTGTGGTTGTAGCTCAGATTTTTAACTCCATTCTTGCTTTTTGCACTGACAATATCATTTTTCTGCTTTGAACTCATTTTCCCCTAGATAAATTGAGTTCAAAGGCCACAATGCACCCTGACCTCTCACCCCTTTTGACCATTACTACTGATTACTGGTCTGACCAAGCTGAAACTCCCAGAAGAAACAAGGCTTAGAGACATTAAGCAATTCATCCAAAGTCACACAGCCAGTAAGGCAAGGAACCAGGATCTGAACCAGATCCCATGACTATAGTCAGCGATCCCAAACTTTCAGCCATACTGTAGTCACTCTATTTTGCTGAAGCAGAAATTTGAGTCTCAAACAATTTGGGGCATAACTTACGAGAACAAACCACTTAGCTAGGAAGTCAGCCTCAACCCAGGAGTCATATCTCAATGGGCCTTTGCTGTTCTCTGCTCATTATGGAGGTGTGCAGAATTCCCAAGAGGTGACAAAAGCTTTGTTTCTCTAGGACAAATGGCCATACAGTGAAAGATCAAGTTTTAGCGAAAGTTAAAAATGCGTGCAGTCAGCATCAGTGACAGAGCTGCATAGGAAGTTTGTGACTCTCAACAGAATTAAGAGGAGATTCATAAAGATCTGGATGTTTCTCTCAGCAAAACCAAGGGTCTACACACAGAGTCACAAAATGATGGCCCACAAGCTAAGTCTTACGATTTGGGGGAGGAAAGAACATATTGTTAAAAAGCATTTGAAATCTGTTAAGTAGAACATGGACTCTCCAGTATGCCTCAGCTACTGGCATTCTTTTTTGGAATTTTGGCTCATTGGCCTATTATATAATAGAATAAATGAGTATGAAGAATTAAGTTTCTATACATAACATTTTGTATTCCCCCTAAAGACACCCATTAATTATGTTACCCTATTGCTTAAACAACACAGAATAGCCATTTGAAATATTTTAGCAAAATGCTTTTTTTTTTCCATGAATCTTTAAACTCATCTGTAAAAGTCATGAGCCTGAAAGAATGTTGTCTAAGGATCAGTGAAACGTCTTGTTGGTTCAGATTCAGGCTTACTTCATAGAGTTTACACAGCATATGCCAGACACAGTGTTAAGACCTTTCACAGACTTTTCATTTCTTCTTCACAAAAATCCAATGCTCTTTAATAATATTATCCCCATTTTACAGTTTTGGAAACTTTGATTCAAAGAGGGTTAGTCATTCTCCCAATATCGTACCACTGGGAAATGGTGGACTGGGGGTTCCTACTTAAATTCAGGGCTTTTCACCATTTCATGCTGCCTCCCATTAGCGTGATTCAGCCTTTGGAAATAATTTTCCAAAAAAATAGCCTAGAAGAGTATCCATCCATTAAAAATTATTCCATTGTCCCTCTAAGTACCTTGTCGTGACTGAGATGGAGGAGAGCATCAGTTGTTTGAAATATTTAATAACAATTCCTTGGATGGTAGTTCTAATTTTAGCTTCCTGAGGACCCCGTTTCTTCAGGCAATGAATAATTTGCATGGCAAGTTTACTTCTGAGCAAGACACTAGAGTTGAATCCAAGGACACTTAGAATAGTTTCATAGGACAGTTTGGTTTCAGAACTGCATAAAAACTTGCTAAAAATTCTACATTTATGGTTCACTCTTGATTATATACTTAATTATTTTATAGTTTTCAAGTGTCTATTGAATTCTACTTCAACACAATAACCATTTATATTTCATAATGATAATGGCGAGACAGTGACTTTTTAAGGCTCATTTGAAACTCTATTTTTATTCCTGGTAATAACCTTTGACATTCCTTGGCCATTCTCCCTCCAGGTTTTCTAAAAATATTAAAAAGTGTGGGACCCAGGACCCAGTTTTAATCTCATCTCATTAGACTCTTCCATCTACTACCCTCCTTGGTGCAGTCAATTAGTCCATTTTCCCTAATTTTTTGAAGAGTTTTACTCCTATCTCACTGTCACACCCTCCAGCACTATTTTTATCTCAATTCTTGGTGAAATCTGTAGATCAGAGCCTAGCCAGTAGTAAATATTGTAGGCTTTGTGGTTCAAGAGACAAAACAACTTACTTACATAACAAAGCAGAAAACTCCTGCCTGTCTCACCCACCCCATTCACCTGAGATGCCATCAGAGTCAATTTCAGCCTCTGCCCCAGTGACCCAGATCCTAGAATACTCTTCTTCCTGGAGAGCCCAGCCATTTCAACTTGGGCAGCTAGTCAGAGGTGAGGGAACTCACTGAATCTCTGCCTCCTGGGCTGAGATTCCACACCCTGATGCCTGGCAGTTGCCAACAGTGAAGTGTCCAGTAGGTAGGTGATAAATAGCATGAGTCTTAAGCAGTGATGAGGTGTGGTCACCAGTTGGGTGGCAGGCACTGGAGTGGAGGTGTGCAGAGTGAAGGAATGTACCAGCTGTGGCTCACAATGCTAGCCAGTTCCAGCAGCGCCGGGGGCCATACAAAACCAGGCACTGGGCCAGAATGGGCCAGACTGGGCTGTGGTTTGCCAACTCTTAATGTAGATTATCATTCCAATACCTAGTCTCTCAATCTCTGGAAGTTTTTTCTTCCAATGATCTTGTCCTCACCCTACCTTTGACATACGTTTTCATGGTTATGACTTCTCATTGCAAAATCCTGCAACCACTCCACATAAATTCCATTCTAAGCACCATCTCTTTTTTTTTTAAACATCTTTATTGGAGTATAATTGCTTTAAAATCTGTGTTAGTTTTTGCTGTATAAAAAAGTGAATCAGCTCTGTGTACACATATATCCCCATATCCCCTCCCTCTTGCATCTCCCTCCCACCCCCCCACCTCACCCCTCTAGGTGGTCACAAGGCACCGAGCTGATCTCCCTGAGCTATGCGGCTGCTTCCCACTAGCTATCTGTTTTACGTTTGGTAGTGTATATATGTCCATGCCACTCTCTCACTTTGTCCCAGCTTACCCTTCCCCCTCCCCGTGTCCTCAAGTCCATTCTCTGCATCTGTGTCTTTATTCCTGTCCTGCCCCAAGGTTCTCCAGAACCTTTTTTTCTTTTAGATTCCATATATATGTGTTAGCATACGGTATTTGTTTTTCTCTTTCTCACTAACTTCACTCTATATGACAGTCTCTAGGTCCATCCACCTCACAACAAAAAACTCAGTTTTGTTTCTTTTTATGGCTGAGTAATATTCCATTGTATACATGTGCCACATCTTCTATATCCATTCATCTGTCAATGGACACTTAGGTTGCTTCCATGACCTGGCTATTGTAAGTAGTGCTGCAATGAACATTGTGGTACATGTCTCATTTTGAACTATGGTTTTCTCAGGGTATATGCCCAGTAGTGGAATTGCTGGGTCGTATGGTAGTTCTATTTTTACTTTTTTAAGGAACCTCCATACTGTTCTCCATAGTGGCTGTAGCAATTTACATTCCCACCAACAGTGCAAGAGGGTTCCCTTTTCTCCACACCCTCTCCAGCATTTATTGTTTGTAGATTTTTGGATGATGGCCATTCTGACCAGTGTGAGGTGATATCTCATTGTGGGGTTTTTTTTTGACATATAACATTATATTCATTTCATTATAGAACATAATGATTGGATATTTGTATACTGTGGTTTTGATTTGCATTTCTCTAATGATTAGTGATGTTGAGCATGCTTTCATGTGTTTGCTGGCAATCTGTATGTCTTCTTTGGAGAAATTTCTATTTAGGTCTTCTGAGCATTTTTGGATTGGGTTGTTTGTTTTTCTGATATTGAGCTGCATGAGCTGCTTGTATATTTTGGGGATTAATCCTCTGTCAGTTGCTTCGTTTGCAAATATTTTCTCCCATTCTGAGGATTGTCTTTTCATCTTGTTTATGGTTTCCTTTGCTGTGCACAAGCTTTTAAGTTTCATTAGGTCCCATTTATTTATTTTTGTTTTTATTTCCATTTCTCTAGGAGGTGGGTCAAAAAGAATCTTGTTGTGATTTATGTCATAGAGTGTTCTGCCTATGTTTTCCTCTAAGAGTTTGATGGTGTCTGACCTTACGTTTAGGTCTTTAATCCATTTTGAGTTTACTTTTGTGTATGGTGTTAGAGAGTGTTCTAATTTCATTCTTTTACATGTAGCTGTCCAGTTTTCCCAGCACCACTTATTGAAGAGGCTTCCTTTTCTCCATTGTATATTCTTGTCTCCTTTATCAAACATAAGGTGACCATATGTGTGTGGGTTTATCTCTGGGCTTTCTATCCTGTTCCATTGATCTATATTTCTGTTTCTGTGCAATTACCATCTTCTCTTGATTACTGTAGCTTTGTAGTATAGTCTGAAGTCCAGGAGCCTGACTCCTCCAGCTCCGTTTTTCTTTCTCAAGATTGCTTTGGCTATTTGGGGTCTTTTGTGTTTCCATACAAATTGTGAAATTTTTTGTTCTAGTTCTGTGAAAAATGCCATTGGTAGTTTGAAATGGATTGCATTGAATCTGTAGATTGCTTTGGGTAGTAGGTCATTTTCACAGTGTTGATTCTTCCAACTCAAGAACATGGTATATCTCTCCATCTATTTGTATTGTTTTTAATTTCTTTCATCAGTGTCTTATAGTTTTCTGCATACAGGTCTTTTGTCTCCTGAAATAGGTTTATTCCTAGGTATTTTATTCTTTTCGTTGCAATGGTAAATGGGAGTGTTTCCTTAATTTCTCTTTCTGATTTTTCGTTGTTAGTGTATAGGAATGCAAGAGATTTCTGTGCATTAATTTTGTATCCTGCTACTTTACCACATTCATTGATCAGCTCTAGTAGTTTTCTGGTAGCATCTTTAGGATTCTCTCTATATAGTATCATGCCATCTGCAAACAGTGACAGTTTTAATTCTTCTTTTCTGCTTTGTATTCCTTTATTTCTTTTTCTTCTCTGATTGCTGAGGCTAAAACTTCCAAAACTAGTTGAATAATAGTGGTGAGAGTGGGCAACCTTGTCTTGTTCCTTATCTTAGAGGAAATTTCACCTTTGAGAATGATTTCACCTTTGAGAATGATGTTCGCTGTGGGTTTGTCATATATGGCCTTTATTATGTTGAGGTAGGTACCCTCTAAGCCTACTTTCTGGAGAGTTTTTATCATAAATGGGTGTTGAAGGCTTTTTCTGCATCTACTGAGATTACCTTATGGTTTTTATCCTTCAATTTGTTAATATGGTTTATCACATTGATTGATTTGTGTATATTGAAGAATCCTTGCATTCCTGGAATAAGCCCCACTTGATCATGGTGTATGATCCTTTTAATGTACTGTTGGATTCTGTTTGCTAGTATTTTGGTGAGGATTTTTGCATCTATGTTCATCAATGGTATTGGCCTGTAGTTTTCTTTCTTTGTGACATCTTTGGCTTTGGTATCAGGGTGATGGTGGCCTCGTAGAATGAGTTTGGGAGTGTTCTTCCCTCTGCAATATTTTGGAAAAGTTTGAGAAGGATAGGTGTTAGCTCTTCTGTAAATGTTTCATAGAATTCGCCTGTGAAGCCATCTGGTCCTGGGCCTTTCTTTCTTGGAAGATTTTTAATCACAGTTTCAATTTCATTACTTGTGATTGGTCTGTTCATATTTTCTATTTCTTCCAGGTTCAGTCTTGGAAGGTTGTGCTTTTCCAAGAATTTGCCCATTTCTTCCAGTTGTCCAGTTTATTGGCATATAGTTGCTTGTAGTAATCTCTCATGATCCGTTGTATTTCTGCAGTATAAGTTGTTACTTCTTTTTCATTTCTAATTCTGTTGATTTTGAGTCTTCTCCCTTTTTTTCTTGATGACTCTGGCTAATGGCTTATCAACTATATTTATCTTCTCAAAGAACCAGCTTTTAGTTTTATTGATCTTTGCTATTGTTACCTTCATTTCTTTTTCATTTAGTTCTGATCTGATCTTTATGATTTCTTTCCTTCTGCTAACATGGGGTTTTTGTCTTCTTCATTGTCTAATTACTTTAGGTGTAAGGCTAGGTTGTTTATTTCAGATTTTTCTTGTTTCTTGAATAGGATTGTATTGCTATAAACTTCCCTCTTAGAACTGTTTTTGCAGCATCCCATAGGTTTTGGGTCATCGTGTTTTCATTGTCATTTCTTTCTAGGTATTTTCTGATTTATTCAGTGATCTCTTGGTTGTTTAGTAGCATATTGTTTACCGTCCATGTGTTTGTATTTTTTACAGTTTTTCTTGTAACTGATATCTAGTCTCATAGCGTTGTGGTTGGAAAAGATACTTGATACGATTTCAATTTTCTTAAATTTACCGAGACTTGATTTGTGACCCAAGACGAGGTCTATTCTGGAGAATGTTCCATGAGCACTTGAGAAGAAAGTGTAATCTGCTGTTTTTGGATGGAATGTCCTATAAATATCAATTAAGTCCATCTTGTCTAATGTGTCATTTAAAGCTTGTGTTTCCTTATTTATTTAAATTTTGGATGATCTGTCCATTGGTGAAAGTGGGGTGTTAAAGTCCCCTACTATGATTGTGTTACTGTCAATTTCCCCTTTTATGGCTGTTAGTATTTGCCTTATGTATTGAGGTGCTCCTATGTTGGGTGCATAAATATTTACAATTGTTATATCTTCTTCTTGGATTGATCCCTTGATCATTATGTAGTGTCCTTCTTTGTCTCTTGTAATAGTCTTTGTTTTACAGTCTATTTTGTCTGATATGAGAATTGCTACACCAGCTTTCTTTTGATTTCCATTTGCATGGAATATCTTTTTCCATCCTCTCACTTTTTTTTTTTTTTTTTTTTTAGAAATTCACGTTCTTTTTATTTATTTATTTATTTATTTATTTATGACTGTGTTGAGTGTTCGTTTCTGTGCGAGGGCTTTCTCTAGTTGCGGCAAGTGGGGACCACTCTTCATCGCGGTGCACGGGCCTCTCACCATCGTGGCCTCTCTTGTTGCGGAGCACAGGCTCCAGACGCGCAGGCTCAGTAATTGTGGCTCACGGGCCCAGTTGCTCCGTGGCATGTGGGATCTTCCCAGACCAGGGCTCGAACCCGTGTCCCCTGCATTGGCAGGCAGATTCTCAACCACTGCGCCACCAGGGAAGCCCCATCCTCTCACTTTCAGTCTGTATGTGTCCCTAGGTCTGAAGTGGGTCTCTTGTGGACAGCATATTATGGGTCTTGTTTTTGTATCCTTTCAACCAGTCTATGTCTTTTGGTTGGAGCATTTAATCCATTCACATGCAAGGTAATTATCGATATGTATGTTCCTACTACCATTTTCTCAATTGTTTTGGGTTTGTTATTGTAGGTCTTTTCCTTCTCTTGTGTTTCCTGCCTAGAGAAGTTCCTTTAGCATTCGTTGTAAAGCTGGTTTGGTTATTCTGAATTCTCTTAGCTTTTGCTTGTCTGTAAAGGTTTTAATTTCTCTGTCAAATCTGAATCAGATCCTTGCTGGATAGAGTAATCTTTGTGGTATTCTTTCCCCTTTCATCGCTTTAAATATGTCCTGCCACTCTCTCTGGCTTGAAGAATTTCTGCTGAAAGGTCAGCTGTTAATCTTATGGGAATTCCCTTGTATGTTATTTGTTGATTTTCCCTTGTTGCTTTTAATATTTTTTCTTTGTATTTAATTTTTGATAGTTTGATTAATATGTGTCTTGGCATGTTTCTCCTTGGATTTATCCTGTATGGGACTCTCTCCACTTCCTGAACTTGATTGACTATTTCCTTTCCCATGTTAGGGAAGTTTTCAACTCTAATCTCTTCAAATATATTCTCAGACACTTTCTTTTTCTCTTCTCTTTCTGGGAATGCTATAATTCAAATGTTGGTGTGTTTAATGTTGTCCTAGGGGTCTCTGAGACTTTCCTCAATTCTTTTCACTCTTTTTTCTTTATTCTGCTCTGGGACAGTTATTTCCACTATTTTATCTTCCAGGTCACCTATCCATTCTTCTGCCTCAGTTATTCTGCTATTGATTCCTTCTAGAGAATTTTTAATTTCATTTATTGTGTTGTTCATCATTGTTTGTTTGCTCTTTAGTTCTTCTAGGTCCTTGTTAAATATTTCTTGTATTTTCTCCATTCTATTTCCAAGATTTTGGATCATCTTAACTATCATTACTCTGAATTCTTTTTCAGGTAGACTGCCTACTTCCTCTTCATTTGTTTGGTCTGGTGGGTTTTTACCTTGCTCCTTCATCTGCTGCGTATTTCTCTGTCTTCTCATTTGGCTTAACTTACTGTGTTTGGGGTCTCCTTTTTGCAGGCTGCAGGTTCGTAGTTCCTGTCGTTTTTGGTGTCTGCCCCCAGTGGGTCAGGTTGGTTCAGTGGTTTGTGTAGGCTTCCTGGTGGAGCGGACTGCTGCCTGTGTTCTGGTGGATGAGGCTGGATCTTGTCTTTCTGGTGGGCAGGACCACGTCCGGTGGTGTGTTTTGGGGTGTCTGTGAACTTATTATGATTTTAGCAGCCTCTCTGCTAATGGGTGTGGTTGTGTTCCTGTCTTACTAGTTGTTTGGCATGGGGCATTCCACACTGGATCTTGCTGGCTGTTGGGTGGAGCTGGGTCTTAGTGTTGAAGTGGAGATCTCTGGGAGAGCCCTTGTTGATTGATATTACATGGGGCCGGGAGGTCTCTGGTGGTCCAATGTCCTGGACTCAGCTCTCCCAGCTCGGAGGCTCAGGCCTGACACCCGGCCAGAGCACCAAGACCCTGTCAGCCACATGGCTCAGGAGAAAAGGAAGAAAATAAAAGAAGAAAATAAATAAATAAATAAATAAAAATTTAAAAATAATAAAATTTAATGAAAAAAATTTAAAAGCAAAAAGAAGAGAGCAAACAAACCAATAAACAAATACACAAGCACTAAAAGTAAACTAAGATAAACATAAAAATCAGAAACAAATCTGTCGCAGACAGCAAACCCTAAGTCTACAGTTGCTCCCAAAGTCCACCGCCTCAAATTTGGGAATTTTGTTGTCTAATCAGCTATTCCACAGATGCAGGGTTCATCAAGTTGATTGTGGGTATTTAATACGCTGCTCCTGAGGCTGCACGGAGAGATTTCCCTTTCTCTTATTTGTTCACACAGCTCCTGGGGTTCAGGTTTGGTTTCGGCCCCACCTCTGTGTGTAGGTCACCCTCAGGCATCTGTTCCCCACCCAGACAGGAGGGGGTTAAAGCAGCGGCTGATTAGGGCTCTTTGCTCTCTCAGGTCAGGGAGAGGGAGGGGTACGGTAGTCATAACGCAGTAGTCATAACGCGGTAGTCATAACACGGGTGAACCTGCAGCAGCAGAGGCCAGCATGACATTGCAACAGCCTGAGGCGCACCATGTGTTCTCTTGGGGAAGTTGTCCCTGGATCTCGGGACCCTGGCAGTGGTGGGCTGCACAGGCTTCCAGCGAGGTGTGGGTAGTGCTTGCACACAGGGATCGTGGTGGCAGCAGCAGCAGCATATTATTGTTTCATGCCCGTCTCTGGGGTCCAAACTGATAGCCACAGCTCACGCCTGTCTCTGGAGCTTGCTTAGGTGGTGCTCTGCCTTCTGTGGGCACACTGGGAAGGAATCCCCTCTCCTCGTGCACCCCAAAACAATGGTCTCTTGCCTCTTCAGCAGGTCCAGACTTTTTCCCTGACTCCATCCAGGCTAGTTGTGGCACACTAGCCCCCTTCAGGCTGTGTTCACACAGCCAACCCCAGTCCTTTTCCTGGGGTCTGATCTCTGAAGCCTGATCCTCAGCTCCCATCCCACACCTGCCCCAGCGGGTGAGCAGACAAGCGTCTCAAACTGGTGAGTGCTGGTTGGCACCAATCCTCTGTTTGGGAATCTCTCCACTTTGCCCTCTGCACCCCTGTTGCTGAGCTCTCCTCCACGGCTCTGAAGTTTCCCCCCCGCCTGCCCACCCCCCATCTCCGCCAGTGAAGGGTCTTCCTACTGTGTGGAAACATTTCCTCCTTCACAGCTCCCTCCCAGAGGTGTAGGTCCCACCCCTGTTCTTTTGTCTCTGTTTTTTCTTTTCTCTTTTGCCTTACCCAGGTACGTGGGGATTTTCTTGCCTTTTGGGAAGTCTGAGGTCTTCTGCCAGCGTTCAGGAGGTGTTCTGTAGGAGTTGTTCCACATGTAGATGTATTTTTGATGTATTTGTGGGGAGGAAGGTGATCTCCACATCTTATTCCTCTGCCATCTTTAAGGTCCACCCAGCACCCTCTCTTTTATACCAACACCTATGTCTCCAGTACATTCACTCTAGTGCTTCAATTCTAACAATTCTTCAACCCACCAACTCTGACAATCCATTGATCCTTACCTTTTTTCACTGTATTTCAGTGTCTTCAGGTTTTCCTTACCTGGCTTAAAATCCATAGGAATCACAGCCATCACTCCTTTCCATACAGTTCTAATTCTCTTGCTTCTTTTAATTCTCTGACTCCATCATCACACCTGACACAACCCCAGCCCTGCTTAGATACAATTTTCTACCTGCTCCTTACTGCACCCACACAGCTGAACAGAGCTGAAGGAAAACACTACCATAGTAGTTGGTTTCACTTAAATTCATAGCCTCTCCTGTCAAGTGGCCTTAGTGCTGCCTGGGTTACCCCACATTCATTCATTCTTCTAGACTACTATTACATGGCTCTTCCTTTTTCCTCCAAGCTCTATCTTCTCATACTCAGTTGATGAACATGCTCCCTACTTCAATTTTTTTAAAAGTTCAGAAGATGTATTTCCCACAAGCTCACAATACTACATCTATTCACCCACTCACATCTGCACCCAGAGGGCTTCCCTTCTCTCCTGAGCATGCTCTGCCCATGTTCTTCCCTAAGGCAACTTGTGCATTAAATCCCATCCACCTTGCCTACCCAAGGACATCACTCCACAAATTCTTCTCTCTTTGCTGCATCAACTTTTTCTCTTTACTGGGTCATTCTTGCAAATGTACAAAAATGCTGTAATTTATCTCAGCTTCAAAAAGACATCTTAACTCCACATGCCCCAAAGCTACGTCCCCACTTCTCTGTCCCTTATTGATTCATATCAATACTTATTGATACTTTCTGGCACCAATTTCCTCTCCTCCTATTCTACTTCAACCCATTCAAATCAGGCTTTGCCCCTTGCACCCTACCAGAACTACTCTAGTCAAAATCATTGGCTTCCAGATTTTTGAAGCCAATGAACCCAATGAATATTACTCATCTTAGTTTCTCATCTTAACTGACCTTTCAGCAGCATTTGGCACAGTTAATCATTCTGTCCTTCCTGAAATTCGTTCTTTACTTAAACCACTTCACTTAGAGACCACACCCTCCCACCTCACTTGTGTGTCTTTCTTAGTCTTTATTTCTTCCTCATCTCCCCAACTTCTAAACCCTTAAATGTCCCGAAGTTCTTAGACCTCTCCTACATCCATACTCACTGTTCTGGGAATTACAGCCAGACTCATGACTTAAAATGCTATCTTTACAACAACAACATCCAAATTTGTATCTCTAGTCTATACCCCTCCCTTGACTCCAGACTCATAAAATCAATTATCTATTCAGTGTCTTTTCTTGGGTTTCTGAAAGATGTCTCAACCTGTCATGGCCAGGGGACTTTTATTTCTGATAGTAAAATTACAGGGGTACCTGAATCAATTCTCTTGTTTAAAAATAACTGAAACTCCTGGTTTGAAAATTTTTCATACACGCAATATCAATAATCAGATAATAAAGTCCAAGGACTGTCAGGAAGCAGATCTGAAAAATTAGCAGAGCACTGAAGTTTACTTTCACACTCACGTACTCCGTCCAGTAGAATAACTATAAGGTTCAATATTCATGGTTTATATGGTGCATGAAAATTTGAAAAAACCCTAGGCCTGCCCAAGATGGAAAATTTAATAGGCAATCTTCTCCCCATAAAATTGGAACCCTAAAATGCTATATCATCAGTTTATGGGTGATATATAAGTTTTATGGGCAATATATTGTTTTATGGTGTTATATTACCATATACATCAGTATATGGATGACATCTGATAGTATAAGTGTTCTAGCTTTGTTCTTGGCTGTCCTATGTTCTTTGCATTTTCACATAAATTTTAGATTCCACTTGCCACTTCCTACCACACACACAAAAAGAAACTGCTGGGGCTTCCCTGGTGGCGCAGTGGTTGAGAATCTGCCTGCCAATGCAGAGGACACGTGTTCGTGCCCTGGTCTGGGAAGATCCCACATGCCGCGGAGCAACTAAGCCCGTGAGCCACAACTACTGAGCCTGCGCGTCTGGAGCCTGTGCTCCGCAACAAGAGAGGCCGTGACAGTGAGAGTCCCGCGCACCGCGATGAAGAGTGGCTCCCGCTTGCCGCAACCGGAGAAAGCCCTAGCACAGAAATTTAGACCCAACACAGCCAAAAAATAAATAAATAAATAAAATTAAAAAAAAAAAAAAAAAAAAGAAACTGCTGGATTTTAATTGGGATTTTATTGAATCTAAAGATCAACTTGAGGACTGTTGACACCTTAACAATATTGTTGTCTATAAACATGGTATTTCTCTCCATTCATTTGAGACATCTTTATTTTTACTCAGCTATGTGGAAATTTTCAAGTTTTCACTATAGAAGTTTCATACCTCTTTTCGTAAATGTATTCTTATGTATTTGATACATTTTAAAGCTAATGTAGATGGTAATTTTTACCTTTATTTTAATGTGTTTATTGCTCTAATATAAAAAGGTAATTGATGTTTGTATACTAATCTTTTATCCAAAAATTTTGCTAAACTCACTAGTTCTTATAATTGTTTGAACATTTCTTTGGATTTTCTGATCACATTTGCTTTTAACTTTAGTAGTCCTACTGATTTGACATTACTTCTATGAAAGGTTCATCTCTACTTCACTTTTTACTTTTGTTTTCCTGGGGAGAAATTAATGTGAGAACATAATCTAGATGAAGAGCCAAATAGGACCCAAAGACATAAAATATACAAAAGATTTCCAGTTAAGCTCTCTTTTTCTAGTCTTATCTTTCTCATTTCTCACTGAGAATTCACTTCAAGGACTGAAAACTTCTGGCATATTCCAGAGGAAAGTAACACTTTCCCAATGGCATCTCTGGAAATTATTCCAAAATTCTCCTCCATCCATCTTTTCTCTCAATTCTCTTTTAGGCCTCATCTCTGAAGAGTAGCAGATTAAACCATAGCTTCAAATTTTTATATCTTTAACAAAATCAGGAGTTACCTAGATGGCAATGTGCATATAATAAAAGACCAAAATTATGAGATGACTTTCTGATCTTATTGAAGAATAATACAGAGAAGCGAAAAGAGTTCAGGTTTTGGCATTTCAAGACTTAAGGTTCAAATTCTCTCTCTTCTACTTGCTGGATGAGTGACCTTGAATAAATTACCGTTGTAAATCTCATTTTCTGCATCTCTATAAAGGAGATATTAGTCGCTTCCTCTCAGAGATGCTGTAAGTGTTCAATAAGATGACACATATAGAGATTGGTTCAAGATGGCAGAGTAGAAGGACGTGTGCTCACTCCCTCTTGTGAGAGCACCGGAATCACAACTAACTGCTGAACAATCATCAACAGGAAGACACTGGAACTCACCAAAAAAGATACTCCACATCCAAAGACAAGGGAGAAGACGCAATGAGATGGTAGGAGGGGCACAATCACAATAAAATCAAATCCCATAACCGCTGGGTGGGTGACTCACAAACTGGAGAACAATTATACCACAGAAGTCCACCCACTGGAGTGAAGGTTCTGAGATGCATCTCAGGCTTCCCAACCTGGGGGTCTGGCAATGGGAGGAGGAATTCCTAGAGAATCATACTTTGAAGGCTAGTGGGATTTGATTGCAGGAGTTTGACAGGACTGGGGGAAACAGAGACTCCACTCTTGGAGGGCACACACAAAGTAGTGTGCACATCAGGACCCAGGGGGAAGGAGCAGTGACCCCATAGGAGACTGAATCAGACCTACCTGCTAGTGTTGGAGGGTCTCCTGCAGAGGTTGGGGGTGGCTGTGGCTCACAGCCACAGTGTGTGAGGACAAGGACACTGGCAGCAGAAGTTCTCCTTAGCATGACCCCTCCTGGAATCTGCCATTAGCCCCATCAAAGAGCCTGTAGCCTCCAGTGCTGTGTCGCTTCAGGCCAAACAACTAACAGGGAGGGAACTCAGTCCCACCATCAGCAGACAAGCAGATTAAAGTTTTACTGAGCTCTGCCCACCAGAGAAACACCCAGCTCTACCCACCACCAGTCCCTCCCATCAGGAAGTTTGCACAGGCCTCTTAGATAGCCTCATCCACCAGAAGGCAGACAGCAGAAGCAAGAAGAACTACAATCCTGCAACCTGTGGAACTAAAACCACAGGGTTTACTTCCCGATTATGGCTGTCCCAGCAGAAGGAAATGAATATTTGCAAATGAAGCAACTGACAATGGATTAATCTCCAAAATATACAAGCAGCTCATGCAGCTCAGTATCAAAAAACAAACAACACAATCCAAAAATGGGCGGAAGACCTAAACAGAAATTTCTCCAAAGAAGACATACAGATGGCCAAGAAGCACATGAAAAGCTGCTCAACATCACTACTCATTAGAGAATTGCAAATCAAAACTACAATGAGATATCACCTCACACCAGCCAGAATGGCCATTATCAAAAAATCTACAAACAATAAATGCTGGAGAGGGTGTGGAGAAAAGGGAACCCTCTTGCACTGTTGGTGGGAATGTAAATTGATAGAGCCACTATGGAGAACAATATGGAGGTTCCTTAAAAAACTAAAAATAGAATTATTATATGACACAGCAATCCCACTACTGGGCATACACCCAGAGAATACCACAATTCAAAAAGACACATGCATCCCAATGTTCATTGCAGCACTATTTACAATAGCCAGGTCATGGAAGCAACCTAAATGCCCATCGACAGACGAATGGATAAAGAAGATGTGGTACATATATATAATGGAATATTACTCAGCCATAAAAAGGAATGAAATTGGGCCATTTGTAGAGATGTGGATGGACCTAGAGACTGTCATACAGAGTGAAGTAAGTCAGAACGAGAAAAACAAATATCGTATGTTAATGCATATACGTGGAATATAGAAAATTGGTACAGATGACCGGTTTGCAAGGCAGAAATAGAGACACAGATGTAGAGAACAAATATATGGACACCAAGGGGGGAAAGCAGGGGTGGGGGATGAATTGGGAGATTGGGATTGACATATATACACTAATATGTATGTAATAGATAACTAATAAGAACCTGCTATATAAATAAATTAATTAATTAAATTAAATTAAATTAAAAAAAAAATAGGTAACACATATAAAGCACATAGCCCAGGGTCTGGTATGCTATAGCCATTTAAGCACTAGTTCTCCTTCTAGCTGTATTGTTTTTGAGATATACCACACTTAAACTTTTCCCAAGATAACTTGGAATGTAAGTCACCGGAAATTAATTTGGGATTTTATTAAGTATATCTCATTTTTTTTCTATTTTTTAACTATAACAACACGTGAAAAATATTATTTTATTTCAGAAGAATTTAAAACTTGAATAATTTGCTATCACCGCAAATAAAAGCAGAGACAGCAGCCACTACAAGTTCACATCATTACGCTTCTGTTAGAGCCTGATACTTTCCTGCATCCCTAAATATCTCTTTCTCATTCCTTATAGCAGCTCTTTCAAGTCTTCTCAGTTCTTTTCAATGCCTCAAGGACATCTCAGTCCCATAACTCTCAGCAGTAGGAAAAAAAAAAAAGCCATCAGCCATGAAATTCCCTTAGGACTTCTCCCCACCTACTTTGTTATGTCCCTGGCTCTTCACTTCTTCTGGCTTATTTTCCTTCTCATTTCAAGGATATTTCCCCCCTTCTCTCTAAGAAATCTTTTCAGTTGTATCCTTTATCTCATACTCTTTTCTCTTCCTACAAATTTCCTCAACTGTTTATTTCCTCCATATTTCACACTCTTAATTTCTTCATCTGAACAGACTCTTGCCCCTGGCTTGCAAGAAGACTGAAAGTTTGGTCTTTGCTTCTTTCCCCATTCTGCATTAGCTCTTTGGGACTCTCTCATACTCTATCCACTCTCTTTTTCTAGTGAATCTCAAATTCTCAGCTCTGGCTCTGACTTCATGCATGAACTCAAGGTCAATATTCCCTATTACTGCCTTCTTGGTATTTTCACTGGGCTATTCCACTCATAATTCAAATTCAGTGAGGCTAAAATGGAATGTTATACTCTCCCACTTCCCACCCTCATTTGGGCTTGACCCTAAGGAACGCTAAGCCCTCTGTGCTGAGCTGGTGGAAAAAGGGAAGAATTGGAACTGGCAGGCCTGAAGCTAAAAAAGCAAACTCAACTGTCAGGCCTATCCAGATGTGAAAAGCAAAAATCAGCACTGGAATGACATATACAAGAGGAACTAATATAGTGAAGCAGGAGTCAGTAAGCTAGAGCAATGTGGAAGGTAGGCGGGTGGGAATGTATTGCTCCCGAGTTATACTCCTGGTTGGGAATATGGTTCCATTTAATGGTTGAGGATATAAGAGCAACAAAAGCTTGTATATTTCCAGGGCTCGTTTCAGTAAAAAGGTTTGAACCCAAGGTAGTTTTCCTTGCCTCAGTGATAGAATTGGGTACAGGTTGAAAAGGAAAGCTGATCCAGCAATCCCACTTCTGGGAGTATACCCAAAGGCAATGAAGTCATAGTCTTAAAGACATATCTGCACCCCCATGTTTACTGCAGCATTATTCACAAAAGCCAAGACAACATGGAAACAACTTAAGTGTCTGATGTTGGACAAAGGCCCATGGGATAATAGCCATAAAAAAAAGAAGGAAATCTGCCATTTGCAACAACATGGATAAATCTTGAGGGCATTAAGTTAAAGTGAAATAAATCAGGCAGAGAAATAAAACTACTGCATGGTCTCATGTATATGTGGAATCTAAAAAAGTCTAACTCATAGAAACAGAGATTACCAGGGGTTGGGGGGTGGGAGAAAAGAGGAAATGCTGGTCAAAGACTACAAACTTCCAGTTATAAAAGGAATAAGTTCTGAGGATCCATTGAGGATCCAGCATGGTGACTGTAGTTAGCAATACTATATTGCATATTTGAAATTTTCTGAGTAGATCTTAAATGTTCTCACCACTAAAAAAACTAAGGTAACTATGTGAGGTGATGGATGTGTTAACTAATCTTCCGTGGTAATCACTTCACTATATATACATGAAATCATCCCATTTTACACCTTAAACTTACACAATGTTATTTGTCAATTATATGTCATAAAGCTGGAAAGAAAGAAAAGGAACGATGGGAGTGAGTCATAATAGGAAAAATACAGCAGGTATGAGATGTAGGTTCCTTGGGTGCCAGCTTTATGAAACCCAGACTAATCGAGCCAAATGTATTCTCTCAACAGATCTTTATTGAGCACTTACTGTGTACAGAGCAATACTAAGCTGGGGTCTGGGAATGCAATTGTGAATAAAAAGAAATTCACACCACACAGCCCTTTTTCTCATAGGCAGTCTGGGGAAAGTTATAAAACAGTAAAGAGCTGATTACAGTATGGAGGTGGGAGGGAGATGCCAAGATGGGGAAGTGTAGTGTGCTGAGGGGCACCTAACACAGAGTCACAAAAATCAGGAAATGGATGGTGAACATTTGTCATGTTAGCTGCTAGCCCAGCATCTTTGATCTTTCTTTGAATCCTCAGGAAATGTCCAGCCTTATGCATCCCTCTTCCCTAAAATAGGATCCAGAAAACTTGCCACCCAGCCTCTTTTGTAACTGAGGCACAGGTGTGTTCCCTAGACCACACTTACCTGACTCATCTTTGAAAGACTTTGACTTAGAACTGTGAAAGAGGAACACAAAGGCTCCCATGGAACAATCTGGTTTTCAAGGCATCCAAGCCTTAGCAGCTATACTGGTTGGAAAGTCAGATTTCTGAATCAGGTTAGTATCAATTTTGGCAACAGTAGCATTTCCAGTCAAGTCGAGGCTCCAAAATTTTTGATCCATGTAATAACATTTTCTGCTTAATAAGCCAGCTTTGGTTTCTACCACTTGCAACTAAAAAGAAAAACCCAACAAATATAAAAGGCTTCCCAGGGTAAGTGTTGTCTAAACTGAGATGTCAACAAGGAGTGGGGGTTAGTTAGGGAAAGAGGAAAAGTGTTTGGACCAGAAGGAACAATATGGTCCAGTGAAGAGAGAAAGTATTTGTGTATTTAGGGGACTAAAAATGTTAGGTGGCATGGCAGATGGTGAGTGGTGAGAAATGAGACTGAACAAGCAGGGGCCTGGCCATGTAGGATCACACAATCCAGGTTAAGAAGCCTTTTACCAAGACTCACTCAGCAAATGGGCAGGATTGAGGTTATTGAGTTCATTGCCAAGAACTCAGAGGCTGAGCCAACTAAGTTGGCTCTGGCCAACTTCATTCCTATATGCTGTCTCCAGGAATGATGTTTTCCTCAAAACTCTCTAGCCAAGGCTGAGTCTCATTACCTTTATCTCCAAATTAGACACTGCAAAAGAGCAAGGGGTCTATCATGAAATATTTTCAAACATGGACTAGAGAACTACCTACGAAACTTTAATCTAACAGAGGTATCCAGTGGATGGGCTTTCAATCCAGCACAAAAATGTAAGAAGATCTTTTAATCATGTCATTTATTCAATATCTCCATGCCAGTGCTTTTGCCCAAGGAACCCAGCTCATATTCTATTTACCACACCCAGAGACCCACTGTCCATCCAGACATAGTGCATCAAAACAGCACCAATCACAAGTGCCGATTTGTGAAAGATCGTCACAAAGTTGGCCACACTACCTTGATGCACCAAAGACCATTTGCTACTTGAAGACCTGAGATCAGCACGTTCTCAGGATAATAATAGATATTGTTATAAAAACAGTGTTAAGGTCAAATAATATTGAGAAACACTTGTTGAAAGGCTTATGTGCTGAGAGAATGCTTAATGTGCACCGAAACCTCCAAGACAGAGACAATATGCAGCATGTTCCAAATTTATCTGATTACTCTCTTGCCCAGAAAACCCATCCTAGGTCATGATGTCTCTTTAATATGACCTGCAAGTCATGTAAAGCTGAGTCTCAGGTCAGTATTTACCTGAAAGAGAAAAAGATGAACTGAAAGAAACATAACCCAGGCCATGTCACTCGTCCAGTGGCTTCCCATCTCACTTCAATATAGTTTTCCCTTTTGTGAACAAGACCTAATTCCACATATCTAATATTTTCCTTTTTCACTGGGTTTTTTTTTTCACTTCCTTGGTTTTTTTGTTTGTTTGTTTGTTTGTTTGTTTGTTTTTATTCCCTTGGTTTTTATTACTAACTTTTTCCCTGTGGTGTTGGTCTCTCTCTGTCTTGGGGAAAAAGTTCTTTCATTAAGTTCACATGGAAAAATCTACACTTCCCAGGATCCAATCAGATTTTTCTTTTTTTTTTAATTTATTTATTTATTATTTATGGCTGTGTTGGGTCTTCGTTTCTGTGCGAGGGCTTTCTCTAGTTGTGGCAAGTGGGGGCCACTCTTCATCGCGGTGCACAGGCCTCTCATTATCGCGGCCTCTCTTGTTGCGGAGCACAGGCTCCAGATGCGCAGGCTCAGTAATTGTGGCTCACGGGCCTAGTTGCTCTGCGGCATATGGGATCTTCCCAGACCAGGGCTCGAACCCATGTCCCCTGCATTGGCAGGCAGATTCTCAACCACTGCGCCACCTGGGAGGCCCCAATCAGATTTTTCACATCCTAACCTGGCTCTGACACATTTTCCAATTAAGATACACACACTCCAATATAAACAAAGCCAGGACCTTGAGGAGAGCAGAGGAAGTTTCTTAATGAAGTCATCTGTTTTAAACAGCAGTTGATATGAATCAAAAATAAAAAAGCTCAGGGACCAAAGATCAGTTTTAAATCAGTATGGGGTAGGCAATGAAGACAGAAATCCCAGACTATGAAAATGCTTTGAGTCTGCAGCTTGAATGGAAAAGCTACTTCCCGATTATGGCTGTCCCAGCAGAAGGAAATGAATCAGAATTACCTTGTTGTCTGACACTGTCAGACCCCAAATGAACAGAAGGGCTCTGCAGAGCCTTCCATATTTGCCTAGAGCAGTGGTTCTCAGATTTTAATTGGCAACCAATCCTAGGCTTGTCAAAACTCAGATTTCTGGGTCCCACCCCTTGAGTTTCAGGTTCAGCAGCTTACCCATTTCTATCAAGTTTCTAGGTGATGCTGATAATGTTGTTCTGGGGACCACACTTTGAGAACCAGACTTAGATGATAGCAAACTATGGCCTGGGACCAATCTATTGTTAATAAGGTACTTTCTCTTTTTCTTTTTTCCTTTTTTCTTTTCTTTTTTTTAAACACACGAACAGCCTAATAGCAAAATGCTAGAGAGCAGACATTTGGATCAGAGAGACACTGGATTCAAGCCCAGATATGCCACACACTCTCTGAGGCCCTAGAACAATTTACTTACCCTATGGAAACCCCAATTGTCCCATGTGCAGAACGGGGCAACAACGGCTCCCAACACATGGACTGTTGTGAAGACTGAGTAGGACAAAGCTCTCAACAGAGACTCTGGCTCAAAGTAAAGGGCTCAATAAATGGGAACCACAATGAGTATTGTTTTGTTGATTTTTCACTGGTGGTATCCTGCCCCTAAACTCCAAGTAATGAGCAAAGACAATCTGGGTGTTTTAAATTGCACTTTTCAAAAATCCAATGGGCAAGGCATATTAAATCTCCAGCCCTCCAGGACACAAACCAAGAATTAGTATAGAACTCATCCCAAAATTACTGAGGTGGTTTTTTTTTTAAGATTCTTTTTTACCAGGAAAATATTTTCTCCAATTGCTTTTCCCTTTAGATTGTTCCCATCTTCAGCAGACATTGTACTTTGGGGCCCCCAGGCAAAAAATTCCAGAAGGGCTTCCTTACCCATTACTAACTGTAAAATAAGTAGGGAGTCCTCTATTTCTTGGGGATCCTCAGATCACAGTGTAAATATCAGTCCTTTCCTATCAGGCTTGGTTAGAACACCCTGCTGTGAGCACACATGGTATCCTCCGCCCTTACCTCTTAATATTTTATACATCCGTAATCATTTCATGAATTGTTTGCAATAATTTGTTTAATGTTTTTTTTCTCTCATCTAGCACACTTTTCATGAGATAATCATGTTTACTAAGTTCCCCACTGTACCCCCTAGAATAGAATCTGGAACACAGAAAAGTCCATAGTAAATATTTGATGAGGATCAGACCAAATGAATGAATTCCCGAGAATTTGGAACAGCAGAATGAGAAAAGCAATTTATTTCTCTTGTGCATCTACCGATCGGCATGTCTCAGGAATGTATGTACTTGACAAGAAAAAATAAAATTTGATTCCGCCAACATGTTTTGGTGATTGGATATTGGAATTTCCCACTGAATTAAGGACTTCATTAATCCATTGTTTCAGAGCCCAAATCAAGAACCCATAATATGAGAATGTCTATTTAAGAAATAATGAGGTTTGGGGATTTTACACATGTTGGAAATTCAAATAATGGTATTGTATCTACATAGTATTTGGCAAAATTCATTCAACTCAGTTGCATTTTTTTCTGTTGAAAACTCTGATCTTTTTCCTTGCTACTCTCCTTGGTATATTCCCTTTAATATGGATACAAATGTAAATGCATTTCTGAGCCTTTGCTTTTCTTATTTTAAATTACCTCTCCACTTCACCACAAATTGTATATTTGGAGTTCCATTTGTGGCCAAAATGCATTGTTTAATTGTGCAATATGTAATTTGTAATATAATTATGTTGGCCAAATTATTTCCTGGGCTGCTCAATTACCGTGATTACATTTGTTAAGTTTACAAGCCACATGCTGTTATTCTCCTTTCCCTCTGGCTGGTAAACAGTTTTATTTCGCTTTTAGTTCTTGGGTTCAGGGCTTCAAGTGGGTGTCATAAAGGGGAGTGAAATTTGATATCTTGTTTTCTACCATTACAGTCCCACTTGTGTTAATGAAGATGGGAGCTGAAGCTGAAAGACCACAAACAACTTTTACTGTTATGTGTCCACTCAACACTTAGAGAGAGAGATTGATGATAGCACATTTCAAATTCATCTTCCAGAACATTCCACCTCAAATGGGGAAATGGCTAACGTTTATTGGGTGCTTTCTATGTGCCAGCTACTAGACTAAGCACTTTACGTACATTTAAATGTTCATCTTCAGAACAACACCGTGAGGTCAATACCTGATGATCACTGTATCTTAGCCTAGGTTCCTCAAAGAGCAGAGCCTGTGACAGGGGCTTGTGTGCACGTAGCTTAATTTGGGAAGTGAACAAGGAAAGGGAGTAAGGACTAGGAGGAATGAAACAGGGAAGTGCAGGAAGCCAACCCAAGGGTGTGTTGTCTGGCTGATCTATTCTGTGGGCAACAGGGGTTCTAATTCATGAAGGCAGCTCTGAGAAGCTGTGCAGAAAGCACCCCAGAATTATCTAAGACTCTGAAGAGAGGAATATTTTCCCCCTGGACTTTGTCCCCTTGGTCAAGAGTTGTCCTATAGGGTGTTGACACCATAACACTTCCAGGACTGCAATGCCTAAGAGTAGTGAGTCTGGCAGATGCCCCATGTGGCTGCAGCAGAGATGCCCTGGGGCAAAATATAGCACATGCCTGGGGAAGCCAAGGGGAGCTTCTGTAAATTACACCTGGAGTAAGACGGTAGGCAACATGAAACTGGGCACTAGAGGCGTCCTATACACACTGTCTCTCCTTTTTTTTTTTTCTTTTTTGCGACATACTTCAAAGACCTTTTATTAATATTCTTATAATTCACCAACATTTTTGCAGCTTTATTGGGGTATAATTAATAAATAAATATACCCCCAAACTGCTCATGTTTAATGTATACAATTTGATGAGTTTGGACATATGCATCTACCCATGATCCATCACCACAATCAAGATAATAAACATATCCATCACCTCCAAATGTTCCCTCATGTCCCTTTGCTTTTTCTGCTTTTGTTTTTGTGGTATGAACACTTAACATGAAATCTACCCTCCTAACAAATTTTTAAGTGCACAACATCGTATTGTTAACTATAGGTACAATGTTTGCACAGCAGATCTCCAGAACTTATTCATCTTGTATAACTGTAACTTTATACCCATTGAACAACAATTTCCCAACCCCCCCCCCCAATCCCCTGGCAACCACCATTCTATTTTCTGCTTCTATCATTTTGACTATTTTAGATACTTCATATAAGTAGACTCATGCAGTGTTTGTCCTTCTGTGACTGACTTATTTCACTTGGCATAATGTCAAGTTCCATCCATGTTGTCGCAAATGAACCATTCTTGCATCCTAGGGATAAATCCCACTTGACCGTGGTGTATGATCCTTTTAATGTGCTGTTGAATTCAATTTGCATGTATTTTGTTGGGGGTTTTGCATCTCTGTTCATCATGGAAACTGGTCTGTAGTTTTATTTTCTTGTACAGTCTTTGTCTGGCTTTGGGGTAACTCTCTTTTTCGAAGAAGAAAACTGAGGCTTGGAGAGGTTGCCTAAGGATATAGAACTAGTATCTGGCAGAGTTCATGATCTTGTGTCAGGATTCCAGCCTGTATTAATTTCCTAGGGCTGGTTAACAAATCACCACAAACTAGGTGGCTTAAACAATAGAACTTTATTTTCTGACAGTTCTGAAGGGTAGAAGTCTGAAATCAAGGTGCCAGCAGGGCCATGTTCCCTCCAAAGGCCCTAGAGAAGAATTCTCATGTAGCTTCTGGTGGCTATTGGCAATCCTTGGCATTCCTTGGCTTGTGGAAGCATCACTCCAACCTCTTCCTCCATCTTCACCTGATCATCTTCCCATTATGTCTATGTGTCTGTGTCCAAATTTCTCTCTTCTTATAAAGACACAAGTTACATTGGATTTAGAAACCACCTAATCCAGTGTGACCTCATATACTTGATTACATCTGCAAAGATCCTATTTCCAAATAAGGTCTATGACGATTCCAGGTAGACATAACTTTTGAGGGGATACTATCCAACCCAGTACCTGGCCCCAGTTCTTCTCCTTTGGAGTATTTGAAAACATTATTTTAAAAATTTTTAATTTTTTTAATTTCATACATATCTCTTTCAATAATTGAACATTAGGAATGTCTGAATACCCATTCCCTAGAGTCAGATATTTATTGTTCTCTTTAAAGAAGGCTTTGTGTTCTATATGCCTCCAGATTTTTCAGATGTCTTCTAGAAGACAAATTTACCAGTTGATCAGGAGCCTTTAAAAGACACCATGTTTTAGTGTGTGCCTCCAGTCCCAGGCAGAGTTCACCTTGGTCCCATTGTTGTTGCAAGGGTAGTTGAAGCCACTACCTAGAACAAATGGGCGAGCATTGGAGAAATGCCCAGCCCTTTACACTAAATTCATCCACCTGAGAAAATTCTTTTTTCTCAAGTTCTGGCAAGTTGGGATGCTTGAAAAAATTTACAGGAGTTCTACTAGCATTGTTAGTCATGTCAGGTTTGATCATGTTCAGTTTGACCAAGTTTCTGTCCTGGTTGAGTGAAATAGATCTAGTATTAAAGGTATTTTATGCAGCTATGATTATATATTGTCCCTTGGCCTTTGTGTACATTATATTTAATCCTCATGAAATAGTATCATTCCAATCATACCAGAAAACTGAGACTTCAATAGGATAAGAAATCTATACAACGTCACAGCCATTAAGTGGTAAATCTGGGGGTTGACACCAGGTTTTTATGACTCTAGAACCTGGGATATTCTCCAATATCAAGCTGCTTTTGACCTGGTCCACAGAAATCAAATGCCTTCAATCATGTCATTTAGGATTCACTATTTCTTGCTTTTAAAACATTTACATAAAAATACATAGAAAATTATGAATCAATTTAATAGTAGCTATCAACCCTCACTGAGTCTCCTTCCATGGGCCAACCATCTTATACAAATGAGGTTGGAAATATTCTCCCTGGTGTAATGAAATCAAAAGTCAGAGAGTTTTAAGTTACTTGTCCAAGTAGATCACAAAGGTGACAAATGCTAGGCGAGGATTCAACTCAAGTCCTACTTACTCCAAAGCCTGTTCTCTCAACTACTTCACATATTGATTCTCAACATCAAAGCCTTAAACAAACAACATAGAAGCTCAAAGTAAGGGTTCATTTTAAGTAAAGGGAATGGAGAAGACTTTATGCAAAGCTGACATTAGAGATAAGTCTTAAAGCATGAGAAAGATTATGATAGCTAATAAACAGTGAGAGGAGTCTGAATACTCACTCATATTCATTCCATATGTGTTCTACGGAGCATATACTCTGTTCTGAGGACTGTGCTGGTAACTGGATGAACACGATAGCCACGATCTCTACCCTTGTGTTGCTTGCAGCTTCTGGGAGAGTAGACAATAGTTGAACAAACACACTAATAACTGAACTCATGACCAATTCTTTGAGTGCTATGTAGGACACAAAATACTTTGTAGAAAAGAACAAGACGGGGTTTTACTTAGCAAGAATCAGGGAAGGCTTCTCTGAGGAAGTGACATAAAAACTGAACCCTACATTTGAGAGGGCACCAAACCTTCAAGAATGGAGAGAAGATTTCTCCAATCAGAGGAGTCTGCAAAGCTCTGAGGTGAACAAAGAAACTCAATATGAGGGACCCTGATGTACAAGTAGGAGAAAAGCCCAACAGTTGCCAGGAAGCAGTCGGGGGTCAAACCACTCAGGGCCTCTGGGCCATTCTTGGGAACTTCAATTTCATTCAAAGGACAGTGGGAAGCCATTAAAATGTTTCACCAGAGGAGTGAAATTCTCCAATTTATGTTTCTATATCAAACTGGCCACCACTCTGTGGAGAACAGATATGGGAAGACCAATTAAAAGGCTACAGCTGTAACCCAAGCAAAAGATACTGGTGGGTAGTCAGGGTGGTGGCTGTGGAGATGGCCAGAAGGAGAGAGATCATTTTAAGATAGAATTGACAATTTGTGCTAATGAATGGGAGGAAGAAAGATAAAGAGAAGGGGACAAAATCAAGGATGGCTCCCAGCTTTCTGGCTTGAACAATTGAGTGCAGGGAGGTGCCATTTACTAAGATGGGGAAGATGCAGTAGGGATGGGGCAGATGGGATGAGTGGGGCAAATGCATGTGGAAGGGTGAGGAGAATGAAATAATCTATTACTTATGATGAGTAATTCATTTGGGTGTAAAATGACATGCTATCTCTAAGCTGTAGGCCAATGAATTGTACTGAATGAAAACAGGTCATAGCAGCATGTGTCAAGTCAGGAGAAAAACAGCTGAGAGATTCACATCCTGCACCAACTTTGCATTCTGCTTCCACGTCACCCTCACCTAGCTCAGATATCCATTCAGCACGCCTTCCTTGAGTATCCACTGATGATGCTGGAATCATCTGCAGATAAAAAATAAAGAAAATAATAACAATGCAACTGATTCAAGGTCTGCATGATAGATGAACGTGTTTGACAGTCGAGAGGGAAAATCATAAAAAGCAGGAATACCTTCTGAAGAGAGAGGAGAGTAGCAGAAGAAAGATTTCTACAGGCAGTGACATATGTACTGGGTTTGAAAAGGAGTCAGGAGTTTACCACAGGGAGAGGACAAGAAACAGCACTCTCAGCAAAGTGAAGAAGGACAAAAGATGGAGGCACAGGTGTGTATAGCATATTTCTGTGACAGCACGTGTGGTTCTAAGAGCAGAGGGAGGGAGGGATTTGGGGTGGAAGGAGTAATGTGTTTGGTGTCAGGCTGTAAGAAACTTTTGAGTGCCATACTATTCATTCTACCTGTAACCAACAAAATGCACCACCATATACATATATGGTGTATATATAGATATATAGATATATAGATATAGATATATAGATATATAGATATATAGATATATATAGATATATAGATATGTATCTCCCATGATTCTCTCTTTCTCCTCTTTCTCTTTCTCTCTCATTCTCTCTCTCTCTCTCTCTCACGCACACACATACACGTACACACACACGTACACACACACATACACACACATACAATCCTGTGATGCTGTTTCCCATCTTAATGTTGCAAATTCCTCCTTGTCTGTATCTGGAGGCAAGAAAAATAAGGGAAAGAAAGGTTATGTGGATAAAATGTTCCCGAATGAAGCTAAAGATAGCCCTAAACAGGTGGATCTCGGTGACGGCAGCTTTTGCAATTCAGAGAATAATTTCTTTCCCATTTTCATCAAGACCACCCAGCCAACAGTCTTTACCCCTTCAAATCATTCTAACATCATTGCCAGATTCATCTCCTGGGGAAAAATCAAGTGTATATCACTTTATTCCCCTGTTAAGAATCTTTCCCTAGTTTTCTAAGCCCATCAGGGAGCTCCTGCTATTCCCAAAAGCCACGGAGCCCACCAGAGGGTAAAAGGCTGTAAGGGGGGATATTCCTCTTAAAATTTTAAGATGAAATAGAAATATACAAGGAAAGGAATCAAACAAGTATGTTCACCTGGATATGACTCACATAGTATTTTGTAGATAAGAACACGTTTGATGGTTTCTGAACTAGTGGTGTAGGATTTTGGCCTGGAAGAGAATTGTCTGTCAGTACAATCATTTAATATGTTTGCTGTTTTGGAAGACGGTATGTGGGAGGAAACCTGAGATAGGTGGTTGTACTATATTTACACCTTGCTGCTGCTTTTCCTTCATAATCAAAAGTGACACTACCAGCGATAATGGCTATCTTCCGGTGCAGCTGTGGGTAAAAAAGCAGATATGAAGCCCCCATGCACACCGCTTGCCTCTAAAGATGGAACCTTGATT
Organism: Balaenoptera musculus; assembly: GCF_009873245.2. NCBI lineage: Eukaryota > Metazoa > Chordata > Mammalia > Artiodactyla > Balaenopteridae > Balaenoptera > Balaenoptera musculus. The sequence continues at coordinate 81,019,298 of NC_045794.1, forward strand.
CGTGGCTCTTACAGAAGTGCTGTCCAGTAGGTCTTCCTGCAATGATGGAAATGTTCTTTCTCTGTGCCGTCCCATTACATAACTATGAGCCACATGTGGCAATTGAGCCCTCAAATTGTGGCTAGTGCAACTGAGGAACTGAATTTTTAATTTCATTTAATTTTAATTAATTTACATTTGAATAGCCATATGTGGCTAAGGCTATCATATTGAACAGCACAGTCCGATACCTACCAGGGTCCTTTTTTCTAGTCCTGGGTCTCTTCTTTGTGTGTGTATGTGTGTTTTTATGGGTGGTTGTATTTGTTTCCTGAGGCTGCTGTAACAAATTACTTCAAACTGAGTAGCATATAACAACAGAAATTTATTCTTTTACTGTTATGGAGCCAGAAGTCCAAAATCAAGTTGCCAGGGTTGGTTCCTGCTGGAGGCTTTAAGGGAGAATCTGTTCCATGCCTGTCCCCTAGCTTCTGGTGGCTGGCAGGAATCCTTAATGTTCCTGGGCTTGTAGATGCATCATTCCAATCTCCGCTTCTGTCTTCACATCACCTCCTTCTCTGTGTCTCTGTTTCTGCGTCTCAAATGTCCCTTTCTCTCTTCTAAAGAGACACTGGTGTGGGACTTAGAGTCTATCCTAAATCCACAATGATCTCATCTCCAGATCCTTAACTTAATTACATCTGCAAAGACCCTGTTTCCAAAAAAGGTCACGTTTACAGTTACCAAGGGTTAGGACTTGGACGTGTCTTCTGGGGGGACACAATGCAACCCACTAGAGCAGTATTCTGGCACTTTCTTCCACAAGCAGGCTTTCGCGTGGGACACAAATTACCTTCCCACAGAACAATTCTCATGCTTGTCCTCACGATATCCAAAACCACATGCATGCCTCTTTCCCCCAAGCCAACCCATTTTCCTACAGCCTTCATACCTTGAGCTATTTTGACTCTTTTATATTCAGTCAATTACATTTTTAGGTGTTTTCCAATATTAAAGGTAATTCCCTGCTAGGGAAACAGACCTAATTTTGTTCTGTAAAAGCAATTCAACAGAGGTCTCAGGACACTATGAGAGCATTCAAAGAGTTTCTCTCCTGCCTTTTGTGGATTCTTTACTTGGAAGAATATTAAGTGATATCCAGACAGCACCCAGCTTTGTTTCAGCCATCTGCATGTGAGATTTCTTTCTTCTCAGGTGTAGGAGGACATATGGAAACTTCCTGCCACTTTGTGTGGGGAGGGGCAGCTACAGACACTGGAAGACTGTGGCTCCGGGGAAGAAAGGTGCCCTGACCTCGTTCCTAAGTCCCCTGGAGTGGAAGCCATTGGCGGGGCAAGATCCAGCATAACCCCGTCATCTCCTCTGAGGTGGGATGAACAGGCCAGTTGTCTCTGTTCTTGGTAATGACTCTATATTTAGCAAGCTGGCACAATTTTTAGACAGAGATTTCTCACAAGAACTTGGCAAACATTCCATGTTTCCTTTGCTGCAATATGTAGAATTGATATTTCTGACAAAATTGCTCACACATCTTAGTGTAACCTGTTTAGTAGTTGCACGATGTTAATTTTATTTTTTTTCCCAAGCAAAAGGAAAAAAATGATTAATTGTAAGGTGTTGGAGGCTGGGTAGGGGAATTTGACCACAGGTCTCCTGGAAAGTCAGGCCAGTCAAGTCTTCCTTGCTAGGGTTTCGCATACCAAAACTTCCCATCCAGCCTCCCGCCCATCCTTGAATCACAACAACACACCTACCAGTAATGCTGGAATTGAAAGACCCCGACTAGCCTCCCTGTTCAGACACTCCACCTTTCCATTCATTCTGCACCACCCTAACAGCTTCATCTCCTAAAACACAAAGGCACTGAAATATCAGCATCTGGGCGGGAGGCTGATCCTCAGTGAATAATACACTGGTTTTTCTGCACTTTGCTTCACACTGGAAATAGTTCCTAAATATTTTTTAAATAAATGATAAATATTATAGTGTGTCCAAACATAATTTTTAGAACACCAAAGCCACTCCCTCACACATAATTAAAAGACTAAATTGATTTTTTTAAAAACTGTTCATTTAAAATGAAAAATTAGGGCTTCCCTGGTGGCGCAGTGGTTAAGAATCCACCTGCCAATGCACAGAACACGGGTTTGAGCCCTGGTCCGGGAAGATCCCACATGCTGCGGAGCAACTAAGCCCATGTGCCACAACTACTGAGCCTGCACTCTAGAGCCCGCGAGCCTAGAGTCCATGCTCCACAACAAGAGAAGCCACCGCAATGAGAAGCCCACCCACCGCAACGAAGAGTAGCACCCACTCGACGCAACTAGAGAAAGCCCGTGCACAGCAATGAAGGCCCAATGCAGCCAAAAATAAATAAATAAAATAAATTAATTAATTAAAAATAATAAATAAAAAATAATTAAATTAAAAATTTAAAAACCTGTAGTTCCCTTAAATTCCAAACTCCTTTTCCCAACACTCAAGATCCTAAAGCCTCACCCTCTCCTCTTCCACTGACTTCATCTCTCACCTCTGCCCTTTACAAATCATATTATTCTTGTGTTGTTATCAAATAGCTACCATTATTGCGTGTCAACGGCTTTATACACTTTTTCTTATTTAATCTTAAAAACTATCCTATGAGATGGTTGTTATTTTTCCCATTTTACAGATGAGGAAAAGGAGTCTTAGAAATGTTAAAAGGTTTTTTGCTCAAAATCACACAACTGGTAAGCAGCAAGGCAGGAGTTTGAACCCATACTTGTTTGATAACAAAATTCACATGCTTAACCTAAGCACAGTCTCAGGCACAATGGTAGTGTTCAAAATCCAGTAGTTATTATTGGGTGTAACAAGGTACAATCACAGCCTGCTCTGTCCTGCCTCGCTGCTTTGGAAGGTCCTGTCTTAAGGACTTCTGTGAGCATTGGACAAACTGTACTCCCCTGAAAGCTAATGGCAGGGGTTCTGGTTGCTATTGTTACAAAACAAATTATCCCCAAACTTAGCAGCTTAAAATAACTATTTTATTATGCTCACATTTCTGTGTCTGAAATTCAGACAGGGCACAGTGGGCATGGCTTATCTCTGCTCCATGATATTTAGGACTTTACCTAGAAAAACTCAAAAGCCATTGGGGGTGATTCGATGGCTGGAGATGGAATCATCTGAAAGTGCAACTAGCTGTCCAAGATGGTTTACTCATAAGGCTGTCCACTGATGCTCTCTGCCAGCTGGGGGTTTGGCTGGGAGTATTGTCTGGAGCACCTATTCATGGCCTCTTCAGCATGACTCAGAGTAACTGGACTTCTTACGTGCTGACTAGCCTCCTTAGAATGAACATTCCAAGGGAACCAGGAAGAAGCTGCATGGTCTTTTCTAAACTAGCTTCAGATGTCATATAATGTCACTTCCACTGCATTTTTTTGGTTAGTAGGGAGTCATTCATGCCAGTTCAATTCAAAGAGGGGGAACATAGACCCCACCTCTTGACTGAAGGTGTGTCAAAGAATTTGCTTACATATTTTTAAATCACTACATCGATATCACCCATAATGAAAAAACAATTTCAGTGAGAGGCTGAACATCTGTTCCTGAAACTCAAGTATTGGAAGGGACATCTACATGGATGCTGAAGTCGCCATGATGATAACAGTATTTGGAGCAAAAAGGAAACCTATGAACCAGTTGCCAAAGTCTTCAGAAAAGAAATATGAAGGGGTTTCTTGGATGTCGGTGTCATGGGGTATTACATGGCGACAACATGCAGGGGTAGAGGATGTCTTAACCAGATGGTCGTTATTATTAAACATAATCAGGTATAATCACAATCTGTTTCCTCCTGCCTCCTCAAAGGAGGAGGGGTGTTTCCTCATAAGAGCAGAAGATTAATGGTCTACCAAGGCAATGGGCATCCAAGATAATGTCAGCCTTACCTTTGACCCCTGTGACATTTGAAGAATGAAGAAGGACATGAATTTCTGAAAGGGCTGCAACAGACTCAGTGCCCTCTGAGAAGAGCCAGGTTTCAGGTTAGGCAGAGACAGGAGTATTGTGTGATGGCCTCAGAATTATTTACAATGGAACTCATTTTCCAGAGGTTCCAGTAAAGTGAGTTAGGAGGGAAGACAGCAGAAGAAGAGATATAGAAGATAAAATTTAGCAATGTTTGTGGTTGCAAGTAAAAGGAAAAAACACATACAATTAAATCAAAGGGACATTTATTATATCTAACAAGAAATCTTGACAGAGATTGAGCCTGGATTCCTTTGATTCTACCAATCTGTCATCTGCTATGTGTAGCAATGCCTCCCTTCATAATACAAATAAGTCTGTCCCAGCTACATGTCACATCCTCAGAAATTAGCATCTACCCTTGAAGCAAAGTGAGAAGAAGCAAAAAAGACTTTTCTCCTCACTTGCCTATTTTTTTTAATGAGGAAGGAAAGATTACCCATAAGCCTTCAGCTGACTTCCCTTCAATTCCACTGTCACAACTTTCATCCCTATACCAATCATTGGCATAGAGGAAGGATAATCATGCCTTAAACCAATCATGATTCACCTCTTAGGCTGGGCACATTGCAACCCAAACAACAAAATCATGTCAGCAAGGAAAAGGCAATGGCTGCTAGAAAGGCAAGCAACAATATCAGTCATGCTGAGGGATAGAGCTTCAAGTAATGTGGAGATGGGAATGTCAAGACAGCAGGAGACTTGGGAAGGCCTCAGTTTACCCAACTGTAAAAAGACTATGTACTCACTAATCTCCAAGGTCCCTCCAAAGCTGAGAGCCTATCTTCTATCCACAACATTTATCACACCCATATCTTTTCTTTTATTATGGCTATTTCCCCATATTTTCTCTCTCTAACTAGATTATTGGCACACTGATAGCAGGGACCTTGTTTGTTTTGTCTTTGTATTCCACATCATCGGTAAGTATTTGAGGATGAAAGCAACGCCCAGCACTCTTCAAAGCTGTGTGACTTTCTTTGTGAGATCAATCTGGTTTTCTCTCAGTGAGAGACAAAAAGAAGACATGATCATTGTTTCCCTATATATTGAGCATCCATCATGTAATCCCCGCTCTTGTGGAATCTGAGAAAAATGTAAGAGCCATTGGCATAAACAACTCTAAAAAAAAAACAAAAAACAAACAAAAAAAACCAAGCAAGCACATGGAACCCCATTCTGCATATTTAGACAGGAGCAGCTGTGCTTCCTCCACTGTATTCCAGAGAGATGTATTCGGACAATGGCCTGGACACAGGAACAGAGATTTACCTTTGTCTCTAAGGATTGAGTTGTAAAGAGCCAGTGGATAACTGAGAGAAGGTGATTGACAGAGAGGGCAGCAATGGAAGAGGAGGGGAAACAGGGGAAGCTGGACATTTCTTTCTTTTTTTTTTTTTTAAGTTTCTTCTACCTAAACACTTTTTTGTTTGTTTGTTTGTTTATTTTTTGGCTGTGTTGGGTCTTCATTGCTGTGCGCGGGCTTTCTCTAGTTGCGGCGAGCAGGAGCTACTCTTCATTGCAGTGCATGGGCTTCTCATGGCGGTGGCTTCTCTTGTTATGGAGCACAGGCTCTAGGCGCACGAGCTTCAGTAGTTGCAGCACACAGGCTCGGTAGTTGTGGATTGCGGGCTTAGTTGCTCCGCAGCATGCGGGATCTTCCCAGACCCTTGTCCCCTGCATTGGCAGGCGGATTCTTAACCACCAAGCTACCAGGGAAGTCCCTGGACATTTCTTTTTTGTGGAATAAAACAAATCACAAATTTGATTATCATTTGGACTTAGCTAAACTGTCATTAGTCAAAGGATTTTTTAGTTATGGATTCATAATTTTTAAAACTTGCTGCCGTTTCTTTCCAGTTGGCTGGTTTCCTAAGAGATTCAAATAGACAGAAATAATCAGATAGAGTGGATGCTTGTTACATGAGAGAATATGTGTACTTTTAAATTTAACTCAGTGTTTGAGACTTGATAGTACAGTTTCCGAAGAGTATAAGCAGTTGGACAGAGACTTACAGAATCCCATAATGTCAAAGTTGGAAAGGGCCTTAAAGATCACTAACTTCAACCACTCTCCCAGTATTTGGATCCCCTCTACGAGCAACCTTGCCACATTGTCATCCAATGAAGCTTGAGCATCTCCAATGATGCAAAGCTCACCATCTCTCAAGGCAGCCTGTTTTATCTGTGGGGACCCAGATTACTAAAGAAGTCTTCTTTCTGTTAAATATATGACTTATGAAACTTCCACCTAGTTGATCTGTTAAACTACTGAACAAGTTTAATCTTCTTCCTCGTGATAGTACTTCAATTTGGGAAAATAGTAACATGATCCTTCTGAATCTTTTTGCTATTATGTCGCTTCGATGTAAATGGTTCCTTTCTGTATTCCTCTTAATGTACAGTGCCTACAAATGCTCAAAATTCTAATGTGAGAAAATAAGAGCAGATTTTATCCTCTTGCATCTGAAATACTCCATACTTGTAGTTGCTATATTGACAAGCTACAATTTGTGGCATTGTCAAAATACAACATCTTTTTGTCTCCTACCTTTCCATCAAAATGTAATCAGAGATGGTTTTAAAAAATGATATTTTTCTTACTCTTAAGTAACAGACATTCCTAAGGTCACTTTCAGTTACAAACATAGACTCAATTTGGTAATGAAAATGTCCACTTCGAGATGGGAATCAAAATCATCAACTTGGTCAAACGCTATATCCTTTCCACTTCCTCAGCTGGAGTCAGCTTCAGGCTGGAAGCCTGCAACATGAAAAGGGTGGTGGGTTCATGTGCTTGTGAACGGTGGTGGGTGGTGGTTGGCTTCTTCTCTGTTCTTCCACTTGCTAGCTAATTTCTGACCTTTCCACACTTAGTGTGGATAAGATGAAAGGAAAGGTCTTAAATCATAACCTGCTCTCTCTCTGGGCTTGGCAGACGTCTAGGGTTTTTTTGTGTGTGGGCGGGTGGGTGTTTTTGTGCACTTTGGTTGAGAATTCCATCTCTGAAGACCAGTTTTCCTGAAAATCTCTTGACCCTGTGACACGTATTTCTACTTTGACTTGTTGTCCTGATGATTATTACTTGAGACCTTTCCTTAACACCTAGAATTCAGCATTCTCCTTCATGTTCTTGCTACTGGGGCCGTTCTTCTCATACAGGTAGACAGATTAAACAGGACTCAAGAAAGCCTTACATCTGCTCTCTCTCGTCTGTGTGGCCCACCTATGGTCCACTCCTCACCCCAACAAACGTTGGATGTAGCAGCTGGTTTTATTCAGCCACCTGTATCCTCAGGTATGAGTCAGGCACCACCAACCCCACCCCTCCCGCCCCCCCACTTAACAATGTAATGGATGGAGCAGACACTGAAGCTCTCCAAATGGCTTCATGGAAGCTCCCCTAAGGGGAGCAGGCTGGAGGTAAAGTTACAGCTTTTGCCAAAGTAACTTCCTGCCCACATTTACCTCCTCTCCACATTCTGATCCAGTTTGTAGCTATTTCCTTAGCAATTTTGTATGCAGTAATTTGTCTAACCCTCACTTTGGTCTCTAATATCTATCATGCTGGAATCCAAGATAAACCCAAAGTAAGAAGAGTCTCATTCTAACCTGCTGTTTCATACTCATAAACATGTAGCATGAGGTCTTATTAGCCATCTTAGTCTTTCAAGCCACATTGAGTGTATTCTTTGCCACCATCCCTGTGGCAGACTGCCAGTGTTCTCCAAAATCTGCTCTTCCTTTCTTCTTAGTAAACGAGTTTTAGCTTGTCCCCTTACCTTAAGCTGGAGGATGCATTTCCTGCCTCCTTTGCAGCTAGGTGTGGCCCTGGTATTAAGTTCTCACCAATAGGATGTAAGTGGAAGTGAAGAGTGTCCCTGTCATTCCATGTGTTTAAGAGGAAATCATGAGGTTCAATTCTGGTTATGATGGAGTAAACACACCCCACACTATCTCTCCCACTAAATTCAACTAAAAAGTTTGGGCAAAGTATATAAAGCAACTACCAGAGGACTCTGAAAAAGTGCATAAGAACATGAGCACTGAATAGGAAGTTCAAGACTCCAAAGCAACCCAGCAGTGTTGTTGTTATTGTTTGTTTGTTTTTGTCTCTGATATATGTTGACTTGGGCTCTGGATCAGCCCAAAAATGGAATCACAAAGAGGAAGCTCCAAGAGAAGCCCATGTTCTCTCGTCAGAGAACCAAGAATGGTAGTTACAAAAATTTATGCATGCGTGAAAACTCATAGAACTATACACCCCCAAAAATGAAATTTACTACATGTAAATTAAAAATAACTTTTAAAAAAGAAATCACTTTCCCTGGACATTCTTCTTCCAACACTTTAGAAAATTGGCATAAAACTGAGCCATCTTGCCCACTCAGGCAAGGATAACACCCTAGTGGATAGCAGAGGAATGGCACAGGGAGTACACCCAGCAGTCTGGACTACTCTCTGGGAGGTCTGCTTTCTGTAACATCTTCACCTCTACTTTAACTAATCAAACCTCTAATGCTTTTCACGTGGATGACAACTAAACTGTGTCTGCCCCATCTATCATGGGTGCAGGCAGCTGTTTAAACTCAGGCAACGTGCCATCCAAGCTAATCTGGATTGTATTGGATTTACATTCTGTCATAAAATATATTTGCCATTCCTCCCAAGTAAGCCATACCTGAAAATTTAATACTGATAAAGGCATGGATAAACATGTTGATTAAGACCACAGAGAGAGCCACAGGGCACCAATGACCTTTACTTCAAGGAGAAAAGGAGAGAATGGAGAATGCTTACCAAAACATGAAGAACTGATAAAACTTTTCAACTGGAATTTCTATTTAGGCTGATAGCAATGAATTTGATTGTCAAACAAAGCATTAATCCATCTAATTATGTCAGGTCTAGCTTATTTTTCCCCATTTTATCCACAAGAAAATAATGGGAGGTTTTTCATTAGTGACTTTCTAAAATGCAAATATACTCTGTCTTTCACATTTCTCTGGCAGTCTAGTTTTTGACAAGGCAAATAAAAAATAAATTTAGCTAACAAACCTTGTTTTTAGTATGCTAAAATTTGTCTTGGTGGTAAACTTCCTTTAGAAGGCAGACAAACAATATAATGATCAATTTTAAATCTTGTTCAGGAGTGAGTATACCAATCTGAGGTTTGCTGAATCTATACTTTACCCTCTTTTTGAAAATCAGAATATCTTTTTTTTTATGTCCATAGTTTTCTGGCACATCTTTTCTTTGTCTTAATTCGTCAACAATAATCAAAGCAGATCAATGACCTGACTTACAAGTTCTCCACAACCATGAGAAATAATCTGGTTCACATGCCTCCCCCCCCAAAAAAAGTCACCTGTAGTATCTGGGTTGCCTGTCTTTCAAACTCTTTATCCAACTGAGGTTTCAGTCCTTCATATCAGAGTTCATTTATTCATTACCTCATTCACCCATTCAACATACATCTGCTGAGAGTCTGCTATGAGAACCAGACTTTGTTGGAAGTGTTGAAGATTCAGCAGAGAACCAAACAGACAGAAATCCCTCAAGGAGTTTACAATTAATCAAATAAAAGTATAAAATTATAGAGTGTCAGCTGGTGACCAGTTGGATGAAGATGGATATTTTAGGGAAGAGGAGGCTGGTATGAGTGTGGGATTAAAATTCTTAAAAGGATGGTCAGGAAAGGAGTTACTGAAAAAAAGATTCACTTGAGCAAAGGATTGAAGGTGGGGAAGGAGAAAACCATGCAGATTTCTGGGGTAGAGGGTTCCAGGCAAAGGAAGTAGCAAGTACCAATGCCCCCAAGACAGAAACATGCTTGACATGTTTGATAAACAGTAGGAAGGACAGTGTTGTGGGAGGGGAATAAGTGAGTGGTAGAGAACTAGGACATGAAGACAGAGAGGCGATGGGTAAAAGACTACATAGGAGAGGGTTAGTCTCCAAGTTCTACATTACTTGACCTTCACTGGGAGTTTCTGGAGGAATTTAAGACATTAATGACATATAGTGTTACTCTGCCTCCTTTCTGGAGGAGTCTCTTTTTAAATTTATTTAGCAAATATTTATTAAGTACCTATAATGTGCCAGGTGCCTTGTAGGGACTGTATAAACCTCCCAGGAACCTTATAGTCTATTAGGAAATAAAGCCTTTATAACTCACTATGGGGACTTTAGCTTTTACTCTGAGCAAGAAGGCAAGCACTGGTTTGAGCAGAGTAGTGACTTTGACTGACTTAGGTTTTAAATGGATCATTCTGGCTGCTGTGCTAAAAATAAATTCTAATAGTTCAGGAAGGAAAGAAGGAAAACAATTAGGAGAATATTGAAATAATCTATGCAAAAAAGGATGCTTCAACCAGCATAGTAGTGAAGACAGACAATGTCAGAATCTGGGTACATTTTAAAAGTAGAGTCTACAGAGTGGATGTGGGGATGGAAAGAAAAAGAGATGTCCAGGATGGATCCAAGGCTCCAAGTTTTTGTTTCCCCCTCCAAGGAATCAAAAAGAGTCACCATTTCTTTAGCTGGAGACAACAGTGGAAGAGGAGAATTGAGTGAAAAAAAATCAGGGGTTTTGTTTTGGACATGTTAATTTTGAGAGGTTTATTATATATCCAAGTGGAGATGATGAATAGGCAAGACTTGGAAAATGTCCAGGTGTGAGACAGAAACCAGGGAGCCATAAGCATATAGATGGAAGTTAAAACTGTGAAGCTCTAAGAAGTTACCAAGGAAGTGAGTGAAGACTAAGTCCTAGGGCACTTGAATACTTAGAATTGAGGGAGATAAGGAGAAACAGCAAAAAAAGGATTGAAAAGAAGCAATCTGGATGGTAGAAAAAGAAGTAGCCAAGAGAGTGAGGTGTGTTGGAAGCCAAGTAGAAAATCATATCAAGGAGGACAGAGTGATCAAGAGTTACTGTTAGGAAAATTCAGACAAAGACTAACTATGTGGAGGTCATCTGTGATGCTTACAACAGTAATTTTGGTGATGTGCTGGTCTGAAGAGAATTGGAAGAGTGGGACTGGAGCAGCAAGACTAGACTGTAAACTTAGGAAGACAAGGAAACTTTTTCTGTAAACTTAGGAAGACAAGGAAACAAGTTGAATTTTGGTTTGTTTCTTTGTTTCTGATTTTTTTAAGAAGGGAAAAATTACAATATCTTTGCATGATGGAAATGATCCAGTAGAGCATAAAAAAGGTATAATTTTAGAAAAAAAAAAAAAGAGAGAGAGAAATTTCTGGAATGTTGTACTTGAGTAGGTAAGGAGATGAGATCTAGTGGGCAGGTGAAGAGCTCGACTTCAGACAGGCGCACAGAGAGATTGTGGGTATTATTCCCACCCTCCATTTTTTCTAAGTAAATCACCAGGCCCCTCATCTTATAGTTTTACTATTCTTATACATAATGCATGCTACTGTTTTCTATAAATAAGATTTAAACTTTTATCCCCTGCTCATTGATCAGGTGAAGTGGCTCCTGGATAATTTTGTATTCATTCGTATTCACTGAGACACTTCATTGTTCCAGGACTGTCCTGAGCATCATGAGATGCAGCAGTGAACAAGACAGAAAAGGCCCTGCACTCCTAGAGCTTGCACTAACAGTAGAAGGAGAAGGCCAATGTGCCAGTAGATAAGCAAATGAAGAAGATGAGTTCAGATGGTGATGAATGCAGAAACAGAACCTCCCTGGAGTAAAGAGGGTAGGAGCTTGTTTAGAGTGAGCCAAGGGGTCAGGGAAAGTCTTCAGTACTTGAGCTGCAACCTGAACTTTGAGAAGGAACCTATTGTGGGTGAGGGGCAGATGCTGGAGATGGAGGGAGAGACGATGCAGGGGAACAAAAGAAAAGAACAAAGGGAAGTCCAGTTTGATTGGAGTGTAGTGAGCACAAGATAGGCAGGTGCTAGAGAAGGTCAGGTGGTAAAGACTTGGGAAGGTACTATAGACTGAATGTCTGTGTTTCCCAAAATTCCCATGTTGAGATCTTAACCCCCAATGTAATGGTATTAGGAAGTAGGACTTTTGGGAGGTGATTAGGTCATGAGGGTGGAGGCCTCATGAATGGGATTAGTGCTCTTTTAACAGAGACCTAGAGAGCTCCTTCACTCCTTCTGCCATGTGAGGACGCATCAAGAAGACAGCTTTGAACCAGGAAGTAGGCTCTCACCAGACAGCGAATCTTTCAGCACCTTGATATAGGACTTCCAGCTTCTAAAACTATGAGAAACAAGTATTTATTCATTAAGACACCCAGCCTATGGCATTTTTGTTATAGCAGCCCAAACGGATTAAAACAAAAGGAGACTCAACTTTATGCCAAAGGCACTGGTAAGTCATTAGTGAGTCATAAGCCTGACCCCTATTCCCATTTTAAAGATATCCTTCTGGTTACTTGCATGGAGAATGGATCGTAAGGGTATCTGGGAGCAAAGGAAACAGGGAAGAGGCCTCTGCAGTCCTCCAGGCAAGAGGTGGGGAGGCTTGTTCAAGAACAGTGGCAGCGAAGATGAAGAGAAGTGGATGGATTTGTTTTCTATCTCAGAGGTTTGACAAGAATGACTTGCTGATGAATTGGATGTGAAGAGTAAGAGAAAAAAGAGGAATCAGCAGTGATTCCTAAGCTTTTGGCCTGAGTCACTGGGTCAAGCTGTTATAACAGAGATGGAAAAACAACACAGGGGAGATTGGTTTGGGGGAACAGTGAAACCTTCAATTCCATTTTGGATTTAATTCGGAAATACCTATCAAACATTCAAGTAGAAACAGTTACTAGGCAATTAGCTATAATAAGTAACGAGAGCTGACACTTCTATGGTATTTACTATGAACTAGGCACGGTTCTCAGCACTTTACACACATTAAATCAGCATAGATTGCATTTACATACTGGGTGAGTTCACCTGGGGAGAAAAGGCAGCTAAAGAAGGAGGCTCAGGAATAAGCCCTGAACACACTAGCATTTAGAGGTCAGTTAGATTCCCTTCTTCCCCAGATCCCCAGGTAAAAGTCACTGGTTATAGGCTTTTACGTAATAGATCAGAATTCCAAATCCTATTTGTTGACAACATCTGCACAGACAGCTGCTTACCTCCTATCTCTTGGTGTGTCTTCCAAAGTCCCAGGCATTAGTGGGAGGAATTCATGTAAATACCAGCTGTATACATAAGCCTTTCTGTTTTCTGTCTAAAAAATGATTGTCTCTAAGGATGCTTACCCAGTCTTAGATTGCTGTTTATCTCTATTTGAAATCCCCCCACCTCCCAAATGCACTTCAGTGGGAAAACTTATTAAGTTTCAGCCGGCTCTCCATCACATTTGCTATATGCTTCAGGTTGTATATCTCAATTGGCTTTGCTGGAGAAAAATTCAGCTGCCTTCTTCACCAAATTTACAGCTAATTTCTTCCTCCCAGGATAAGTTTTCACCTCCATCAAAACTCTACTATCTGGTAAGTGACCTTCTCAATTGAGTACTAGTATTGATGTACATAATTCATGTTTCCTCCACTTGGAAAGTAAAAGGAGGAGGTTGTGAATTCCCCTTTACAGGAAAAACCCATAGCCAACAGCATCAGTCCCAAGGGAGAATGGGTTAGGGAGGCTTAGTGACCAGCATGGCAGGCGTGCAGGCCAGCACCACTCTTGGGAAAGCAACCGTGAAGAGTGTACCTATTACTGATGGATCAGTAGTTGCCTCTACACGGAAAAACAGCCCCTACTACGCACAAATTTCAGTGCATTGTATTCTTAGGGCCGATTTAATAGCACTTACTTGAACCATTTTTAATGATGTGGGCCAACTGCTTAAATGGTAGAGGGTGCATTATCTTTTTCTCCACTGTTTTATTATTTGGGGAGATCAGACTTGGCTTCTATTCATGATCAGCTCCAAGAGACTTAAAAGGGGCTTTGATTCCAAAGTATATACATAAATCGTGTGGGTTTTTTTTCCTTTTGGAGATGATGAAAGGCCAATATTTTTCTTCTATGCTTCAACAGTAAACAGAAGTCCTTCTGAAATTTTTTAAATAGCAATTCTTATTAATTACAAGTGAAGGCTTAAAGAGGGTTTAAATAAGATGAACCAAAATGATCATGTTGGTGGCAGTATTCCATGTATTATTTCTTTCTTATATTGTGCTCCCTTGCATACAAATTCTCTTTCTCTCAATCTCGCCCTCTCTTTATTTTTCTCTACCCTTCTCCCTCCCTCCCCTCTCTCCCTCTCTCATTGTTTCCAATTTTCAGTCCTTGTCCCATGACATTTCTGTCTCTGATAGCATCGTTTCTGACCTCTTCCCTGGGGTTTTCCTGCTGGCTTCTCACCACGGCATCCAGGACGTATCCAACAGGGAAATCATACGGAAAATGAATCTGAAAGCAAGAATTTGGTTCTTCAAGGAGATAATACGAGTCAGAAAATGTCTCATCTAATTCTCTGGATTCTGCCTTATAATCTGCCGTAAAATATTGAACCCCTGATTTTAAATCAGAACTTGAAATGGGTCCAAGATGTAGATATTTAAATGAAAATCTTTAGGGGTTTTCCTCCCTATATAAAATTAATATTTTGATTTTCTGCCAGTTTAGTATATGGATTTCAGATATGCTGATGAACGGATTTTTTTCAAAAGGACTACAGAAATAAACCACTGTGGTATGACTTTATTTGGGGAAACAGCTTCTAATTAGAAAACTGCTTCATTATTATTTATAACATGTTATAAATTAGGTTTGTGCTATGGTTTCTTAACCTAAATATTTTACAAATTCTCCTCTATATTTTTAGGTGGAAATATAATATGCAGAGCTACATTATATGGGAAAGAAACTGAAGCCCCTGGGTTAAGTATTTTAACATCTTAAGTAAAATGTAAATTTTTAAAACAGATCTAAGAGGAAAAACTGGCATAGTTGTATGTTGGTAGAAAGCCCTCGAGGGTGTAAAACCTCTGTGTTGAAGGAACAATCTAGAATTTGGGAACAGCTAGAGGCAAAAGTCCTAGTGGATGAACACAGAGTGTTTATCCCAAACCCCAAACCTATCAGGACAGGGCAGCCATAGAGTAGACTGGATGAAAGTTCACATGAACAGATGGAGGATAGGGTTCCTGAAGCAGAAGGAAACTCCTGTAGAGAAAACTACTACGAGACTTTATCATATTTTCATATTTAACCTACTTCATTAATTCAGTTTTCCTAATGGTCTACCGTATGATTTCTAAAACCCATGAGTTGTTTTGTTCTATTTTTAATAAGAAATTTAACAGAAAAATAGCTCTAAGAGTCTGTTCTGAATCTCCTAAGAAAAATACCTGTATACCTTCCCTGCAAGCTTACAGGAAAAAGGAGGAGAATTCTTGATTTAAAAGGCCTTCCTGTCCGCTCCACCCCCTCCAAGATTAGAGCCCCAGTGATCAGCTTTCCTAGCTCTCTTGATTTCTGCTTGCAATTAATTCATCATCTGACACTTTTTGTTCCATGGACATCTTCCCCACTGAACTCTTCCAGGGATTCAGGAACCATGTCTGTCTGGTTCACTTTTCTTAGGTGAGGCACTATATGGCATAGAGTCAGTGTTCAAGAAATACCTGTAGAATGAGAACAAAGGAGCATGCTCTGGTATAGGTACAGACCCCAAGGAAGCTGGGAAGTTGAGAATGGAGCCGCATGAGAAGGGCAATACGGTAACATCATCATCATCAAAGACAGTATCAGTGCCCTTCTATTAAGTGCACACTCTGTGCATTATTGCCTTATGATTAAGAGCACAGGCCACGCTTTTTGTCTGCGTGAATTTGAAAGCAGTCCCTACTCTCTCCTGAACTATGTGAACCTGAGCATGTTATTTAAGTGTGTTCTCTCTCTTTCCCCATAAAAAGAGGATTCTAATGTTATTTTTACCTCTTAGGGCTATTGTGAGGATTAACTGAAGTAGACACTGAGAAGGGTTTAGTATAGTCAGGCCCTCAGTGGGTAGTGTGCAGTAAGCACTGGGCTGGAGCTCAGAGAATTCCTTTAGGAATACTGCGCACATGTGTCACTAACCCCACTTTGCGAAGCTGGAACCCCATCTCTTGCTCTAGATCATCCGGTGGTCAATCATGGAGCTGGGATTATGCCAAGGCATGCCCTCTCCCAATGTGGAGTCTTCACACTAGTTTCACTGACTCAGAGAAAGTTATTCACCAACTAACTACTAACTACTACCATAGTTAAGACCCACTGAAGAGCCAGAAGAGATGGCCCAGGTGGTAAGAGTGAGCCATGGCTGCCACACAATAGGAACGGAGCCCAAAGTTGAAAGGCAAATTCTGGCATGGAACTCCACCTCACTGGCATACAGTGGGCAAGATGTTGAAAGCCTTGTTTGCTGCTGAAGTCATCAATAGAGCATCCCCGTGGGGCCACAGAGGGCACTTCCAAAAGATTTCACCCACCTCACTCAGCCTCTAGAACTGGCTAGGGATTGTCCTACCAACAAGGTGCCAATTAACTAATAAGTCACTCAAGGCATCAACAAACCTGGGTTGAATTAAATAAAAACAAGAGCAGATAGTCTGAAAGGCAGTTGTCTCCCATTCGATTAAGGAGGGAAAATCCTAGAGAGAATTAGTAAAGAAATATGGAATATACATTTACCTGCAGTTGAATCATTAAGCAAAATGGCTCATGGTGCAAACTAAACGAGAGTGCGATTGTTTCTGTCTTGTGGTCCGTGTGACATTTTCCCTCCACTTGGGTCATTGACTCTTCAAATGCTCTATTGTGCCAGGCTGAAGGTATAAGTATTGGGTAGCTCTTGGTGATTCCTAATGCATAGGCCTAGCTCTCTGTCAATCAGGAAGAAGGTGATGTTTCTTATGGAAAATACAGAGTTACGGAGATAGCCAGCCAAAAGTGGGTTTGCATTCTGACTCTGCATTGTCTAGCTTGGTTAAAGGACTGCAAGCTTTCTGAGCCTCAGTTCCCAATAAAACAAGGAAGTGACTTCACAGTGATATAACAGAGATTAAATTTATTGGCCTATATAGTGCTTAGCACAAAGAAACAAGCATCCCCTGACAATGTTCCTAGCATTTTCCGTCACCTTATCTATCAGTACTTTATGTAATCATTACCGAAACCCTATATGGTCACTAATAGCTTAGCAGCATTCCTGGCCTTGTAGACTAGATTAAAGATCTTGGTCTTTTCCTAAGCACAGTGGAAAGCCGTTGAAACATTTCATGCTGAGAGATGTTGGGAATGGGGTAAGTGTCATGTTCAAATTCGCATTTCGGAAAGATTGCTTTGGCTACAACGTGGAGAACAGTCAGCAGGGATGGCAGAATAGATTCGGAGATATGTTATGTGGTAATTATAGTAGTAAAGGTGAGGGGTAGGATTAGGATGGACTAGGGTGGCGGAGGTGATGGAGAAGGAGAGAAGTAAAGAGATTTGAGTGATATTAATGAGTAAACTCAGCAGAACTTGGAGGTATATTTAGTATGAAGGATCAAAGAGTGGGAAGTGTCAAGAATGATTCTAGATTAGGAACGTGTGATGCTCACAGAGATGGGCAACACTCAAAGGAGACACAGGCTGGAAGTAGAGTGGGAGCAGAGCATGAGTTTGATCTTGGAGAGACTTTATTGGTATTGCTTTGACTCACACAGACTATCAGAGATACTGAGTAGCCATTGACTGTACTGATTAGCAGCATGGAAGAGAGACCTGGGCTGGAGGCAGCATACAGTGAGTCACCTGCATATGACTCTATTCTTTTAACATTTCCATTGGGAATATTTATTTGTTGGTTTGCTTGTTTGTTGAAGGGTTGGTTGATTGATCAATTTGATTTCATTGGTTTTGGCTGTCTGAAATAGAAGCCCCTTCCTAACTGCACTTTTCTGATACTGTTGAGCCTTCCTTGATGGAGCCCAAAGAGCTTGACTGAAGTTCCCCTCAGATCAACACTGCCAGAGGATGGGCTGTGACTTAGGCTCGGCCAGTGGGATATTCTTAACCAGAGCTCACCAATGACCCAGGGTTGTGGGGTCAGGTGGAGGTCCTCATTAGCCTCAGCAGCAGCCCAAGTGGCCTTGAGTCCAATCTGTTTCTACTTCACAGTCTTTGCTGTGGTTCCTGTTGCCCAGCTCTCGATTCCTGCCCATTATCCAAACTTCTGGTAGAGTCTATGAGCCTCCCATATCTTCACATAATTGCTCTTTTTATTTATTTTATATTTTTTGCTTAAATTGAGCAGTTTCATGAAATTAAGAACTCTGATTGCTGATACCTTTCCTTTCAATGTATTTTCCTTTCTTCCTCTTTCTCCAATTTCCCTAAAACTTCTTCTATCCCGAGTCCTTCTTTCTGACCGGCTACCTCCCTACCACCACCATCCTTTCTAAACTCCATCTTGCTCTTTACCTGTCCTTCCATAGACCCTCCTTATCTGGTCATAATATCAAACTAGGGATTCATAATATCAAATTAGTGAATACAAGGACTTTATAAAATCAAGAATTTAAAACTTCTGACAAGTTGGAAAGAGAAGCTGAAATTTATGGGATGAAATTTAATTGAGATAAATGTCCATTTCTGAGCTTAGCTTCTAAAATGAAGTATAGAAGATAAGCAATGGCTTAACAGCAAATTATATTAAAAAACAAAACCAAAAAAACACTTAAGGAAGATTGCCAGATCAAATATCTGTGACATACTTATTCTAAATAATTATTCACCATTTATCTGAAATTTAAATTTAACTGGTGTTCTAGGTTTTTGCACCCCAATGTTCATAGCAGTATTATTTACAATTGCCAAGGTATGGAAGAAATCTAAGTGTCCACCAACAAGTGAGCAGATTAAGAAGATGTGTTATATATGTACAATGGAATACTACTCAGTCATAAAAAAAAGAATGAAATTTTGCCGCTTGCAACAACATGTATGGACTTGGAGAGCATTATGCTAAGTGAAATAAGTCAGAGAAAGACAAATACTGTATGATATCACTTATATGTGGAATCTAAAAAATACAACAAACTAGTGAATCAAACAAAAAAGAAGCAGACTCACAGATATAGAGAACAAACCAGTGGTTACCAGTGAGGAGAGGGAAGGGGCGAGGAGCAATACAGGGAAGGGGGGAAAAAGGGCTGTTATGGGATTATATGAAATCATCTGTGTGAAACTTTTGAAAATTGTAAAGTACTATAGAATTTAAAGACTCACTCAATTTTTTTAAAAGGAGAAAAAATTTTAACTGGGTGTTCTATGTTTTATTAGTAAATCTGGAAGACTTACTTTTAAGGTTCTAACGGATTGAAAGCTCAGTATAGGTCTTCAGACCTGGGTGCCCTGGAGAACAAATCAATTTTGCAGTATATGAATGAAATAATGATTACTAGAAGAAAGAAATAAATCCCAGGATTTACTGAGCTCAGCAGAGCATGTACTGATTGTTGTGTGCCTTTCCAGGACCCGCTCTTGGAGAGATGCTAGTGAACTAGAGCACTGTTCACAGTGAGCAGTGATAATGGAAACCACATTTTAGGAAGAAGAGCTAAAAGAATCTGAAAAAGGAAGACCAAAATGGATCATGTTGCCAAGACACCCAGAAGGACCCTGATTCCCGTCTTTTCTACTAAGCCTGGTTCTCCAGCCTTCTCTTTAACTATGAGCAGCCTAATGTCTCACCAATAAATTTCTTTTCATCTTAGGTTTGCCGGTCAATTTCTGTTGCTTGCAACCAAAGATCTCAAATGATACAATGGGTTTTTGTCAATATATGAAGGGATCTTTTACAGAAGAGAATTTGGTCATATTTAGAGAGCAAAGCTAGAACCTGAGAATGAAATCACACAAGTCAATATGGAAAAGAACTTTCTAATTATCTGAATGACTCCAAATTAAAAAGGCCTGCGGATTGGTGAGAACCCATTATTAAAAATGTTTACGAAGAGGTAGGATGACCAACAAATAGGGACAAGATTTCTTTCCTAACTGGGAAAATAGACTGGATCAGATGTCTTATATGGCATGTTTTGTTTTGTTTTAACTTAGAGGACTTTGTTCAAATAAAATCTTAAATCGAATTAAAACAAAATATCATTCAAAAGCTGAGATACAGTGGTAGTTGTAGATAGGGATCAAGTTACCCCTGTTTATCCTTTCCCTAAACTTATAGACATTCCAGAATGGAACTTTTGGAACCTAGGGCTCATTAAAGCATAGTTTAAAATCACTGAACTAAAATAGCTAATATTTCTTTGAGCACTTTCAATGTCTCAGGTACTCCACTAAGTACTTTTTATGTATTATCTCATTTAACCCTCTCCCAAACTACAAGAAGTACTATTATTAGCCCCATTTTACAGATGAGGGAATGGAAGCACAGAGAGGGTAATTAACTTATTTAAGGTCACACAGCTAAAAGATAGAGGACCTAAAATTCAAATAAAGTTGCTCTGAGTACCAAGACTGCACTATGAACAGCTATGTTATTTTGCTTTTAAGATTTATGATGGAGTGAAGTTTGATGTTCAGTGCTATCATTTCTACTGAGTTCTGTGCTCCTTTCATTCATTTACCATCAGATTAATTTCAGCTTTTCTAGGCTTTTCTAAAATAGCACCAACTCAAATGAATTTAATTTGTTTTTCATGACAGTACACAGTTTTCCTTCTAACTGGTTTTCCTTAATTAGTATTTTTTTAGAGTGGTTCACATACCTCTCTAAACTAGTTGCTTTA
Source organism: Balaenoptera musculus (assembly GCF_009873245.2). Classification (NCBI taxonomy): domain Eukaryota; kingdom Metazoa; phylum Chordata; class Mammalia; order Artiodactyla; family Balaenopteridae; genus Balaenoptera; species Balaenoptera musculus. Next base: position 81,040,075 of record NC_045794.1, read on the forward strand.
AGGTATCACCTCTTAGGGTTGACTGTAAAAGACTGTTACCTGCCGGGGTCAGCATTCGTTCCATCACTTTAAGCGTTCATTGTGCCTCCTTCATCTTTTCACAGCAAAACAAAGTGGGGGAAAGAGACTGGGTTCGTTTGCCTGGCTTCATTTGACCAAATGAGGATGGAGATTTCTCTGATGATCACAGCCTGGAAAGGGAGGCAGGCAGTGGAAGAAAGCAACGGCTCACACTAATTGTCCTGGCGTTGCTACGACCTCTCTTGCCGCTGTCATGAAGCGTCAGACAGGTAGTGTGGAGGCAGCAGGAGGAGCAGCCTGACCTAATCAAACGCTGTCCTGACCATTCCTAGGAAAGCCGCCAGCTGCGGCTTGCAGGAAGCAGTAGCCAACGTGAGCAGTGTTGCTGTCACCCATTCCCCTCGGCTCAGTGTGATCCTTGACTCATGCTGTAAACCACATCCTACCGTTCTCTGTCCCCATGTGAGAAAGCAGATTCCTAAAGGCACAGGCCACCAGGACCAGGCTTTATGTTAGGGGCCTGGGTTCCGGAGAAGGGGTACAAAGGAACAGCCTCCTCTGCCTCGGGCTTCTGCGTTCTCCTTCCCACAGGTGGGCTCTCTGTCACCTGTGAATCCACCCCATCCATCCCGTCACTCACTGCCGCTAACAGGCTGTCAGGGTCTCAGTTTTCTCTTTGTGAGGTGCTCTCAAATACTGTTTGTCTAATGTCCCCCATGAGCCCCAAAGGCATGGACCGTCACTTCATATTTTGTAAAGGATGGTGTAAGTTCAGCACTCCATACATATAAAATAGTGAATAGCAGATTTCCCCCATACCGAAGCCATTCCATTTTCTTCCGCAAAACAGCTCCTTTTATCTCTATGCAGAAAGCCCAACGAGGCAAATATCTTCATTGCTCAGACAGCTACAAAATGTGATCACATTTTCCCCCACAGCTAATGTGCTCTTATGTATAAAATTTAAATTTGAAAGTCTGAGCAGATGGCCTATAAAGTCTTGTTTTCCCTCTGAATTTAATTTCTTCCTGCTTATAGTGGGATTTTTTTTAATCATTTGAAAAGGAACAATAAAACGTTTCTGTAGAGTGTAATAATCATTATCTTAATGATTGTTCACTGCCAGAGGTATCCCAGAGGAAATATTGGACCTTGACTTTGGGTCTGGAATCTTACCTGCCCTGTCACGTTCACAAACATTAATCAGTTCCACAAAACCTTGCCAACTGGGCCCTGCACATTTTGGAATTGGTCATCATTCTTACTTGAACTAGGCAGAAGTTTACCTTATTTTAGAAAACAAAATGACCTAAGTAAATTAGTTGTATAAAGAAAACAGGCAAAATATTAAGGCTCATTTAGAAAATTTTTGTTTTTGAGTCCTTTTAGAACTATTTTATTTCATTTTGTTCAGAGACATTAATGAGCTAATTACCTTTTTACTAAAAGAGGCCCATAAGACTCCAATTTAGCAATACTTAATTGATCATCAGTTTTGGTGATTATATGTAACAAAATTGTGTTGTTTTTCAAACTACTCCATAATTCAGATTCTTTTTTATCATTTACTACATTCAAAGGTATCTATCCATAGGAAGGTTAATAAGTTGATAAAATGTAGGTATTGACATCACCTTTTACTCCCAACGTTATTTTGCAAGTTGAATTCATTGGCATCACCCTGCCCTTAAAATTTGCAGAGCTGAGTGGTGAGAGTACAAATGGATACCCATCTACTATATGTCCACATATTTAAAAGTTATAAATGAAGCTAACACATGTGAAATGAAGTACACTCTGTCTATTTTCAAACATATACCTTGTCCTATAGTCCTACCTTGGTCTGGAAAATTGAAGGCCAGGTTTAAATTTAGAACTCTTGGGTCATCATGTACTATGCCTGAACATGGCGGCATAGGGCGCATCAGTGCCCAGCCTACTATTCACTCACCTTCTCTTCCCAGTCCAACTCCATCCTGCACTGTGCAGGCTATCACACACTCACAGTGCATGTACCTCCTGCCTCAAATTTCCAAGCTCCCACTCTACCTTTCTCCCCAGCTCCCTGCAAACAGCTGCCCCTTGGCCATCCTTCAGGCCTAAGGATATCAAACACTGGTGTCATAGTCTTCCCTTGGGAGAACAGGGAAAAGAGTCTTCCCTTGGAAGAGACCATGCATATTCTGCAAGTGGGCTTAGGGCTATTGGGATAGGAAATTCCAGGAACATGGATATGAAGAATATAGTCTAGTAGGTGCAGAGAAGGGAGGGGTCCAGGTAGAGTCTTATTTATCTGTCATGTCATGTTCACAACCATCTACTGAGATAATAAAACCTTGGACTCTTGGCCCCAATAGTAGGGTTATAGCCACAGGAGATCCAGGGCAGGGGCCCTGCCAGCAACAGAACTGTCTGTTGTCACAGTACTATGAATGAGGCCCGCAGTACTTGTTTCACAAAGTAGTCACTAGGCACTGAGAAGTAGCACTGGCAAGAGTCCTACTATGTGCCATAAGAAAGACAAACATCTATGAGATTTAGTCTCTGTCCTCAAAGAACTTACAGTCTAGCTTGGAAGATCAAAAGCACAGAAAATAATTGTGCTACAGAGATGAAAGCCCAAAGAAGAGGTAGAAGTCGAGTCAATGGTTTATTCTTCCCCAGAAGCAGTTAGGGACTAAGAATTATTAAATACACAAGTCTTCTTTAACCACTTAGATAAAATGTTCTACCTTCCTAAATCAACCTTCATGACTCTCCTTGAAAGAAGCTTAATATTATCCCATAGAACACTCTGGAAATGAACAGGTTAAGATTTTGGCTTCCATCCCTGAGCAAATCTGATGCAGGCAGGATTAGAAGGAGAAAGATTCAGCTCCCAGTTCAGCACATTGTGTGCCAACCCATCTGCCCACATCAGTGTCTATTTAAAAGTGAAGCCAATCAGACTAGCCCCATCTTCACCTGTCCTACTGATCGCCCATAGCAAGGGAGGAACAGAAAGCCCACACGTTGGTCTGGAAAATTGAGCCTCTGTGTAATTTCCAGTCGTGTGTCTGCTTGGAGGCACACAGCCAACAAAGCCATCAATCTGGCAGTTTTCTAACACTGACCCAGTATATATTTGCTAGGCCATTTGCACCATCTGCCATGCAAATGTCAGTTAAGGAAATAGAGAGTTGTGGGAATATCAGGGTTAAAATGCTATTTAGCAGGAATGACCACAGGAGAACAAAGAGCTGGGAGAGCCAAGGGCAATAAAAAGAGAACAGAGGTTTAACAGACCAAGGCTCCCAACCTCGCTCTCTCTTCAGGCTTATTTTATTATGGCACCTTCAGAAACATGGGCCTTCCTTACTGACAAAGACACTCTGTATGATTCCATTGAATTAAAGCTCTCATGTAGCAACTATATACATTACATTTTTGTATAAACTTACATTTCATATACATAAATATATAATTTATATGTAATTATATATATAAATTTTTATAAATTTTGTAAGTTTGTATATATAATTTTATAAATTTTTAAAATTTATATATAATGTATATATAATCTTTATATATTCATATACATAAAAATTTTAAGGGGAAATACAGCATCCATAGTTCCATCTCCCTAAGATAGCTCCCCCTCCCCTCATGAATATTGCCTCCTGGTTTGGGTCCATATGTTAGCAATACCTGTAACCATCTATTGAGCCCTTACTATAATATGCTGGGCACTGCATTAGCTTCTAATTATATATTTTTCTAAAGTTTACATCAACACTAAAAAGTCAATATTTTCTTCTAATTTTATAGATGCAACAAACAAGGCTCAGAGAAGTACTTTTTTAAGCCCCAGGACACCCAGCTTGTAAATGAAAGACCCAGACTTCAATCAGTTCATCCATGTCCTTCATACTGAAGCCACTCCTGTGGGTATGCACACTTGTTTATACAGGGTTAAAATCACAGAGCATATACTATTTTGTGTTTAGTTTTGTTCAGTTAACAGGACATCATATGTATTTTTTATGTTTTATATAGCCTCATGTTTGTCACTTTTAACAGCTAGATAATAACCCATCTAATGCTTTATATTGATTTATAGTTAATACTACAATGAACTTGTTGATATATATAGGTTTTTGCATCTGTTGCATTATTTCTTTAGGATCAATTTCCAGTAGTAGATTACTGGGTCAAACAGTATGACCATTTTTATGGCACTTGGTATATACTGTCATATTGACTTTCAAAGATATTCTATTAGAAGCATGTTTGTTAAGTGTTTCAACTTATAATAACCACACCAGCACTGGATGTTTTATTAAACATTTTCCAATTTATTACATTTAAAATAGTACCTCAAGCTTGCTTTGGTTTGCCTTTTTTATTCCAAAGTGGTGATGGCTATTTCACCCATCTACTTGTTTATTGCTCTTAGGCTGTCTTATATAGCTGTTCTCTCTCCCTAGCCCAAATCTCAAGGTGCTTTGTATAAATATGTATGCACTCTTCATGTGGAGGTACTATGACCTCTTTGCCTTATTGTCTTTATCCTTGCAGAAATATCTGAAAAGGAAATGCTAACATATAAAATGCCAGTGACAAATCCTTCTCCAGAATGATGTCTAAAACTGAAATAAGAGATAGCAGTATGAGCAAGTTATTTGGAAATATATAGGTAAATATCAAGAGAAAGAGCTGAAAAGGCTTTAGAGAAGTAGCCTCTTGTGGGGTAGTGGGGGGCAGAGAAGGGGACAGGGCTGGGAGCTACTCTTTTTCATAAGTCTTGCATAACTATTTGACTTTTTATGTGGCAATTACAACTGAAGAAAAACATTAAATTTATAAATTCTTCTCAACAAATGAATTGGAGGCTCACATAATGCTCTGTGCCCCTGCCTGAGAAAATCTTCCAATTAAGCTTCCTTCTTTCAAAAATTAACATGTTTTGCATCTCCTTCTTATTGCTCACAGCCACAAGATATTAAAAGGAAGGGACAAAATCTGGCCAAACTGTGTTCAAGGATGCTATCAGAGTCATGTCTTTCTGAATTCCAGATTCTCATTATTTCCCTTTTTTATGTACTTTGCATAGCATTAATTGGAGTTCCTGCATTGCAGTGGGGATCCATAACGGGAGGGGTCCTCTCTCCAGAGAAAAACTGATGCTCATTAACAAAAGAGAAATGAATCTTCAAATTAATTTTTTCTTGGGAACCTAGGATTCAAATACATGTGAGTAGTGGTCTGTCATTCTACTCTCTTATAGGAGAAAATCAAAATTACCTGAGATGAATCATGTCCCCTAAGACCAGGCTGATTTCTAGACCCAGACCCCCTGAGTTGAATCCTTGTTCTCCTACTTCCCAGGCATATGACCTTCGGCAGGTTATTTAACCTTCCTTTGTCTCAGTTTTCTTCTCTGTAAAATGGAGATAATAATAATAATAATACCTGCCTCATGGCTTTTGTAAGAAAGTCTTGAGTAAATACATTTAAAGGGTTCAGAACAGTGCCTGCCACAGAACAATAACTCAATAATGTTTTCAAATAACGTTATTTTTGTTATTATTCTCATTTTGACAGTTTATCCTAGAGTAGGAAACTTTGTCCACGATCATAATGCATGGCATAACTGTGAATAGAGATTCGTATTGAATTAAAAATCAGATATATCAAATACTAACTTTGACTCTGCTACTTTTCAGCTGTGCAACTCTGTGCAAGACATTAATTTCCTCATTATACACTGGATCCTGATATCTAGTTCATAGGATTGACTGGGAAGATCAAAGAAGAGAATGTGTCTAAATCTGCTCGTCTAGTTTTTGCCAGGATATGTTGCTCAAAGGGACAAAGAGAGCAGGGGCACATGAAGAATTATAGCAGTGACCTGAGATGGCTGAAACTGAACCATCTTCTCTTGCCCTAATGGTACCAATTGCAGGTGATTGGTGGGAGAGCAGTGGGAGCAGAGAAAGCTATTGAATACATGTTCATTACTTAACACATAATTACTGTTGAGCCAGGTGCTGTGTTGGGAGATAAATCAGGTCACTGTCCTCAGTGAGCTCAGTGCAGAGCAGGAAACAAAGGTAAACATAATAAGAATACTGTGTCCTAAGTACAAGAATAGAGCTATACAGATGGCTGCACAAAGGAGAGGTGCCTAGGGTGTGGGGAAGCTGCTTGGAAGGGAGGTGTATTAGTAATCTATTGCTGGGTAACAAATTACACCAAAACCTAGTGGCTTAAAACAGCACATGTATGTTATCACATCACTTCAATGGGTCAGGAATCTGTGCATGGCTTAGCTGGGTCCTCTGTTTCATAGTTTCTTGTGAGGCTGCAATCAAGGTGTTATTCCAAGTATGCAGTCTCATCTGAAAGCTCTACTGCGGAAAAGACCCACCTCCAAGGTCTGTGGTTGTTGGCAGAATCCATTTCTGTGTGCAGTGTTAGAGAGAGCATCAAGTCCTCTCTGTTGGCTGGAGGCTGCCCTCGGGTCCTTGCCATGTTGACCTCTCCACATGGCAGCTTGCTACATCCAGTCGTTCAAGCCAAGAAGGCAAGGGAGAGAGCTTACTTGTAAGATGAACATCACAATTATTTGTAACCCTACCATGGAAGTGACACCGCATCACACTTGCCACACTAATTATTCCACTACTTTTGCCAATGCTTGGCAAATCACTAGGGTTCAGCCCAGGCTCAGGCAGGAGTTTGGGGGTGGGGTGTTGCACAAGGGCATGAATACATGGAGGCAGGAAACACTGGGGTCCTTCTTAGAAATAAGTCTACCCCAAAAGGACTCCTGAGCTGATTCTTGAAGCAGGAAAATTGATCTCAGTCTACATGTGAGAAAAGTAGAAGGTCATGGAGGAGACAGGACAAGAAAACAAACCAAAAAAAAGGGAATAAAAGGATAAATGTTATCTTATTTCTTAAGGTGTTGTCTTGGAGGAAAAGAACAGAAAAAAGATGCACTTTAAATAATGGAAGGAAATTAGACAATTGATATAGATAGGGGAAGAATAGGGGTGAATTTTGAAGGGAAAAACAAAGACTTAGTCTTGCTTGCGCAATGTTGAAAGCCACACTGCTGATGAGGGCGATTTTCCTAGATTTTGAACTGGTGAGTGGATAAGAGGTCAGAGTGACAGAGCTGGGCATGTGCTGAAGCAAGGATGGCAGCCACAGTCATTCCCTTGGCTTTTTGTTTTTACTTCCTCAATAAATAGACCTCTTCATTAGACTGTGGTGGCCATTTAATTAACTAATTAATCACTTAATGCCAGTTGCAACACTTTCCTGAGTCTTTCTAGCTTTTAGTGTAGCCCATGTTCTCATGTGCTTGTTTCCCTCATGTGCTTATAGAAAAGAAAAAAAATGATGGCAAAGAATCACAGCCACTATATTGAGTATTTCAGCCTAGAATTTGACTTTCTCACTGGTCTCCATTATTCTGGCCAAGATTTAAGTTATTACAATGAGGAAGGATGATGAGTGCTCTCAATTGAACTTTGGAGTTCAGTTTGGTCACTCTCTTCTGCCTCAATGTCCACGGCTATAAAATGGGAATAACAGGACCTACCGCCCCTATCTTTTCTAGTCGATGTCACTATTGAATGAGATAATGTAGTCAATACAGTTTAGAAATTATAAATAATACATATAATACATAAGAAAGTAATTCCTTCCACAATTATTGAGTGCACTGCACAAGACACAGTGCAAATGTCTACAATAGAACCCAGCCCTTATGTCTGAGTGGCTCAACAGTATTGGGAGAGAAAGACAACATTTCAACACATCTTTAGAATACAATTTCCTAAATGTGATGACAGAGACTTATACAAAAGCCATTAAGGCTATTGACAAATTTATTGCATCATATATTTTCTCCACATCTTTACTGGAGTATAATTGCTTTACAATGTTGTGTTAGTTTCTGCTGTATAACAAAGTGAATCAGCTGTATGAATACATATATCCCCATATCCCCTCCCTCTTGCATCTCCCTCCCACCCTCCCTATCCTACCCCGCCAGGTGGTCACAAAGCACCGAGCTGATCTCCCTGTGCTATGTGGCTACTTCTCACTAGCTATCGATTTTACATTTGGTAGTGTATATATGCAGATGCCACTCTCTCACTTTGTCCCAGCTTACCCTTCCCCCTCCCTGTGTCCTCAAGTCCATTCTCTAGTAGGTCTGCGTCTTTATTCCCATCCTGCCCCTAGGTTCTTCACTAACACATGTCTCTTTTTGAATTATGGTTTTCTCAGGGTATATGCCCAGTAGTGGGATCACTGGGTCACATGGTACTTCTATTTTTAGTTTTTAAAGGAACCTCCATACTGTTCTCCAAAGTGGCTATATCAATTTACATTCCCACCAACAGTGAAAGAGGGTTCACTTTTCTCCAACCCTCTCCACGATTTATTGTTTGTAGATTTTTTGATAATGGCCATTCTGACTGGTGTGAGGTGATATCTCATTGTGGTTTTGATTTGCATTTTTCTAATGATTAGTGATGTTGAGCATCCTTTCATGTGTTCACTGGCAATCTGTATATCTTCTTTGGAGAAATGTCTATTTAGGTCTTCTGACCGTTTTTAGGTTGGGTGGTTTGTTTTTTTGATATTGAGCTGCATGAGCTGCCTGTATATTTTAGAGATTAATCCATTGTCAGTTGCTTCGTTTGCAAATATTTTCTCCCATTCTGAGGGTTGTCTTTTCGTTTCGTTTATGGTTTCCTTTGCTGTGCAAAAGCTTTTAAGTTTCACTAGGTCCCATTTGTTTATTTTTGTTTTTATTTCCATTTCTCTAGGAGGTGGGTCAAAAAGGATCTTGCTGTGATTTATGTCATAGAGTGTTCTGCCTATGTTTTCCTCTAAGAGTTTTGTAGTGTCTGTCCTTACATTTAGGTCTTTAATCCATTTGGAGTTTATTTTTGTGTACAGTGTTAGGGAGTGATCTAATTTCATTCTTTTACATGTAGCTGTCCAGTTTTCCCAGCACCACTTATTGAAGAGGCTGTCTTTTCTCCATTGTATACTCTTGCCTCCTTTGTCAAAGACGAGGTGACCATATGTGCGTGGGTTTATCTCTGGGCTTTCTATCCTGTTCCATTGATCTATATTTCTGTTTTTGTGCCAGTACCATACTGTCCTAATTACTGTAGCTTTGTAGTATAGTCTGAAGTCCGGGAGCCTGATTCCTCCAGCTCCGTTTTTCTTTCTCAAGATTGCTTTGGCTATTCGGGGTTTTTTGTGTTTCCATACAAATTGTGAAATTTTTTGTTCTAGTTCTGTGAAAAATGCCTGTGGTAGTTTGATAGGGATTGCATTGAATCTGTAGATTGCTTTGGGTAGTATAGTCATTTTCACAGTGTTGATTCTTCCAATCCAGAAACATGGTATATCTCTCCATCTGTTTGTATCATCTTTAATTTCTTTCATCAGTGTCTTATAGCTTTCTGCATACAGGTCTTTTGCCTCCTTAGGTAGGTATTCCTAGGTATTTTATTCTTCTTCTTGCAATGGTAAATGGGAGTGTTTCCTTAATTTCTCTGATTTTTCATTGTTAGTGTATAGGACAGCAAGAGATTTCTGTGCATTAATTTTGTATCCTGCTACTTTACCAAATTCATTGATTAGCTCTAGTAGTTTTCTGGTAGCATCTTTAGGATTTTCTATGTATAGTATCATGTCATCTGCAAATAGTGACAGCTTTACGTCTTTTCCAATTTGTATTCCTTTTATTTCTTTTTCTTCTCTGATTGCCATGGCTAAAACTTCCAAAACTATGTTGAATAATAGTCGTGTAAGTGGGCACCCTTGTCTTTTTCCTGATCTTAGAGGAAATGCTTTCAGGTTTTCACCACTGACAATGATGTTGGCTGTGGGTTTGTCATATATGGCTTTTATTATGTTGAGGTAGGTTCCCTCTCTGCCCACTTTCTGGAGAATTTTTATTATATAGGAGTGTTGAATTTTGTCAAAAGCTTTTTCTGCATCTATTGAGATGATCATATGGTTTTTATCCTTCAATTTGTTCATATGGTGTATCACACCGATTGATTTGTGTATATTGAAGAATCCTTGCATTCCTGGGATAAATCCCACTTGATCATGGTGTATGATCCCTTTAATGTGCTGTTGGATTCTGTTTGCTAGTATCTTGTTGAGGATTTTTGCATCTATGTTCATCAGTGGTTTGGGCCTGTAATTTTCTTTTTTTGTGACATCTTTGTCTGGTTTTGGTATCAGGGTGATGGTGGTCTCATAGAATGAGTTTGGGAGTGTTCCTCCCTCTGCTATATTTTGGAAGAGTTTGAGAAGAATAGTGTTAGCTCTTCTGTAAATGTTTGATAGAATTTGCCTGTGAAGCCATCTGGTCCTGGGCTTTTGTTTGTTGGAAGATTTTTAATCACAGTTTCAATTTCATTACTTGTGATTGGTCTGTTCATATTTTGTATTTCTTCCTGGTTCAGTCTTGGAAGGTTGTACTTTTCTAAGAATTTCTTCCAGGTTGTCCATTTTACTGGCATATAGTTGCTTGTAGTTGTCTCTCAGGATCCTTTGTATTTCTCTGGTGTCAGTTGTTACTTCTCCTGCATCATATTTTAAATATTCATATTATCAATACTTTTGTGAAGTCACATAACATTTAACAAGTATTATTGTGCATCTTTGTGTGTGTGTGTGTGTGTGTGTGTGTGTGTTTACTGTGACCATGGTGTGGTGGTTAAGCACATGACTCAGGAGAAAGCCTGCCTGAGTTCAAGTCTTGGCTGTGATACTTACAAACTGTGTGAACTCGGGCAAGTTACTTAAACACACTGTATCTCATTTTCCTCTTTTTTAGAATGTGGATGATAATAGTATCTATCACATAGAGGTATTATGAGGGTTAAACAAGTTAGCATAAGGGAAGCTCTTAGAACAGTGCTCAACATGTAATAGGCACAGTACAAGTGTGTGTTTTCATAACCATGGGCAAAGTCCTATGCCAGGCCCACGGATACAACGCTGAACAAGAAGTAGTCCCTGCTTCCTAGTAAGTTGGAGCTTAATGGATGAGTCTTATGCTCCATTACACATCAAATCATCTAAGCCAGGAACCTGGAAGTTACCTAAGACACATCCCTCTTCCTCAATTCCACCACTGCTCACCCAGTCCTCACAACTGGTCACTGAGTCAGATCATGTACATTTTCCAAAGATCCCATATCTGTCCCCTTCTTCCAAACTCCATTCATTCATCTTCCCTCACCTGTATCAGTGTCTTTGGCCCCAGTGCCTCCTTCATGCTGTTGGTTGTGTGTCAGTCTGAACACCTTTACCCATGACTCAAACCCCTGTAGTGTTCTTCACCACTTCCTGGAACAAAATCAAATTCCTTAAGAAGACCCTTCATAATATGCTCCTGGAACACCTCAATACTTTCCCAGAGGCAGTGTTGCATAGTGGTTTAAGGACACGGACTCAGGAGCCAGGTAATCAGAATCGAGCTCCACCATTTACAAGCTCTATAATCTTGTTCAGATTAATGATTTAACATATATAAAGTACTCTGGCACAGAGTAAGCATTATATCAATGTTAGCAGTAATTATTACCTATGCAGTCTTATCTTGAATCTCTCTTTCTTAACTCCTCCATCTTATTACAACCATATAGAACCATTGTTCATTCCCTATATGCCGTCTTACCTGTTTATCTCATTCCTCTCATCTTCCTATGTGGTAGACAGACCTTAGGGTGAACCCCAATGAGTCCCTCCTTCTGGTGTTCACAACTCTGTGTAATTCTCTGTCCTTAGGTGCAGGTCAGACCTGCAATTTGCTTCTAACCAATAGAATATGTCAAAGGCAATGGGATTTTGTTACACTGTATAAGACTCTGTCCTAGACTAGACTAGAGATTCTCCTTGCTGGCCTAGTGAAGTAAGAGGCCATGTTGGAGAAGATCACATGGCAAGGAACCGTGGGCAGACTCTAGGACCTGAGGATGGCCTCCATCTAATAGCCGGCAAATTATGGGGCCCTCAGTCGAATAACCACAAGGAAATGAAAACTGCCAACATGAGTGAGCTTAGAAATATATTCTTCCCCAATCAAGCCTCCAGATGAAAATTCAGCCCATCTTACATCTTGAGTATGGCCTTGTGTGACCTTGAATAGAGAACCCAGCTAACCCATGCCCAGACTCCTGACCCACAGAAACTGTGAGATAATAAACGTTTACATCATTAAGTTTGTGGTAATTTGTTACATAGAGATAGAAAACAAATATACCCTCATTCCCGTTCTCTTGGTGAACTCCTACTCAAACCTCTGTTGAAGTGTTACCTCTTCTGTGAAGCCTTCCCTGATGCTCCCATGCACAGATGGCCTCTCCCTCCTGATCCCCCCATGGCACCTCTTGCTCCCTTTCATAACAGAAGAGTTGCACTGCATTGCATTTTTACTGTTTACTAAGCTCTAAGTCCTTAAGGATGGGAGCTATATTTTATTCATCTTTGAATTTACAGTTTCTGTAATATGATGTCAATTTTGTAGGAGAGAGGAAGGAAAGAGAATGAAAAAGAAGAAAAAAAAGGAGGATACCAGGGCAACTAAATGCTCAATAAATGTTTGTTGATAAGGGAATGAATAAACAGTACTTTGATTATTTTCTTCTCTGGTCTATTGAATTCTACAGAGACGCTTTCATTTCACTCTGATCGGCATCTCAAATATTGAGGCTATCATCATAATAGATGACTAAATTATCACTAACTGGATTGCAAACGAAAAATGAAAAGAGCATTGAGAAAAGGATGCTACACCAAGAGAAATATTTTTAGTTACTTTTATTGTTAAAAGAAAACCTGGGCAGAATAAGGTCCAAATAGTAGATGAAGAAGTAATGGGGGTAATTTTTTCAGTATGGCAAATACTGGAAATGCATGTTGAAATAGACCAATTGATAGGAAACATGGATAAAACTCAACCAACTTGGAAAAGATCTCTTTTAACTTTATCAACAGAAATAAACAATAGAACTAGCAAGATTCTCAATTTCTCACACTTTTTATGAAAAAAAAATTGAGTTATTTAATTTCTTTGAAGGAAAAGTAAAACAATTAAATTACCACTTCTTCCTTCTGTAAGATCCTTGTCACTCCAGAGTGCACAGTTACTTATCCTTATTGTGCAGACTTATTGCTTATCTTATGTGTTATGTTATATCCAAAAGGAAACAAAAGCAGAAGAGGCCCACCGTACGTTATATATATATAAAACCTGGCTGAAGCATACTTTAACCACAGGTAAATTCTGAAATTTTCCTGGAGTCTGCTTTCTGCAGATCAGGGCCACTGAGGGCAGGCAAATGATGAGCAGTCCAGCTGCTGGGATGGAATGATGGATGGGTACATAGACAGGCACCTGCTGTTAACATTCAGTGACAGCAGCTGCCCTACAGTGTTATGATACTTGCTGAGAGGAATAAGCATTAACTTCTGACAATAACAGCTATTTCGTGTTGCATGTGTGTCCAGGAACTTTGCAGTTTACCCATTGTGTTGCTTAAGGAGATATTATACACATCAAACATGTCATTCCCAGTGCCTGGCACTTAGTAGAGATATAGTAATATTAGTTGAACATAAGTCTGAATTGCTGCTCCTAAATTGATCCCTGCCTTTGGGAAATGAATGCTTGTGATTGGAATTGGCGTTACCGATACTTAGGTCAATTTGGATGGTATTCTGGCCTGGTAGGCCAAACGTTGAAAGTTTAAGGGTGTGACCTGACACCTGATAGAGAACTGTTTCTTTTAAACTTAGACTTGCACAATGCCAAAAAGAAAACACAAAAACAAGAACATTGGATTTGACTATGATCTTTTGTGTTCAAGAGGAAAAAAAAAAAAAAAAAGCCAGTGAGTTGTTGGGGAAAACAACAAACTCAGTTAGTTGGTTCTATCAGAGCAGCCAATGGACTGTGTTTCTCTAAGCTTTGTACAGCCTGGGAGCCTCCCTTCTTGGGACACCCTGAGTCTGCTACATAAGGATAAGGATTGTCTCAGTTTCCTATTCCTGCTTCACAAATTACCACAAACTTAGTGGCTTACAGCAAAATATATTTATTCTAAGAACTCCAAAATCAGTCTCACTGGGCTAAAGTCAAGTGGTCTATAGGACTGGTTCCTTCTGGAAGCTCTGAGGAGAGAACTGGTTTTTTTGTTTTCTTTAAGCTTCTGATGGCTACTTGTATTTCTTCGCTTCTGGACACTTTTTCCATCTTCAACACAGCACCCAATCTCTTCTGCCTTCATCACACAGCCTCCTGCTCTGATAGGACCCTTATGATTACATCAGGCCCACCCAGATAATCCAGGATAATCTCCCACACCTCAAGATGCTTAACTTAATCACACCTGCAAGATCCCTTTTGCCCTATCAGGTAGCATATTCCCAGGTTCTGGGGATTAGCACATGGACATCTCAGAGGACCATTGTCCAGCCTACCACAATGATTTAGCCACAAATCTAATTGATAGAATATTGAGAATTCAACAAAACAATGCAAACTTAGGAACAAAACCAAATCTTGGACTAACAAATGTGCTTTTAAGTGTAAACAGGGCATGTTGTTTTGAGTCTTTAAGCCAGCTGTTTCTCAGCCTATTTTCCTTCCACAGGACAAGGTTGCACACTTGAACTTCTTGTCAATAAAGATTGCTCACTCCCTATCATCTCAGTATTCCATGGCTGAGAACCACTGTGTTTAGCCCTTGAGAAGTCCACAGGGATGAATAATTTCCTAACTTTTGCTGTGAGGATCCTCTCCTGGACCTCTCTGTGATCCCCTGGTGACCAAGTATATAAATTTATTTCTGATTGTGTTTAACAAACTCAGAGGGAATTTATTCACCCTTTATCAGCATAAAAATGTCCTCACATCATGCTTTCTCGTGACTGACTTCATCTTCTTCCTCAAGCTCAGCCAATGCAAAACAAAATCAGCTCCTGGGTTTTTACATCCTGTGCCTTGTACTCATCAGGCCTGTTGCTTCCAGTGGGTGGCTGAAAATTGAGAGCTAGGGGATAGTGGGCTGGGTTGAGCCTGATTCATTCCTCCTGGTTTATCTGGCTCCTGATGTCATCAAAGACCAGTGTTCTATTATGTTTCCTGTATTAGATAGGGGCAGAGTTGCTAGCTGGGAACAGCTTGCCCTCTGCCCCTGCAATAAAGCCAAGCAAAGTCTGACTTGCCAATCTTGTGCCCCATCAGAATATCCATGGGCAGAGATTTTTCTCTACTTAATTAGAATCTGTCTTAGTGGGCCCACCAGGCCCTGGGAGCCCAAAGATGCTCCTACACAGCAGCTTTCCTTCTTTCTCTCTTCTTTTGGTTTGGCACTGCCTTGGCAACAGGTGTGATCGAGAGTAAGGAGACATGCAGTGCCAGTGCTCCCGTTCTGGTCCAGGATGAGAACCCACGACTGAAAAGATGGCACTCACAGCGTTAGGCAGGCTGCCACGATATCATCCTTCCTTGGCACTGGTGCCCATGGTGAGCATCTAGGCAACTTTTGATTGGGCACCATGCCCTCCAAACAGATGGGCATGAATGTAGGCAGGCAAGAGACCATTTATTTATATCAACTGTATTTGCTGAGGGCAGGGTTCCCAGCTGGGAACATCAAAACAGCTCTTTGTCCTGGCCGTCTGCAGCTCTGATGGAGGTGAGGCAGCCTTGCAAATTCAGCTGGATTAATTTTGAAAAATAAGAACAATGTTTCTATGGACACCAAGGGACATTTTTGGCTCCCTTCAATGGTTCAGAGCACAGAGCAGGCTGGTCCCAAGTCATTTTAATAAAATCTCCCGTCCCTGTTTGGATTTGGTGGGAGAGAGCCAAGAAAGCTTTCCAAATAAGGCCAAATTTAGGTGAACAGAGCTAGCCTCACACGGAAGCCGGCTTTGTAAGTCTTTTTACACACAATGGTGTGGCTTCCAGAGAAAATTAAGCTGAAGTCACCAAGGCTCAGGTGCTAGGAAAGACATTCTGGTTGATCTCACCACTGCACAGTTTTTCTAAGCATCCATTGACCTTCCTGTTGTCCCTCTTGTAATTGATGAATGGGATCAAGTGTAAGCTTAAAGTGCAAGAGTAGACCTTAGGGCCAACTTCCATAAGAGCTTCAGCTGGCTTTAAGGGTAAATAGATAAATTTAAAAAGAATTATTATCTATATTTAGACAATAAAGAGCAATTGAGCAATTATAGAGGTCTCTGAAGAATACAGCCTTATTATTAATATTAGTATTAACTACTAAAACATACCGCTTGCTTAACAATGCATCTGGCATGGTCTTAAGCACTTTGCAGGCGATATTTTCGATTCATTTTCACAATAACCCTATGGAGGTGGGTACTATCATTAGTATCATTACAGATGAGCAAACTGAAGTTAAGAGAGACTGACCCGAAGTCACACAGCTGGTAACTGGGATACCCAGGGTACACACCCAGGACTGCCTGACAACAGAGCCCACGGCTACCCACCCCTTCCTCTAGAAACATTGAAAGCTGCCATTCTGTTTAGTAACTGGCTTGCTAACTTGGGGATGTTTCTTATAACAGGTTTAGGCCAATGTTTCTCAAACTTTAATGTGTCTACAGATCACTGGGGAGATTTTGCTAACATGCAGATTCTGATTCAGCAGACTGGGTTCAGTAGAATTGACCTGATTCGGTAAATTTCTGCAATTCTAATAAGCCCATGAAGGTGGCACCCAGCTGCATCGAGAGTGGCGAAGTTTCAGGGTAGAGCACTGAGTCACATAAAAATGACCAAGGAAGCTTTTAAAAATACCAATGCCCACATCGTACCCCCAGAGATTCTGATTTAATTGCTTAACAACCACTGGGTTAGCGATTCTCTTACTCACCAGCTTTTGTCATTTATTTGAGACAGGAATGCTGAATTCTAAAAGATGCCCTTGGTTGCATTCCTTGCAGATGGAAAATAAGACAATGGATGAAGATGTGTTGTTGGAGGGCGCTCCCAGTTCCTAGTCAGTTTCTTTTCGTGATGCTGATTATATATAACAATCCCAGAGGCAACTGATGGGATGGACCTGTTACTCACAATGGTCTTGAACGTGAACAGCTGGGAGGGAGAGCAGGCTGAGATCAGCAGCACCGCTGCGATCTTTTAAGAGCAAAGTGTGACAAAATGTGTGTTGATGGAGGGGACAAAAAATTATAATCAGAAACATCATCCTTCTATGGCATAGGTTTTGTTGATTGTTATTTTTTGGTTGAGAGGATCTGAATAGGGAAACCCGGAGCCATTCAAAACTCTACTGTGTCAAACCTTTCATTAATTACACATAACAAGCAATAGTATGGATCAGGTGCTCAATGATTCCATTTATTAGAGAGGAGCAATTGATTCCATGTTGGCGGATATGCGGCCATGGCTCTTCCTGGGGTTTCCTGCTAAGTGTGATCAAACCAAAAGGACTATAGATTATTAAATCCAAATCAATATTTTTGCTGCAAAAGCAAAGCATTCGATGAGAGGGGAAAATAAAGTATCCTCTTTTCAGAAGATCTCAGCCTCATGTATTATCGATGCAAAGATGATCAGATAAAAACTAGATTTTGGCAAGCTGTCAAATAAAAAATGCAGAGCGAATCAAAACTTTGTAAAGTAGTATTGAGTTATTACAATTCTATTATAGATACCAGTAATCATTTTTACCGAAACAAACCTCTTATATGACTATGACTGTATAGCTGGGATGTTAGGGTACGAGGATTTAGGACTCCACCTCATTTGGGGGAGGGGGAAAATACCACAAAATTAAAAATAAAATGTGAAGAGTAAATGATTTAGTCACAGTTCAGTAGCAGATTGAATAAAAACAATAGGGTTTTAAAAAAGAATGGCAGTGTTTTCCTTCCTGGGCTACATTTTGCTGACTTCCTTGAAAACTTACTGGCATTAGATTCAGAGCAGGATGAATTGCTTTATAGAATCTGTAAACTTAATGTGTGCACGTGCCACACATGCACAACGCAAGACATTGGAGAGGAAAAATGACTTGGTGAGATATTTTGTCACTTACGGATTTTCTTTTATAGAAAAACCCCAGTTCTATACTTTTATTAGCTGTCTCGTTTTATGTAGGAGCCTTCTCCCTCCCTTTTTGGGACTAAAGCTCTGACAAAGCCAGAAATATATTCAAGAATGGAGAGATGGCTGTCACCATTCCTAAATATTCAGAAGATAATCGCCAACCAAAGTTAGAGCATCTTGACATAAAACATCCCTTCAGCTCCCAAGCCGACTTGCCTATCCAGGATCAAATAAATAGTTGTAATTATAAAATCACACATACTGATCCGTAGTCAGCATCAGGAAAGTGACACCAAGAACGTGTGACAGGGATGGCTACTTTCTCTCCTTGGCTTTTCCTCCGTACCTGGGCAGAGAACAAAGACAGTTTCTTGGAACTAAAAATGACTCTGAAGGAAGGTTAAGTGTAGAATGCAACCAGAAGCATCAGCCCTGGGTTTTCCCACTTTAGGGCTAAAACTGAAATGTGACATTATTATAAGGATTTAAATATGAAACAACTTTGTCTTTAAGAAACAGAATTGACTCCATGTAAATGGACTTTGATCAAGAGGCTGAAAGGGGGAAATGTTTTACTTAATCAGACCCAGAGCCAAACTACCCCATGCCATGAGCCATTTCAGTTCTACTGGGGATGGGAGAGTGTGGTCAAATTTAATTCGACTTTGATAGGCGAAACTTTCACGTGAATTACATATTTGCCAATTAGCCTTAATATTAGACACTGAACACCTCACCTAAAGTGCTGATGCCAGGAAAGCCTGCGGGATTCATCATTCCCTATGCCTGAAAGAGCACAAAAAACTCAGATTCTCTGCCATGACCTATGAATTATGTTGAATCATTATTTTTGACTTGATGTTTCATTCATGTCACTGTGGCTGTTTTCAAGAATGTAGGAAAAATGCAGATACCAGGGGAATTTTCATTTCTTACCTAGAACCAACTTTAAAATGTTCCCATGACACTTGAATTTGTCTAGGGTAACTGGTTATATGCTCTGTGGCGTTCATCTTCCCAAGACCAGGGCTTGATTACGCAGTGGTGGTCCTCCCAGTCACTAGACTAGGGAACTCAGCATAAACTAGAGTAGGGCTGGAGACACCTCGAGAGAGAACAAATGTGCTGTTTGAAATAGGCCTGTTACATGCTGCGTGTTACGTGCCCTGCCTCACCACAGTCCAGCCAGGAGAACAGAAACCACACTCACGATTTCACAGAGAAGGGATCTAGTACACGGAGTTGGTTACACAGGTGCAGATGAGGGCACAGGCCCTTTTGGACAAAGTACAAATAAAAATCTCTAGAGTGAAATGCTTTCAAACTGCACACAGGGGTTTGGTCGGGTTAACCAAATGCCCTGGTTCAAATTGCATTTCAGCCATTTGGATCGCCTGACTTGCTTCTTTTGGGAGGCATAAAATCCCTCCTCATTTCCTATCGTCAATTGCAACATGGAGTGGCTGAAAATTGTTCAGGCAATTACTGTGCTTCACCAACTGGGTGCCTTTGGCCATAACGGGCATTTGGGGTTTGCAATAGCTCTGCTGTCATTTCCCTTCTTTTGGCTGATCCTGATACAAATTGCTGACGGCTCTAAGAGCATGTCCTCTTGCTCCCTGGAAGGGAAGTCACATTCCTGCAAAAATGCTCTCTGCTTTTAGATGTGCCATGATGATGGGAGTGGAAGGGTGGTGGACAGGAGAATAAGGACAGAGGAGATGGCTCACCCCCAGTGTTAATCAAGCCACCACTGATGAGTCCTGTTGACTCTGCCTCCTAATTATCTCTCAAATTCATTCCTTTTCTCTATTCCCGTGAATGTTCCCACTATGTTCCTTCAGGCCATTTCATTCCTCAGCTTAAATATCACAATGACCTTCTAACTGGTTCCTCTGCCTTTGATCCAGACTTCTTCCTATTAATTCTCCTGGCAGTGGTTCTCAGCCAGGGGTGTACCGCCCTCAGCAGCAGCAGGCATTTGGAAATGTGTGAGTGTTTGGGGGTTGTCGTGATAATGGGGGTGGGGGGGGACATGCTAGCATTAAGGGGGCAGGAACCAAGGACACTGAAATACCTAGTGTATTCATCTCCTATTGCTCTAGTAACGAAATACCACAAATTTAGCAGCTTTAAAAAATACCCATTTATTACCTCACAGCTCTGTAGGTCAGAAGTCTGACAAAGGTCTAAAGGGCTAAAGTCAAGGTTTCAGTAGGGCCCTGGAGGCCTGGTGGGAGAATCCCTGTCCAAGCATAGTCATGTTGTTGGCAGAATTCAGTTTCATGGGACTGTAGGACTGAGGCTCCAGTTCCCTGGCTGGCTCTCAGCAAGGATTATTCTCAGCTTCTAGGGGTCTCCCACATTACCTGGCTCATGACACCTTCATCTTCAAAGCAGGTAATGATAGATTGAATTCTTCTTATGGCTTGTGTTTCCTGCCTCCTCTTCTGCCACGTCTTTCTCTGACTTCTGCTTTGCTCTTCCATTTTTAAGGGCCCGTGTGATTAAATCAAGTCTACCCAACCTAAGTAATCCAGGATAACCTCCCCATTTTAAGGTCCTGTCTTGCAAAGTCCCTTTTGCCATGTAACATAACAGAGTCACAGTTTCCAAGAATTTGAACACGGACATCTTTAGGGAGCCATTAATCTGCCAACCACACCTGGAATGATCTGCACAACAGAGAACTGTTCCACCCAAAATGCCAATAGCAGCCTCATTGAGAAATATGGAGAGAGTGATCTATCTAGAATGCAAATCTGACTGTGTCTCTTTCCTGCCTTAAAATCCTTCAGGGAACCTTCACTGACTTCAAGATGAAATCCAAGGCAGAGTCTAGGAAGGGCTTTATGATCCACTGTCTCTTTAGGCCTCTAGCTCACATGTTACTATCCTGCCTCTGCCTCTCGGCTTCAGCCACACTGAATGATTTTCTGACCATCCTGTGTGCTCTCTTACCTCTCATTCCTTATGAAGGCTCTTTCCTCCACCTGGAACACTCTTTCCCCAAATTCTCACCTACCTTCCTTAACCTAACTAACTCCAACTCAGTTTTCAGGTCTTTTCTGATCTTACTTCCTCACGAAAGCCTGCCATGACCCTTCAAGTCTGAGTTAGGACTCGTCCTACATGCTCCCAGAGCACCTGCATGCCCACCCATACCATTCATCACACTGTTTTGTAATTTCTTGCCTGTTTGTTGGGTCTCCCCTAAGCTCTAAGCTCTAAGAAGACAAGGACAGCATCTGTCTTGTTGCTGTTGTATCCATAGCACTCAGCTCACACCTGTCATGCACTTACAGTTTTATTAAATAAATTACGTAGTCATGTTGACTTTGATATAAAGGGCAGAGTAAATTTGGTTCCAACTCTTCCACAAGAGACATAATCATAACAATAGCCATGTACCAACCTTTGACAGTCAGATAGCATTTTATCAGAACTTTATATCTGCATGAAGTTGGAAGTATTATTACTAAATCAGTATTACAGAGGAGGAAACTTTAAGTCAAACAGGATAAATAACTAATCATAGAAGCAGGTGGCCCAGAGGGGGCAAAGCTAGGAACCAAGTCTAGTTTCTGATTCTCAAGCCAACAATGGTACTTTTCTGAACCAACAACTAGTGTCTTACGGTTTATAAAGCATTATGTCACAGAGTCCTTATAACCTCACTATAAGATAAAAATGTTGATCCCTTTCTCAAACATGAGGAAAGAGACTCATCAATGTTAAGTGACCAAGGTCACACAGTATATGTGGAAAATTCAGAACTAGAAGCCAGATATTCCATTCCTATTGCTTTAACCATATCACCTATTAACTAGGAAGATGGCAGAGCTTGGAGAGTAGAGAAGACTATCTTGGCACTTTATTCTCAATTTCTTCAAGTCATCATCTCACACCTCCCTGCCCACATGCAAGGAACTTAAAACAGTGAAAAATCTATTTAGACAAATAGGGAACTCCTCTATTCATGAATCATATATATATATATATATATATATATATATATATATATAATGTATGTGATGAAAAGAAAGAGAATTATGTGAATTTAACCTCCAAAAAGATGGTAAGTGATTAATAATGGCAATTACCTTAAGAATAAATAGATTACCTTAGTGATCACAACACCTATGTGATATAAAATCTAACCTTGAGGTGGAAACATCTGCCACCATAATGTATCAGTCAGGACTCTTTTGGTTCCTTTGTACCCAACCTGCAAGGTAGCCTCCGATAGTCTTCATCTCTTGGTATCCACATCCTTGTGTATTCTCCTCTCACACTGAATCATGGCTGACCCATATCAACAATAGAATACTAAAGAAGTGACGGTGTGTAACTTTCAAGGCTACGTCATAACAGACATTTGCATCTTCCACCTTGGTCTCCTGGATTCCTTGTTCTAGGAGAAGCCATTCACCATGTCATAAGAGCACAGGCAGCTCGGTGGAGAGGTCTGTAGGAAGAGGACGTGAAATCTCCTACCAACAGCCAGTACCAATGTACCACCATGTGACTGAGCCACTTTGCAAAAGATCTTCCAGTCCCAGTCAAGGCTTCAGGTGACTGCAGCTCCAACCAACACTGAATGAACCAACCAACCCCAAGTCAAGACCACCCAGACAAGCAGCTCCTGAATCCCTGACCCACAGAAACTGTGAGAGATAATAAATGCATATTGTTGTCTTAAGCTACTATGTTTTATAGTAATTTATTAGATAGCAATAGACAGAAATACAGGTTGCAAGTGACAGAACTCCAATTTGAACTAGCTTTAAACAGAATGGGACCTTTTAACCTATGTAACTATAGGAAGGTCTGGGGGTACACGGCTTCTGGGAAAATGGAATGAGGAACCCAAAAGGAGCCAGACCCTTTTCTTTTATCTCTCATCTCTGTTTCTCTCTGCACATGTTTTATTCTTAAGACAGAAAACACAGCCAGCAACATGATCAGATGTTACATCTCACTTTCTCCCATCCCAAGGTCTGAAAGCCTGGAAAGTGCTCCAATTGTCCTAACACAGATCGCATGCCCATCCTAGACCAATCAGTGTAGGCCAAGCTGGTGGGATCCATGAGAATATGTCCAAACCACACGAGTAGGGTGAGGAAAACATTTCTTAGAAGTGGAATGGGGCAGGCAGAGTTTCCTTGGAAGTAGAACAGGAGGCCCACTGCCCACTGTGTGTTTGTATAGGAGCATGAGGGTGCACACATGCATGCTCAGGGTTGCTCTGTGCTAATCCCCTGGTGACACTTGACATTACTACTTTCACGTATCATTTCATCACTTGGCCCTAAGGACAAGCTTCTGACCAGCAAGAAGATCATATCAGCCAAATTTCCAATAAGAAGTAAATCTTGGGGCTTCCCTGGTGGCGCAGTGGTTAAGAATCCACCTGCCAATGCAGGGGACATGGGTTCAAGCCCTGGTCTGGGAAGATCCCACATGCCACGGAGCAACTAAGCCCGTGCACCACAACTACTGAGCCTGCGCTCTAGAGCCCGCAAGCCACAACTGCTGAGCCTGCACACCACAACTACTGTAGCCCGCGTGCCTAGAGCCCGTGCTCTGCAACAAGAGAAGCCACGGCAATGAGAAGCCCACGTGCTGCAACGAAGAGTAGCCCCCGCTCGCCGCCACTAGAGAAAGCCCGTGTGCAGCAACGAAGACCCAACACAGCCAAAAATAAATAAATAAAATAAATAAACTTATAAAAAAAAAAAGAAGTAAATCTTGTTTTTCAAAGAAGGAGAGGAAAAAGAAAAGAAAAATTGACCCAAAGCAGCTCAATATTAGAAAACACTTTTTAAAATGCTTTCGCTAGAATGTAGGGCCTAGAAAATGAGGTAGAGAAATGATAATAATTAATGATAACAGACACCATCTATCAAGCACATGTCAGACACGTGAGGTTTCTGGGTATCACATAATTTGCGCCATCTCACAGAGCAGGTAAGTGCCAGAGCCAAGGCCACACCTGGGTCTGTTTGTCACATGAGTCCAAGCTCTTAATCACTATGCAAAATACCAGAGATGGGCTCACACAAGCCCAAGCATTATCCAAGTTCCCGTTTAGCACCTAAGCTAAGGAGAGGCGGAGCAAGCTGAACACAGCTCAGGATTCATTCTCCTGTATCTAGCTAGACCTCACCTCAGCACTCCTCTGAGCTCCATCTGGGAGAACTGAAATCCAGCCCACACCTGCTGCTCTTGTCTATGAAACAAACCAGACCCAAGGCAAAGGTTTTCAGAATTTTTTTATAGCAAAACCTCTGCTTTTCATTGTCCTCAGAAATAAGCTTTGCTAAACCAGTTTCATTTTTGGGTGGCTCTCAGAGGGAGTTACATAAAAAGAAAGCCCATGTGACTCATTCTGGCTGCGAGCAAACCACATGGAACAAAAGATTTTGAGTGTTCATCAAGGCAGGCATGCCATCATCAGTGACAAGTGAGGCCAACATGCAGCTGAGGACTGTTCCTGTGGCACATCAACCATCAACTGTGTCTTGGAGAAGATATAACTCCATCTCATGGTTTCTTTATCTGAAAAGTGGAAGTAAATCACATATCTCACAGTTATTGTGGAGACCAATTGAGGTATCATTTGTAGAAACACCCAGCACGGTACTTGATAAATATTGCTGGAATTTGTCTTTCATCAACAGGAATTTGTTTTGTTCTGTGTTTTAGTGCATGAGACTTTTCTCCTCAAGGAAACTATAAGTTCCTTATGTCAGAGACACCCTCTTATTCCTGTTCTGTACTCTACACATCACCTATGAGCAGGTAGTGCTTGATGTACTAACACAGTGGGCTGTGCTGGGCCCCATGGAGAGCACATTAAACAAACCAGCAGGCAGCATGCTTTCTGGCATGCTGCAATATGCCCTCATTTCAACCAGGTAACAGTAATATGGATGAATACTTCAAAGGCTGCATAAACAGATATCCAAGCTAACAGGCTCAGTGACTGTAAGAGGCAAGCCTATAGATAGATATAAATATTTTAATCCTACATGTCAAAAATAGTGTCAGTAGGTATAGGAGGTCAGTTGATAGGACCCACTCCTCCACTACCTGATCTAGGAAACCACGCCCTCTCTGTGACCCCTTTGACAAGGAAACCCAAGGCGGTCACATTGCAAACCACATGATCCTATCACCTTACTCAGCTGCACAGCTGATTGGACCAGAGCTAGCATTTTAAGATACAACTAGGCACCGAATGAAGAATTGGGCCAATCAGATTCTTTCCCTTGGGAACCTGTCTTAGTCTGTTTGGGTTGTTGTAACAAAATACCGCAGACCGAGTGACTTAGAAACATTTATTTCTCACAGTTCAGAAGCCTGGGAAGTCTAAGATCAAGGTTCTGGCAGATTCAGTGTCTGGCGAGAGCTGCTTCCTCATTCACAGCCATCTTCTCTCTGTTACCCCACATGGAGGAAGGAAGGTTTCTTTAAGAAGGGCAATAATCCTGTCATGAGAACTCCACCTTCCTGATTTAATCACCTCCCAAAGGCCCCCACCTCCTAATACCATCACCTTGGGGGTTAAGATTTCGGCAAATGAATTTGAGAGGGACACAAACATCCAGTCTCTAGCAGAATGTGAACCTAGAAATACCGAGAGAATAAGGCAGTGGAAGATGGAAGTTAAAACTGAAAGAATGCTATTAGGAGGCAGATTACAGTAGAAAATAAAGACTGGAGTCAGATGGCCTGGATCCATGCACCAGCTCTGTTAGTTCCTACCTGTGTGATCTTAAGCAAGATACTTCACCCCTCTGCATCTCAGTGCCCTCATCTGTAAAATGGAGATGATCATAGAACCTGCCTTGTAGGCTTAGTGTAAGGATTCAAAGAGTATATGAATATGGAAAGTTCTTGAAATGATAGCTGACATATGGTTAGTGCCATACAAGTGATGGCTAGTATTACCAGGTAGACTCCAGGATCAAGGCAAGTCCATGCCACGTGCAGGCCATTATGAGAAAGCAGAAACTATGAGAGACCATAGGAAGCTGGTCAGTACTGAGGGATAATGAAGCATGTGCAGGGAGAAGCCATGAGTCACAAAGACCCTCTAGCTCATGAGAGAGATACACAGAGCATAACCTGTCTTGAAGATGAATTTCCTCCAATTTCCTTAGAATGAACTCCCTGGAGGATGGGTCAACCTGCCTGTTCTCTGAGCTGGGCAACCTAAAAAACCTAAAAACTTGGTTCAAGAAGGACCCTGAATAAGCAGAAGCATTATGTCTTTACTGCTAGGAAGTCTGCAAAGGCTAGATGGAAATAACATATCCCAATTTTTTCAGTAAAGAGAAAAATAATGAGGCTCTGAAAAAAAAACCATCAGTATGCCCCTTACCTCATCATGAATTTCTGGTGCAAGCCCCAAGTTGGCATATAGGAGCTTTCCATATCTAGCAAAGTGATAACCCTTATCAAAGAGGCAGAGTCAGAAGCAAAGAATGTCTTGCAGCCCTGATAAGCTCTAAGGGGCTCGGCCAGGGTAATGGACCATAGGAGATGGAGCAGGGGTCTGCCAGCCTCAATAATACAGCATTGTTGCTGCATTGGAAAATGTTGTAATTTACATTTTCAAGTGCAACATATTTTCCCCTCATGCTTTAGCTAAATTAGGTAGTTAAAGTCTGTGAAGTGGCAGTAATTGGAAACAATGGATTTTATATTTGACATTTATTATTTTAGTGGAATCTGTCTTACATTTACATCAAACACCCAAGGACCCCGGAAGAAGTTGCTTTTGCTATTGCATTGCCATTTAATTCTAACAATGCACTTCGAATCCCCAAGTCTTAATTATAATTATATCATTTCAGATGGAGTAAGAGATAGGATAGAGGTAAACCTTCAGTGGCAGTTGTACCCCCATGCTTTCCTCTCCTTTTGTTGAACTTTCATAAGCTGATAATTTGCTCAATGTATTTTACCCTAATTTTTTACACTTTCATGTTGTTCTCTAATTACTTTATATACTTTAGTCTTACTTCACCAAAAAGCTACTTAAGGGCAAAGATCATGGCTTATAACCTCATAGTACTTGCTTTGAATCCAAGCACGTAATAAGAATGAAGAAATGTTTGATTGACTATTCAAAACACACTAGTGTTATCTTATAGGCAACGGGGAGCAGTTGGAAAGACAAAATTCCAGTTTGGTACAAGGAAAGACTCTTATAGAGCTACTTAAGTTGGATTAGGCTGATCCAAAAGTGGTGAGCCCTTTGTCCCCAGTAGTGTTCAAACAGAAATTCAATGACCACTTGATAGTGAGGAAATCAGCCAGTAATTAAAAGGTTTGGAGTCAAAAAGAATTGGGCCAGACCCCTAGCTCCATACCTTAAAACTGTGCAACCATAGCCAAGTTACTGACCCCCCTCTAAGCCTCAGCTTCCTCATCTTTCAATGGGATAAACTGTCTACCTCTTATGAAAAGTGAGGAAACATATCCATGTAATGAACCAGATGTCCTGAGGGGCCCCCAGATATTCAGTGGTTCTTTCTCCCTTAAGACAGCCCACATCTTTCATGGTGGAGGCAGGTCAAAAATTACCATTTCATTCTTGATTTTGATAATTAAAGAAATATAGACTAAGCAAAGCTTTAAAATAAAATTCAAAGATAACACTAGAAATAAAACCAGAATGCATACCATCCAAATTATAGGAGAAACTGAAAGTAACTGAGAAAAAAGGGAAAAAGAAGAAAATCTAAGATGACAGAAGCTATAAAGTAAAATGATATAACAAAAATAGCATACTTATTAATGCAAATGAAAGTATTGGTGCCAGGACCCATAGTAAAGACCTTACGTACTTTATCTCATTTAGTTCTCATGTGTCCTAGAGGTTGGCATCATCGTTATGCCCATTTTACAGGTGAGAAAACTATGGCTTAGGGAAATAGGAAATTCCTAAATTTACCCAAATTTGAACTGTAGTAGCCCAACCACAGAGGGCATCGTCCTAAACATTATGACACCATGTAGGAACAAAAGAAGGATGCATGTGTCTAGATGTCTAAATATGCTCACAGATTTACATTGGTAGGAATGAATGGGTCATAAATAAATGAAAATGTTAAATAGTGTTTATTTCTATCTAGGTAGTAGGATTATGAGCAACCTTAGTTTTCTTTTTTAACGTTGTCCATATTTTCTGAAATTTTCTGCAGTGAGCGTATATTTTTATAGTCAGGGGTAAGGCTGTAAAATGTACAATAGATTGTTCCTTTTCTTGTTATATTAGGAAGCCTTAAGTCATGGTATAAAATTCTTGAGATTTTCATGGGATTTATGCTTCCTGAGGGAAAATGTTTCCAAAGGGTTCTCATTATTTCTTCCAGTGGAACGAGAATTAAAACTAGTAGATGAAACTGTTTCTTTTGTTGTGTCTAGTATAAGGACTTTTTAAAAAAAAAAAAAGTAGAGGAAGGTTTTGTCAGAGGAAAACTAAATAACCTCTCATCCTATGTTACAATTTGAGTCAAAGTAAAAATTATAAAATACGGTTGTCAGAAGTTCTGCAATGAAGTCTGAAGCACTGGTATAAAGTATGTCTCATCTGAGGAGTTCAGAGAGAACCCCACATCCAGGAAAAGCCCCACCCAAAAAGCAGCATGTGAGAGTGCATGCTACACACCAGTCATGTGGTCACACAGCAATACACTCTTCCCCAAAGTATTTCCATTCCCCCAAACCACAGAAATTGCCGGAAAGCTTCCTAATGTTGAGTCCAGCCTTTCTTTTGCAAAGAGGAAACTGAGAACCTGAAGGGCTCTATCACTTTGTTTCTAGCATTTTCTCCCTAGGTAGGGAGGAAATGTGTTTATAACACAGTCACCAAGCTGTGGCTGTCACTCACCTGGATTCCTCCCTTGATCTGACTCGTCGTGCCCACTCCAGCCTCTCTCAAATCCACTTACCACCCGCTGATCACCCCACTCTCCGACTCGTGGCTTCTTACTGCTCTTACAATAAAGAACAGTGTTCTTACCATGTTTGACAAGGTCCCCCGTAATCTGACCCCATCCCTCTCACGTTATCTAAATCACCCTCTTTAACCCTCTAAGTTCCAACTGCACTCTTCTTTCTGTTTTCCAAACTTGCCATTCTACCTTTCACCAAAGCACCTTCTCGGGTGCTCTCTTCCTCCATCTGCTGGTCTCCTAGATAATTTCCACTCAGAAGCCCTCCCAGACTCTAGTCCGAGTCAGATTCCTTTCACCCATCATCTATATGTCCTTCCTAGCACTCATCACAGCTGTAGCTTTACATTTCTGTGTCTGTTTTCTCCCACTAGGTTGTAAATCCCAAGGCATAGGGACGTGTCAGTTTCATCCACCATTCCATCGCCAGAACTAGCCCTGTGCCTGCCACATTGTAGGGCTTCATCAACGTTTGTTGTGTGAATGAATGGGTGGCACATAGCAAATCAAGGATAGAGCAGGGTAAGTGCTTCATCACACACTATTTCTTTTACACTTTGGGGGACAGAAAAGGAACTTCTGGAATCCCAGGAATTTGTCCACCCTGCATTGTCTAAAATTGCTTATTCCTCTCCTTAGAAACACAGTTTTAGAACCAGTGGGGCATTAGATGTCATCTAAGCTTCTCATTTTATAATCAAAGAAACAGGGGCCCAGAGAGGTTACATGGTTTCTCCAGGGCACATACCAGTAGTGATGTAGTGAAAACCCAAAACCCAAAACTAGGACTCCAGCATTGTTTCTAAAGAACCCATCATCTCTTCCAAATAGGGCTGCCTTTATCCATCAGTTGTAGCTCTAGCCAAATACTTTTTTTTTCCTTCTGACTTCTCTCAAAGTCTACCTTTCCACCCTCAATCCCAAGTCCCCACTGAATACCTGCATTTTACTTAGAGTGGCAAAACTACTTGCTTGTGTTTGGTTCAACATGTTTCCCTGACATTCTGAACTTTCAATAAATCAACCAATGCCAAAAATGTATTCAGTCCCTCCTGTGTCTTCAGAACTAATCTGGGCACCACAGGGAATAAGGGAAAGACACAAACGTCCTTATGACAGTCAAGAAACAGAAAAGCTACCTCAGGAAGTAGGGTTTGCACACCTAACACTACTAGAAGGGGAAAAAAACAGTAATGTTAGTAATCAAGCTTTTGAATATAGACTCTAAGTGCTACAGAGATTCAGCCAAAGAAAGACAAGGAAGGCTGCATGTGGAAGGTAGAAGTTGATTCGGAGCTTGAAGGAAGGGAAGAACTTGGACCTGTAGAGAGGAGAGAGAAAAAGCAAATCACCATCTTCCAACAAAGGATAATGTCTCAATAAGCCTCATCAGCAAATTTTGTAAAATATCAACCAAATGAAGAGCAGGGCCAGGTTTGGCAATGTGAAGAAAAATAAGGGCGTAACGTCTTTTCCAAATTCCATAGGGACAACTGACAGACAAGTTAGTGAGGCTTGGAGTATGACTCTTAGACTCTGCTATGACCTCTCTGTCATCATCTTGTCCAGATGTCAATATTAATAGTTAATAATAAAGTTAACCATTATTGAAATCTAACTACATGGCATGCATTGTGTTAAGTGCTTTGCATGTATTGTCTCACTTATTCTCACTTAACCCTCCCAATACTCCTATGAGAACAGATAATGTTATTATCCTCACTTTATATGAGGAAACTGAGGCTTTGACAAAGTAAATAACTTGCCAAAGAAGATTACATGGCTGGATTACATAAATCCAGTCTCAACTCAAATTCTCTGACCTCAGCCTGAGCAACAATAAAAATAACTCAGAAGTTTCCAATGCCATTTTTAAAAACCTAAATAATAGCGCAGAGCATGAACTGAGAAAACCATTCATTCTACCTATTATAGATAATTGTAAGCAAATTTTTTTGCGTTGTGCAGGAATCCAGAGATGCAAAAGGGTCAGTTCTCACAACTTTACAGTATTAAAATTTCATTAGTTTAAAACCATTAAGTCATTAAGGGGTGGGGAAGCCACAGTGTATCTGAATTGGCAACCCCAAAACTACACGAATCCGTCTCCATTCTTCCCTCAACACTGAATTGTTCTTCCTGATGTTAATAACAGCATTTTAACACACCCATTAGGGGTAACAGATGTAAACTGCAGCACCAAAGGAAAGAAGAAAGGGAGGGAGAGAGGGATTCTAAAAAATTGTCTTCTGTTATTGTCAAATGATGCTAGCCACCACTTCGATCTTCCCTCCACCTCCGGTAATGTGTGTTGACAACAGTGACACCCCCTGGTGAAAACAAACTCCATCTCCTGCTGCATTTCATTTTGCTCACTCACTGCAAATTACTCTTGACTCTTCTTGTTGCCTCCAGGTGTAATTTTCTTTTCCTCATCTGTAAAAGCGTACACTGACCGGCCCATCTTCAACCTCAGAAACTCAATAACTCAGTGCTAACCTGACCGCAGAACTCCACTACGCAAAGCCCCCCGAGTTTCATCCTGAACACGTCAGCATGAGTAGCCCAGAGACCCAATTCATAGTCCTCCTACTTACAGCTACATTAAATATACGTAAAACAAACTAAATACCAGCTACTGAAAAATAGTTCAATTAAATCCCACAATGAGACTGCCTCTTGATTTTCATGTGTTTGATCCCCTGGGAAACACGGTTGGTGTATGCCTTTCTTTTCTTGTAGAATGCTTTTTTGGTCTCGGACTTGTGTAAATCATACAGCCACCAAAAAGACTAAAAGATGTTGGTATTATTGTTAACCAAAAGCAGTAAAAGATTTGTTTAATGAGTGTGGAAGGTATTGTTTCATCTCATTTGCAGAACATTCTAGGGCATGATCCCTATGGTTACTCACCTTGAGAATAGTATATTGGAAAATATAGTAAGGTGTTTTGTCCCTTCTTTGAAAGCAGTGCAGCATTTTATTTGTTAAACTAGACCACTGAATAAGCATAGTTGAAGGAGAGAGGAATTGGCCAATCACAGGAGAGAGTGGAGAGCTCAGACTCCACGGTATTCTCAAATTTTATAAAATAGCTGAGGGCTTCTGTTGTTCTCTCTAAAAGGAAGGCACTGAGTGTTTCAAAGCATGAAGAATTTACCTTGAAACTGGGTTTGCTTCTATTCCATGCACAGTCTGCACAATGTGAGTGTTTGGCTAACTAAACCTTGTTAAGTTCACGGGTTGGAAAATGTCTATGAACTTTCCCTTAGTTATGCTTTTATTTTGAAAAGGTTCCTCTGAGAGATCTGCACAGTAATTCTCAGGTGAACTTGCATTCTAAATTAATAAAAATTCAAACCCTAGCTCCTTCCCACATCTAGTGATTCTTTTGGCAAATAAACCTTGGAGATTAGATTATGTCTTTGCTATGCATGAACAGAAAACACTTGTATTAGAGAGAACAAAAGCCCTTCAAACTGATCAAAAAGGAAAAGGCAGTTGGGTTGTGGAAGCTATGTTTTTGCTTCTGTTTTGTTTTTCAATGAAAATTGCGGTTGAAATTTCAACTTCATTCTGACACAGTGACGATTCCAAACATGGGCATTTCAAATCATGCATGCAAAAGCAAATTGTGGTGGAAGGGCCAGTTCCTAAGCTCTCTGCTTGCTTTAAAACACACATGAAATATAGACAACGGGACTAGAGAACGTGTTTCATGATTAACCAAGCATTAAAATGACAGATCTGGATCATGTCAGCACATAATATACAGATACTAAATTTATGTTTGGACTTCATTAAGTAGTTTATTTATTTCGTCAACAGTGACTAAAGTGTGTGCAGTGGGTTAAGCAAAATGCCAGGTGTTGGGAACAGTGATGACCCCTGCCCTCAAGGGAGATCAGTCTAGTAGAAGAAAGGGTTGTTTGGGACATACATATACTAAAAATTATTCATTGTTTATCTGAAATTCAGATTTAATTAGGTGTCCTGTATTTTTATCTATTAAATCCTGTAGCCCCAGGAGAAGGTAAATGGGCGATTTCATCACAGCATGAAGTGGTAAGTATGATCTGAGTGCTAAACAAGTGCATACGGAGGTACAGGTAACCCAGATTTGGGGACCAAGATATAAACGATGAATAGGAGCTAACCAGGAAAAGAGAAAAAGGTAAGGGATTTCAAGAGGAAATGCAAGTTCAAAGTTCACATGGAGTCAAAGAGACTGGCACATGTCTATCACTGTTGTTAAAAATGACAGGGCACAGGGTGATAAGGCAGGCCAGATAAGCAGATGCCAAGCCATGGGGGGCCCTATAAAGGCATGTGGGCACTTTTAGGACGGTGGAGAGTTGTAAAGGTTTCTAGGCAGAGGCGTTTTACAATCAGATACATGATTTAGGAAGACTATTCTGGGTGAATGGTGGAAAATGGATTGACAGCTGGCAAGATGGAAGGCAAGGAAACCCGATGAAATAATTTGCCTAAGGGACACTGGTGACTTGAACTAAAATCCTAGCAATGGGGATGTAAGAAGTGGGTAAATTAGACAGACACCTGTCGTAGAAATGGACTATGAGATAGGCACAAGAAGATTTGATGATCAACTGGATGTGGGGTTGCTGGAAAGGAAGGAATGAAGTATAATACAAATACAACATTAATTGAGCACTTACAGATCAGTCACTATGCTAACTGCTACATGCATATATGTACAGTCCTTACAAGTCTATGCAATAGGCACTATTATTCCCATTTTATAAATGACAAAAAATGAGATTTAGAGAGACAAACAAGTAATTAGCCTGTAAAGCTAATTGTAAGTGGTGCAGTAAGAATGATGACCACGTTTGGAGGCTGGGCAAAGGGCTGAACAATGGTACCGCTGACCAAGATTAGAAATATAGGAGGGTATACATTTGTGGGAAAGATGCTGAGCTCCTTTTTAGACTTATTGAGTCTCAGGTGCCTGGGAATGATGTCTGAGGGAAACTGGAGAGATGGGTGTAGAGTTCAGCCAAGGGATTGGACCAGGGATCGGGACTGGGAAGTCATCAGAGTAGCACTCAAAATTAAAAATATAGATAAGGTGAAGGAATTCCCTGGCAGTTCGGTGGTTAGGACTCCACACTTCCACTACAAGGGGCATAGGTTGGGGAACTAACATCCCGCAGACTGTGCCGCGAAGCCAAAAAAAAAAAAAAGTATACATAAGATGAGAGTACAGCTCACTATAAGAGTATAGATAAGATGACCCAGAGAAGGTATACAGACTGAGACCAGAAAGGGGCCTAGGGAAGAATCCTGAGAAACACCAACGTTTAAGGGTCAGGAGTGGCCAGAGTAGTAGGGGAAAGACCAGGAGAAAACTGTCTCAAGGAAGAAAAGAGGACACTCTAAGAT
Source organism: Balaenoptera musculus (assembly GCF_009873245.2). Lineage (NCBI taxonomy): Eukaryota > Metazoa > Chordata > Mammalia > Artiodactyla > Balaenopteridae > Balaenoptera > Balaenoptera musculus. The sequence goes on from NC_045794.1 coordinate 81,074,614, forward strand.
GTAGGAAGTGTCAGCACTGTGATTTGAGCTATGTGAGATGTGCTCTTGTATAGGAGCAGAAAAGAAAAGTTCCAAAGCTAGTTGGTTGAAGCAAAAGGATTTAAATTAGTAAATTTAGGGTATATACTGCTGTACAAGGAGAGACAGATAAAACAGGGGGAAGAGGAAGGTGGAAGTGTAAACTGCTGTGTATTCTTGCCAGCCCCGTGACCAGATAGGAGTAAAGTCGATTTCAATAAAGACTAAATTGTACATTTTAATAAGTTCAGTAAAGACCAATGCCACTCCTGGTTGATCTAGTCATGGGGAGGGGGTGCCACCACCCCATGCTGATGGCATGACTGGGAAAAAGAAACGTAGGGGTGGAGCCATATTCAACCAAGCAGATTCGACCCAAAGGAAGAGTCTGGGGAGGTGCTGGGGAAAGGAAGGAGTTTAAAGTGGTTTTGGTTGATGATGAACCCAAGTGATGGGCAGAATGAAATTCAAAAAAAAAATTTTTTTTAACATCTTTATTAGAGTATAATTGCTTTACAATGTTGTGTTAGTTGCTGCTGTATAGCAAACTGAATCAGCTTTATGTATACATATATCCCCATATCTCCTCCTTTTTGCGTCTCCCTCCCACACTCCCTGTCCCACTCCTCTAGGTGGACACAACGCACCGAGCTGATCTCCCTGTGCTATGCGGCTGCTTCCCACTAGCTAGCTATTTTACATTTGGTAGTGTATATATGTCAATGCCACTCTCTCACTTCATCCCAGGTTACCCTTCCCCTTTCCTGTGTCCTCAAGTGTGTTCTCTATGTCTGCATCTTTATTCCTGTCCTGCCCCTAGGGTCTTCAGAACCTTTTTTTTTTTTTAGATTCCATATATATGTGTTAGCTTACGGTATTGGTTTTTCTCTTTCTGACTTACTTCACTCTGTATGACAGACTCTAGGTTCATCCACCTCACTACAAACAATTTTGTTTCTTTTTATGGCTGAGTAATATTCCATTGTATATATGTCCCACATCTTCTTTATCCATTCATCTGTCAATGGACACTTAGGTTGCTTCCATGTCCTAGCTATTGTAAATAGCACTGCAATGAACATTGTGGTACATGACTCTTTTTGAATTATGGTCTTCTCAGGGTATATGCCCAGTAGTGGGATTGCTGGGTCATATGGTAGTTGTAGTTTCAGTTTTTTAAGGAACCTCCATACTGTTCTCCATAGTGGCTGTATCAATTTCCATTCCCACCAACAGTGCAAGAGTGTTCCCTTTTCTCCACACCCTCTCCAGCATTTATTGTTTGTAGGTTTTTTGATGATGGCCATTCTGACTGATGTGAGATGATACCTCATTGTACTTTTGATTTGCATTTCTCAAATGGTTAGTGATGTTGAGCATCCTTTCATGTGTTTGTTGCCAATCTGTATATCTTCTTTGGAGAAATGTTTATTTTTGGATTGAGTTGTTTGTTTTTTTGATATTGAGCTGCATGAGCTGCTTGTATATTTTGGAGATGAATCCTTTGTCAGTTGCTTCATTTGCAAATATTTTCTCCCGTTCTGAGGGTTGTCTTTTAACCTTGTTTATGGTTTCCTTTGCTGTGCAATCACTTTTAAGCTTCATTAGGTCCCAATTTTTTATTTTTGTTTTTATTTCCATTCCTCTAGGAGGTGGTTCAAAAAGGATCCTGCTGTGATTTACGTCATACAGTGTTCTGCCTATGTTTTCCTCTAAGAGTTTTATAGTGTCTGCCCTTACATTTAGGTCTTCAATCCATTTTGAGTTTATTTTTGTGTATGGGGTTAGGGAGTGTTCTAATTTCATTCTTTTACATGAAGCTGTCCAGTTTTCCCAGCACCATATATTGAGGAGGCTGTCTTTTCTCCATGGTATAGCCTCCTTTATCAAACATAAGGTGACCATAGGTGCGTGGGTTTATCTCTGGGCTTTCTATCCTTTTCCATTGATCTATTTTTCTGTTTTTGTGCCAGTACCATACTGTCTTGATTACTGCAGCTTTGTAGTATAGTCTGAAGTCAGGGAGCCTGATTCCTCCAGCTCCATTTTTCTTTCTCAGGATTGCTTTGGCTATTCGGGGTCTTTTGTGTTTCCAGACAAATTGTGAGATTTTTTTGTTCTAGTTCTGTGAAAAATGCCATTGGTAGTTTGATAGGGATTGCATTGAATCTGTAGATTGCTTTGGGTAGTAGAGTCATTTTCACAATGTTGATTCTTCCAATCCAAGAACATGGTATATCTCTCCATCTGTTTGTATCATCTTTAATTTCTTTCATCACTGTCCTATAGTTTTCTGCATACAGGTCTTTTGTCTCCTTAGGTAGGTTTATTCCTAGGTATTTTATTCTTTTTGTTGCAGTAGTAAATGGGAGTGTTTCCATAATTTCTCTTTCAGATTTTTCATCATTAGTGTATAGGAATGCAAGAGATTTCTGTGCATTAATTTTGTATCCTGCTACTTTACCAAATTCATTGATTAGCTCTTGTAGTTTTCTGGTAGCCTCTTTAGGATTCTCTATGTATAGTATCATGTCATCTGCAAACAGTGACAGTTTTACTTCTTCTTTTCCAATTTGGATTCCTTTTATTTCTTTTTCTTCTCTGATTGCTATAGCTAAAACTTCGAAAACTATGTTGAATAATAAGGTGAGAGTGGACAACCTTGTCTTGTTCCTGATCTTAGTGGAAATGGTTTCAGTTTTTCACCACTGAGAGTGATGTTGGCTGTGGGTTTGTCATATATGGCCTTTATTATGTTGAGGTAAGTTCCCTCTATGTCTACTTTATGGAGGGTTTATAACATAAATGGGTGTTGAATTTTGTCGAAAGCTTTTTCTGCATCTATTGAGATGATCATGTGGTTTTTCTCCTTCAGTTTGTTAATATGGTGTATCACATTGATTGATTTGCATATATTGAAGAATCCTTGCATTCCTGGGATAAATCCCACTTGATCATGGTGTATGATCCTTTTAATGTGCTGTTGGATTCTGTTTGCTAGTGTTTTGTTGAGGATTTTTGCATGTATGTTCATCAGTGATATTGGCCTGTAGTTTTCTTTTTTTGTGACATCTTTGTCTGGTTTTGGTATCAGGGCGATGGTGGCCTCGTAGAATGAGTTTGGGAGTGTTCCTCCCTCTGCTATATTTTGGAAGAGTTTGAGAAGGATAGTTGTTAGCTCTTCTCTAAATGTTTGATAGAATTCGCAAGTGAAGCCATCTGGTGCTGGGCTTTTGTTTGTTAGAAGATTTTTAATCACAGTTTCAGTTTCAGTGCTTGTGATGGGTCTGTTTATATTTTCTATTTCTTCATGGTTCAGTCTCGGAAGGTTGTGGTTTTCTAAGAATTGGTCCATTTCTTCCAGGTTGTCCATTTTATTTGCATATAGTTGCTTGTAATAATCTCTCATGATCCTTTGTATTTCTGCAGTGTCAGTTGTTACTTCTCCTTATTCATATCTAAGTCTGATGAATTGAGTCTTCTCCCTTTTTTTCTTGATGAGTCTGGCTAATGGTTTATCAATTTTGTTTATCTTCTCAAAGAACCAACTTTTAGTTTTATTGATCTTTGCTATCATTTCCTTGATTTCATTTTCATTTATTTCTGATCTGATTTTTATGATTTCTTTCCTTCTGCTAACTCAGGGTTTTTTTGTTCTTCTTTCTCTAATTGCTTTAGGTGTAAGGTTAGGTTGTTTGAGATGATTCTTGTTTCTTGAGGTAGTATTATATTGCTATAATCTTCCCTCTTAGAACTGCTTTTGCTGCATCCCATAGGTTTTGGGTCGTCGTGTTTTCATTGTCATTTGCTTCTATGTATTTTTTTATTTCCTCTTTGATTTCTTCAGTGATCTCTTGGTTATTTAGTAGTGTATTGTTTAGCCTCCATGTTTGTATATTTTTACAGATTTTTTTCCTGTAATTGATATCTAGTCTCATAGCGTTGTGGTCGGAAAAGATACTTGATACAATTTCAATTTTCTTAAATTTACCAGGGCTTGATTTGTGACCCAAGATATGATCTATCCTGGAGAATGTTCCATGAGCACTTGAGAAGAAAGTGTAATCTGCTGTTTTTGGATGGAATGTCCTATAAATGTCAATTAAGTCCATGTTGTATAATGTATCATTTAAAGCTCTGCTTCCTTATTTATTTTCACTTTGGATGATCTGTCCGTTGGTGAAAGTGGGGTGTTAAAATCCCCTACTATTATTGTGTTCCTGTTGATTTCCTCTTTTATGGATGTTAGCGTTTGCCTTATGTATTGAGGTGCTCCAATGTTGGGTGCATAAATATTTGCAATTATTATATATTCTTCTTGGTTTGATCCCTTGATGATTATATAGTTCCTTCTTTATCTCTTGTAATAGTCTTTATTTCAAAGTCTATTTTGTCTAATATGATAATTGCTACTCCAGCTTTCTTTGATTTCCATTTGCATGGAATATCTTTTTCCATCCCCTCACTTTCAGTCTGTATGTGTCCCTAGGTCTGAAGTGGGTCTCTTGTAGACAGCATATGTACAGGCCTTGTTTTTGTATCCATTCAGCCAGTCTATGTCTTTTGGTTGGAGCATTTAATCCATTCACATTTAAGGTAGTTATTGATATGTATGTTCCTATTACCATTTTCTTAATTGTTTGGGGTTTGTTATTGTAGGTCATTTCCTTCTCTTATGTTTCCTGCCTAGAGAAGTGCCTTTAGCATTTGTTGTAAGGCTGGTTTAGTGGTGCTGAATTCTCTTAGCTTTTGCTTGTCTGTAAAGGTATTAATTTCTCCATTGAATCTGAATGAGATACTTGCTGGATAGAATAATCTTGGTTGTAGCTTTTTCCCTTTCATCACTTTAAATATGTCCTGCCACTCCCTTCTGGCTTGCAGAGTTTCTACTGAAAGATCAGCAGTTAACCTTATGGGGATTCCCTTGTATGTTATTTGTTGCTTTTCCTTTGCTGCTTTTAATATTTTTTCTTTGTATTTAATTTTTGATAGTTTGATTAATATGTGTCTTGGCATGTTTCTCCTTGGATTTATCCTGTATGGGACTCTCTGCACATCCTGGATTTGATTCACTCTTTCCTTTCCCATATTAGGGAAGTTTTCAACTTTAATCTCTTCAAATATTTTCTCAGTCCCTTTCTTTTGCTCTTCTTCTTCTGGGACTCCTATAACTCGAATGTTGGTGCGTTTAATGTTGTCTCAGAGGTCTCTGAGACTGTCCTCAATTCTTTTCATTCTTTTCTCTTTATTCTGCTCTATGGTAGTTATTTCCACTATTTTATCTTCTAGGTCACTTATCCATTCTTCTGCCTCAGTTATTCTGCTATTGATTCCTTCTAGAGAATTTAAAATTTCATTTATTGTGTTGTTAATCATTGTTTGTTTGCTCTTTAGTTCTTCTAGGTGCTTGTTAAATGTTTCTTGTATTTTCTCCATTCTATTTCCAAGATTTTGGATCATCTTAACTATCATTACTCTGAATTCTTTTTCAGGTAGACTGCCTGTTTCCTCTTCATTTGTTTGGTCTGGTGGGTTTTTACCTTGCTCCTTCATCTGCTGCATATTTCTCTGTCTTCTCATTTTGCTTAACTTTGTGTTTAGGGTCTCCTTTTTGCAGGCTGCAGTTTCATAGTTCCCATTGTTTTTGGTGTCTGCTCCCAGTGGGTAAGTTTGGTTCAGTGGGTTGTGTAGGCTTCCTGGTGGAGGGGAATGGTGCCTGTGTTCTGGTGGATGAGGCTGGATCTTATGTTTCTGGTGGGCATGACCACGTCTGGTGGTGTGTTTTGGGGTGTCTGTGACCTTATTATGATTTTAGCAGCCTCTCTGCTAATGGGTGTGGTTGTGTTCCTGTCTTGCTAGTTGTTTGGCATGGGGTGTCCAGCACTGGGTCTTGCTGGTCGTTGAGTGGAACTGGGTCTTAGCATTGAGACGGAGATCTCTGGGAGATCTCTCGCCGACTGATATTACATGGGGCCAGGAGTTCTCTGGTGGTCCAATGTCCTGAACTCAGCTCTCTCACCTCAGAGGCTTAGGCCTGACACCCGGCCAGAGCACCAAGACCCTGTCAGCCACACGGCTCAGAAGAAAAGGGAGAAAAAAAAAAAAGAAAGGAAAAAACATAAAATAAAATTAAAAAGTTACTAAAATAAAAATTTTTAATAATATTATTAAAATAAAAAATATTTAAAAAGTAATTTAAAAAAAAGAAAACCAAGAAGAGAGCAACAAATCCAATAAACAAATCCACCAATGATAACAAGCACTAAAAACTAAACCAAGATTAACATAAAAATCAGAAACTGGTCAGTCGCATACAGCAAACCCCATGTCTACAGTTGCTCCCAAAATTCACCGCCTCAGTTTGGGGATGATTCGTTGTCTATTCAGGTATTCCACAGATGCAGGGTACATAAAGTTGATGGTGGAGATTTAATCCTCTGCTCCTGAGGCTGCTGGGAGGGATTTCCCTTTCTCTTCTTTGTTCGTACAGCTCCTGGGGTTCAGCTTTGGATTTGGCCCTGCCCCTGCGTGTAGGTCACCTGAGGGTGTCTGTTCTTCGCTCAGAGAGGATGGGGTTAAAGGAGCAGCTGATTAGGGGGCTCTGGCTCACTCAGGCTGGGGGGAGGGAGGGTTACGGAATGCTGGGTGAGCCTGTGGCGGCAGAGGCCAGTATGACATTGCAACAGCCTGACGCACGCTGTGTGTTTTCCCGGGGAAGTTGTCCCTGGATCAGGAGACCCTGAGAGTGGCAGGCTGAACAGGTTCCCAGGAGGGGAGGTGTGGAGAGTGACCTGTGCTTGCACACAGGCTTCTTGGTGGCTTCAGCAGCAGCCTTAGCGTTTCATGCCCATCCCTGGTGTCCGCGCTGATAGCCGCAGCTCGCGCCCATCTCTGGAGCTCGTTTAGGCAGTGCTCTGAATCCCCTCTCCTCGCGCACCCCGAAACAATGGTCTCTTGCCTCTTAGGCAGGTCTGGACTTTTTCCCGGAGTCCCTCCCGGCTAGCCATGGTGCACTAGCCCCCTTCAGGCTGTGTTCAAGCAGCCAACCCCAGTCCTCTCCCTGCGATCTGACCTCCGAAGCCACAGCCTCAGCTCCCAGCCCCTGCCCGCCCCGGCGGGTGAGCATTCAAGCCTCTCGGGCTGGTGAGTGCTGGTCGGCACCGATCCTCTGTGTGGGAATCTCTCCGCTTTGTCCTCTGCACCCCTGTTGCTGCGCTCTCCTCCGTGGCTCCAAAGCTTCCCCCCTCCACCACCCGCAGTCTCCACCCGCGAAGGGGCTTCCTAGTGTGTGGAAACTTTTCCTCCTTCACAGCTCCTTCCCGTCCCTATTCTTTTGCAGGTCCCGTCCCTATTCTTTTCTCTGTGTTTTTTCTTTTTTCTTTTGCCCTACCCAGGTACGTGGGGAGTTTCTTGCCTTTTGCAAGGTCTGAGGTCTTCTGCCAGCGTTCAGTAGGTGTTCTGTAGGAGTTTTTCCACATGTAGATGTATTTCTGATGTATGTGTGGGGAGGAAGGTGATCTCCATGTCTTACTCCTCCTCCATCTTGAACGTCCCCCCCAGAAATTCAAATTTTTCAGGGAAGAAGTCAGTGTCAATCCAGGCTAACAGTGATTTGAAATGTTATGGACTGTAAAAGATGTTAAAATGTGAGAAAAATAAAATAAAATAAAAAGTGCCCTAGGCTCTATGAAATAATATAGTTATTTCATGTTTCTACCAATTGGCGCAAAGGAACCATGGACTTCCCCTGGTGCCCCAGGAAATTGACTTGGATCAGAACTTAGATGGGTTACCCTGGGATCAGAGCTTACGTTGCTCTGTCTTACTCTCATCCAAAGCACTGGCCCTGCCCAGAGAGGTCCTGAAAGAAGAACAGGGAGTTTTATCAGGCTTGGCTCAATGATCAGGGTGATGGAGGTTTCAGGCCATAACTGTTCCAGTCCAGCAGAATTCTTCTTAGGGCAGATGGCAAGCTGTGTTACTGGGCTCACTGCAGAGACCAGATCACACTCTTCTTCCAAGTCAATAAAATAAGGACTAAAATAGTCCAGTGGGCAACTACATCACTGCTCTTCTTTCCAAGAACAATTCTGATGGAATCAAGGAGAAGAAAAATTGTATTGAGTCGAAGCTGGAAAGGAGGTGAATAAACAGGCAGTATGTGAAAATGATGCTTATGATAAGCTCAGTTCTAAATGAAAGGACAGATATTTTGATCCTCAAACATGGTGTCTGCCCATTTTATCTATTATGGAAGCTCAAAATAATACATTCCTGGAAAACCTTTTGGGGGTTTCACTGGTGAGGGAACCTAGTTTAAAATCAGTAGTTATATAGAACCAAAAGCTCTTGAAATGAAGGATTTCTTCATGCACTTGCTTCCAGATGTGTTAGATTAGACCACTGAAGAGACATAATACATTTTTGCATATTAAATGACTTTTATCTTTTTGACCCAGTGTGAAAGAATTTTTAAATTAATTCAACTTGCTTTACTCCACTGACTAGCGTACATTTATATCTTTCTGTCTAGTATGTATTCTAGTTGACACCAAAGTGCTCTTCTTTAAAAATTTCCCACAACCGTATTATCAGCTGTTGATGGCCTCCTCCACCTTCACATCATTATTCTAAACTAGTGAGGTCTTGCTGCCTAGGTAGTAGTTATGTTTAGAGATACATGGAATAGTTCTTAAAGTTCTGCTCATGATTTCCAAACTTGAAGAATAAAATGTAAAATAGGCATTGCCTCTGCTATCGAGGTTGTCCAGCGAAAGATCCAACTTTCTTACTCTCCAGAGAGAAGTAAAGTCACACAGATATGTTAACAGTCCAATGGTTCAGATTGTTTTGCTTAGAAGATACATATTATTCTAGTTTCACCAGTCTAGCCAAAGAGATGTTTTGATGTATTCTCTTTATGCAGCTTATCTCCCTAAGTGAAATGGAGCTAGTGGGCCAATAGTAAGATGTCTTAGGAGAAAACTGACCAATGAGAAAGATCATCTCTGCCCTTCTGATTTAACAGTCTTGATGAAAAGGACGTTTAAAAACTAGGGCTGCTTTTATTCCCTGAGGATCAGTGAGAGATCAGAGCCTCATTTAGGGGTGGGAATGCTGTGGCGTGGATCTTGCTAGACCACCTGATACTCTGAGACCAAAGTTAACAACTCATGACTTCTACAAGAACATGGCAAGCAACTAAAGATGGGAACATAGCAGCAGCCGCATCTTCATCCAAGTAGAGTTATTTGTATCATGTCTAATGCCACCTACGTCCTTTCTGATAAAGAGCATCCAGGTTGTAAGAATTTGTACCTTTAGGCCAAAAATAAGAGGAAGGGATGAGCTAATGGGTACCAAGTCTATATTTTCCTTTCGTTCTATCGCCTTTAAATCAGTAGGCTTATTTTCCTTCTGCTAAACATTTTGTGCTTATGAATGCTGAATTTGAAACAGGCAGCTGGACCATTCCAACTAGTCTAGAAGATAATTTGCAAAAATGGAACTTTTAGACACTGTGGAGGTTCATTTGCCTGGCTGGTAGGCCCCAGTGTTTGGATGTCATGTGAGTTCCTTACTCTATTCGTTTCCTATCGCTGCTATAACAAATTACCACATTCCTATTGGCTTAAAATAACAGAAATTTGTTATCTCACAGTTCTGAAGGCCAAAAGTCCTAAATCAGTATCACTGGGCCAAAATCAAGGTGCCATCAGGATCACACTCCCTCCAGAGACTCTAGGGAAAAATTCATTCCTTGCCTCTTCCAGCTTCTGGTGGCTGCTGGCATGCTTTGGCTTGTGGCCATATCACTCCAATCTTCAAGGCCAGTATCTTGAAAGCCTTCTGCTCCACCTCCACACCAGCTTCTCCTCTGTGGGTGTCAAGTTTTCCACTGCCTTCCTCGTGTAAGGATACATGTGATTGTATTTAGGGCCTAACTGGAAAATCCAGGATACCTCCCCATCTCAAGATTCTTTACTTAATCACATGCATAAAGACCCTTTTTTGAGCCCAGTAAGGTAATAGTCACAGGCTCTAGGGGTTAGGATGTAGAGGGCCCATTTTTCAGCCTACCACACTCACTGCTTACCTATCATTGAACACATACAAAGTCACATAGATAGAGGCAGAGATCCAATCTGAAAGCAAGTGACAAATTATCAGTTTACTCTTCTTCAAACTTTGCTATATTCAGTTATCAGGAAAATTCACTTGCGAAGAACTGTTTATTCAAACAACGCTAGATGAATAAGATGCCTAGAAAAACAAAACAAAACAAAAAACCTCTTTGGATCACCATTTTGCATCATGCCTTACGAAGAGCTTAATAAGGAAATGAGAGATAAAACAGAGAACTAAAATCTCTCTACATCCTCTGATTGTGCTACATCTACCCTCAGTTTTTGTCAACTGACGCAGGTGTCTGAGGGCAGGAGAAAGAATGGAGTTGTCCACCCTTGGAATTCAATATATCCTTAAAATCCTTATAGAAACTCTGTGACAAAGTGAAAGCCATTTGCTTTTGTATTGGAAGAGGACATGCTTCCCTGGGGTAACAAAACTCAATTCAATTCCCGACCCAAGGGAAGATACAGACTTGGATTTAGAGTTAAACCATTCAGAATTTAAATACATCAAATTCCTAATATCTTCAAATGTCATGTTGGTGAGTCATCCAGGCAAGATGGTGTGGTGGATGAGATTAGGGGTGGGGATAGAGCAAGAGCAAAAACAAGATCTGAGAGCCTGCAACTCTGGAAGAGCCCAAAGTGACCCTGAATTTCAAAAACAGGAGGAGAAAAGCTGCCAGTGAAGCCTTCCAAAGGAAACCTTTGCTTTTTGTTTCCACCTTTTATTTCCACTATTTTCTCTCTTCCATTAAATATTTTCTAGCCCTATAGTAAATGTGATGTTCTGAGTGGGTGTGAGTAAGAGGCATTCTGGGATTTAGACCAGAAATCACCCAACAGATGAAGGCACACGTGCACGTGCACACACACACACACACAGAGCTATCCTCACACAGAAGGCTGTGTGAAGACACCCGTGTACGGTGTGGAGGGTAAAGGGACTCTGGAAGCTAAATTGTACCGACGGTTTCTAATCCCAGTTCACCAGGGATTTAAATTATATAATAAGGAAATGACTTGTTGGATAACTTCCAGAGTTTGTCTTAAAATTTAATTGCAGCCTACCTAACACTTTTATAAAACATATACATTTTACTTAGGTTTCTTAGTCAAAATATTCCTCTAACTTTTTTTTAGTAAGTGACGAAAGTGTTCTAGTTGTAATTAATGGAGTACAAAAATATTGCAGAAACATGCCTTAAGGCTTAAACTATAATTCTATTACTAATATATTCCCTTGGCTTGCCTTTTGAACTCTGCTGCCTCTTGCCTTGCAGCTGTGTTTAATGAGTGGAGAGATTATTCAAATGAGCCCACAGCAGAGCATTATTTCTGAGGTGCTCGCCATCTTGAACAGGCATCCTCTCTCACAACCAGGCGGTCAGAGCAAACCATCCATTCCTCTTTAGTTACCTGGCCATGTATGTGGTAATATAATTCCATAGACATCCAATCACATCCCTAGATTTGGAAAGAAGCTAATGATACTGTGACCAAACAAAATGACAGCAGAAACAGCCTTCAAGGTGAAAAATGAGAAGATACCTACACCAGCCTCTACCCGGCTTCAGCTTTCAATTTGTCATTGCCTGTCAGTGATGGAGATTGTCAGTGTCTAATAATGAAAACATGCAGCCATACAAAATAGTCTCTTTAAAACGCACTGTTTGCTGGCATATGGCCTTTGTCCCAACTAATATTGAAACGCAACCCATTGTAAATGGGCAGGCCAATGTTTAATGATTTTTAGGATGTTAAAATGAGTTTCTATTCATGTAAGATTTAAAAGTAAGTATAACTCTCTAGGGGAGAAACCCCTGAGACGGTTACAAAGTTGCCAAGAAAATTTAATAAGAACTAATTTTAAACTGATAAACATTCAATCCAATATGGTGGGATTAAGCAATAAGAATTCTTCCTGGGAATTTACAGAGAGATAAGCATCTCATGAATAAGTAAATTCTGAAACAGGAGGCTACAGGGTGTTTATTGATTTTGAAATCATTTGTTTGAGAAATTGCCCTTGAGGAAAAGACTATTATGTCTGATAATATAATAGTTATATTCAGAGACAACCCACTTCTTTGGCTGATGGCAGAATATAAAGATTACCCACCCAATACAAAATTTATAAGCAAAAATTTAAATTGCAAAACCTGGGTTACTCATTATTATAATCTTCCATTTCTTAATATCTAGAAATTAATTTTCAGATGTAATACAAAAGTCAAAAATAAGTAAAAGCTAAATAACTGAAATCCTCAATTCACAAATAGTTTTGCTACAACTGGAATTGGGGAGTTTTTTTTGGAAAAAAAGGCTCTCTCCATGGACATCCTAAATTCCATACCCATTAATCCCAATTCCTTACACCATCTGTATCTACCTGTGCAACTCGGGATAATTCGAATTAAAATTTGGAGAAGCTTCTGAATCACTTCAAAATTTTAAAAACAAAATGTTCTTTCAATTTATCATTCTCGTGAAAGAAAAAAATGCAATCATTTTTAACAATGGTTGGAAACATAAATGGTGTTTTGTAAATTCTGAGTTAGTCAGAAAATTCCAATACAATGCTCTGTGTTTTCTAACAATTAAAAAAATTATTTTTTTCTAAACACTTCCCCTGAAGAAAGTTGCCACATCTCTTAACTGTCATCCAACATAAAGTGAGGTAACAGAATTCAATTTAGTTGCCAATGACTCAGTTTCTATAACAATACCATCTTCCATGCTGAATCACTATTGGGTTCCACAAAAGTGGTAAAATGCCCATCCTCCCCTCCCTACCTCTAGTTTCTGAAAAAGAATGAGCAAACTCTCCCTCTCTCTGTCCTCTCAATTTCATCCCTTCTTATCCCTTCTAGAACTTCACTACATCAATTGTGCCCTCTTCTATGTCTATTCTGTTACCTCTTCTGTTGGCTATTTCCTCTTAGCCTACTAACATGCTCAAGTGATCTTAATTCACTAAAAATTAAGATCGCCCTCTCTCAAGTTACCAGCTCATCTTCAGCCATATGCTTGAGTAACTACACACTGGTCTCCACACTGTCACTCCACACACTGCTTCATCCTTTGATCCATTTTCCACCAGCATGCTGAAACGTCTCTTAAACCTCCCCCGTGTTCAACTGCTTCAGGTTCTCTTAAGGTCACCCCCTTAATCCCTCTCTGCCTTCCATGACCCTGCATTCTCCTGGCTCTCCTGTCTCTAGCAGGTCTTCCTGCTGGCCTCTGAGCCTGAAATACTATCCTACTTTTCCTCCTAAAGAAACACTATAAACCCTTCAAGGTCAACATAAAATACCACATTGTCTGTGGAATCTTCCCTGACTCTGTCCAAAAGAAGGAATCATCCACACCTCGTACATACCTCTTTAAAGCTCTTATCACATGAAATGGAACTTCCATTCATTAATTCCCCAAACATTACGGAGCATCTTCTTGGTGCCAGGTACTCTTCCAGGCACTTGGGACATCTCAATGAGCAAAACCAAGGTCCCTGCCTTTAAGAAGCTGCATTCCAGTGGGAATAATTGTGACACATAAGAATATTATGTAGGAAAAAAAAAAGAATATTATGTAGTATATTAGAAGGTTATATGCCCTACAAAAAAAAACAAGAGTACAGCATGGAAGGATAATAAGGATTGCAACAGTGGAGAAAGACAGCAGTTGTATGACAAAATATGGTGTTTGCATGTTTGTCTCCCCTGCTGGATTGTGATCTTCTTGAAGGCAGAAATCATGCCTTATTCATTTTTGTACGTCCAGAGATTAGCCCAGTGCCTGGTACATGGTAGATTGTCATTTATTCATCTGTTTCTTCAATAAACATCTATTGAGGAGTAACTGCCCCCAAGGACCGTGCTAGGCACTATGAATAATAATAACAGCAACACTTATTGACTGTTTATTCTGTACCAGCTACTTCCATTTCATGTATGAAGAAGCAAAATCTCAGGGAGGTTAAAAATCTTATTAGTCCAAGGTCACAATGTTAACAAATGGCTGAGCCATAGTTTGAATCCAGCCAGTCTGACTCCAAAGCTTGTAATCTAAGCTACGTTACACTGCCTCTCTAGAACCTATCCTCAAGCTGTGTAAAACTAGTAGATAGGACAAATATCAACAAACTGTTCCAGAGTGACCAACCATCCTGGTTTGCCCAGGACTGTCCTAGTTTCAGTACTGGAAATCCGGCATCCCAGGAAACGACTCCGTCTCATGCAAACTGGAATAGTTGTTCAATCTAAGTCTCTGCTCAGATTTTGCTTTCTCAATTAGACCTACTGACCTTTTAATCTGCCCTCCTGCACCACACCCATATCCTGAACGACTTTTTCCTACCATACTTACTATCTTATAACAAATATATAATTTGCTTATTTGTTATGTTCAGTGTTTCTTGCCCATCTATCAATTAGAGTGTAACTCAAGCACCCAGAACAGTACCTAACACTCTATAAAGAGCTGCTTTCTAGCACTCAAGAATGAGTGACCCAGCATGGCAAGTGCCCTTAAGGAAATATGCCTCTCATTTTATGGAGTCAACAAGGAAGGTCGGGGACACCTTCCTGAAGGAACTGTGGCTAACTCAACGACTGAGCAGCAGATTGACCAGTTGACAAGGAGGAGCCCAAGGGTATGGGAAAGATATTCTGAACAGAGGGCATGACAATCACAGAAACCCAACTGGCATGGTGCTGTAAGTACGTATGTATGGGATGTGGGGTGCTTAGGAGAAGTTTGGAGTTGCTGGGATACAAGGAGCGAGGCAGGAATTGGCCAGATATAAGGATGAAGAAATAAGCATAAAATATATTTGGGTTTCCATCTGTCTTTAGCATAAAGTCCAAGCTCTCAACATACAAAGTCCTTTATTATCCCAACTTCTAAGCTCCCATTACTGCTTCATGTATCCATTCCAGTCAAGCTGGACAATCTGCTATTCTCTGTTCATACTCTAGACTGTCGTACCTTCTATGTCTTTACAGAGAAATACCTCTATTTAAAATGCTCTTCCCCTCCAGCTTCTCAGGCATTCTCCTTCAAGGTACAATTCAAAACCACCTTTTCTATGAACACCCAATGGCCCTACGAAAGCAATAGTCCTTTCTCTCTTAATGCTCAGAACCATTAATCTGCACCTCCAACTCTTGCCTGCTTTCTTCTCTCTGTAAGGTTACCTTTGTGCAGAATGTTTACCCCCCTATCTACCTCTAACCTCATCTCTGACCTCCCACCTGCTCTGAGGACTTTGGCTTCTTTCTGCTCCATGAAGTTGCTAGCTCCTACCTCAAGACTTTGGCACTGGTGTTCCTTCTGCCCAGGACTCAATCCCTCAAGATCTTCATTTGACTGGTTTTTTCACATCATTCAGGCCTGCTGCTCAGAGAAGCATCCCAGAACTCTTCCCCTGTCCCAGCCACTTTCTATCATATTACCTCTGTATTCACTTCTTTATAGAGCTCACCAGTACTTTTTTTTTTTTGGCCATGCAGTGAAGCTTATGGGATATTAGTTCTCTGACCAGGGATTGAACCCCAGCCCTGGCAGTGAAAGCGTCAAATTCTAACCACTGGACCACCAGGGGATTCCCTCATCAGTACCTATTTTTAAAATGTGTTTATTGGAATGCAAGCTCAATGAGAGCAGAGACCTTGTCTATCTTGGATTCGGCTGACTCCCCAGTGCTTGTAACACACAATAGGATGAATATGTGTGGAAAGAATGAAAACCTCATGGCCTCTATTAACTTACCAGCTAATTTGAGAACATAGAAATTCCTTTATGTCTTTGAACCCCCAATGGTGCATAGTCTTTTTCCTAATGGATAGTAGTCATTCAAATACTTATTGAGTGACTGAACAAGAGTTCTCTAGATATATTCTAATGATAAAAACCCTACAAACCAACGGCTTTTAAACTTTGCTGTCCATTAGAATCATCTGGAGAGCCTTTTAGAAATGCCAGTGCCCTGGTCCCACCCTCTGATATTCTAATTCAATTGGTTTGGGAAGGAGTTTGGGCATCCACATTTTTTTAAAGCTCCTCATATGATTCTAACGGACAGCCAAGGTTGAGAACTGCTCTAAACCCTATAAAAGAATGCTAAGTCCAAATAAAATGTTGAATTCCAAACAAACTTTAGGACATGGCCATTGATTTAATTCTTGAATTGCTCGTCATGAGGAATTGTGAGCAAGTGCCTGCTGAAAGAGAACACTTCGAAGAAAAAAAAAAATAAAGACTTTGGTGCCATACACTGAAGGAGGTGGCCTTTCAAAGCAAACATTTCTTAGACCCATCTACTGTTCACAATTTCTTTGGAAAATTCATTGGCTATAGCACATGCAGGACCCCACAATGCAGACTAGGAAAATACATACTGTGTCATAAAGGCATTTAGAATCATTCTTGAAGTTATTTGGCGGCTTTATGCAAAAGGGTGGATTATACCTCCTTATCAAGGTATTAATATGAATGTGTAAGCCCATTGTGCTCAGGATTCAATAGACCTGCAATGATTTAGGCAGAGAGTGTGTTTGTGAAGCAGAAGAAAGCCTGCCTAATTAGGAAACAAGGAATGGGAAAATAAATAAAGGGGTTGAACAAAGTCAGCTCCGGCTCTAATTTGCCTGGAGACATCCTAACACTTGCTGCAAAATAAATCGAATTTTTGCTGTATACATTATTTGTTAATAAGCTGCCAGCTAGCAGGGGTTTTTTTTCCTGTTTTCCTGTACATGCAGGGAATGGTGTGCATATTTTCAGGCTGGGACATGCAATGAGCCACATGGAGGTAACTCCCAGACTATGGAGGGACAGCTTGGGCCAGGAGGAGACTGTCCCCAACTTGCAAGAATGGGGGGTGGGGAACACAGGTGAGATCCATGGGTTTCACATACTATCTTGGGAGGAAAATATGATTTTTAGAGGCAATTTGACAAGGAATTTCTATCCTGCTAGTCTGGGTTAGCGTTTCTGAATGTGATAAATAACAGGGCTCTTGGACAGCCCATTTTTTCTTTATTTTGATACCCTCACAGCAGTAATCATGCCTCTTGTCAAGTGTTATAAAGATAAAGACAAATGTTCCCTATTGCTATTCTGTCAATGCAGCTCAACCCAAGCCAAAGAAAGGTACCCCTGCCGGATGTGTGGAATGTACCATTTGTCTTGTCTCTGTCACAGATTGAGGCACATCCTATCCCAACAGGATCCTCAGGTCAGAAAAACTGAAATCCACTGCAGACAGTGTTGAGGCTTGCTTTACCTGATCTAGAATCCAGCACCCCATGCATGTTCCCTCCATGCTGACACCGAGATCTATCTTCCTTTTCTGGGTCTATCGATTAGACCGTGCAACATATCTGTAAGGTCAAATAAGCAAAACAATCACTTTGTCAAATAAGATGGGCTTTGGCATCAGTGATTTTTTTTTTTTAATCAGAAAGATTCTGCACAGTTGTCATTTATTGATGGTAGCAATATTTGAAAAACATGAAATGATTTCCAGAGATGTGGTTCAGGAACCCGTCTGAAAAATTGTGTATGCCAAAACAGATGGAGTTCAGCTTAATTGTTGAAATAAATTGTCATATGGAACAAAACACAGCTGATTATTGCATTAACACTAATGTTAATATGCTTCATTATTCTATTGTCATTGTAGCTACAGTTGTCACCAGACTTTAATCAATGTTTATAAGGGAATTCAAAGTGTGGAATTTGGGGCCCAAAGGAGATTTCAGAGATTATCTAGTTATTTTACAGATGAGGAAACTGAGGCTTACAGAGGATGAATGATTTGTATTAAGGCATATACCCTACAACCTGAAAATGAAAGGTATTTTTTAAATGTAGGCCACATTTGGGCAAGTTATTCATAAAAAGCAAGGCCACTATAACTCAAAATAAAAAACAACACTACTGCAAATGAGCATGACAGGAGATTTTGTGCAATTGGACAAAACAGACAGGACTACCTAATTTGACACAATTTCTTTTTCATGCTTAGCATCTCTTAGTTAACACCCAAGATATTATATATGTTCTCTTCTGGAACTTTTGCAATGATTTCTCGCTTAGTATCTTCTTCCCAGGATATTCTCAATATAAAATAAAAACCATTGTGGATGATAGGAGGAAAACACAAATAAACCACAGGAGATGGTGGGGAAAAGAAAATGGGATATGAGAATAAAGAGATATCTTCCATTTCCAGTTGTGGTGAGTGAAGTTTTTTCCTTAGTTTTTCTCATAACTGTTGATCCTTCCCTGGTCCTCTTTTCTCTGTAAAGTTGGAAATGAATGGGAATTGATCTGAAAAGCTATTTCAAAAGTTATTACGGGATTGTCAGTAATCCTCTAAACCTAACTTTCGTCCCTACTGCCACCCCTACACCCGACACACAAAACCCTTTGAAAAGCTAGTGCTGGAAGTCTGAAGTGAGAAAACAGTAAGCCAGTAGCCATCCCCTACCCCCGCCCCAGCTCAAGGTCAGTGACCCAGAAACAAGTGAGAGGAGGCTCCAAACTCTGTGAAAGAAATTGTACAGTTGCGTTGAATGGATGCCTCGTTTCATGATTTGTGTTTCATCCTACTGCGGCAAACTTTTAAGAGATGTCCAAAATCCTTTCATTTTCTCTGGATACCACCCCTGACAGAGTCCTCTGTTACAGTTCTCTTCACCTTTAATTTCCCTTTTATGTTAATTTTTTTCTATCTTTCCCTTCTCATTTTTTAGCACCAAAAAAAAAAAAAAAAAAAAAAAAGTAATTATCTGTGCAACTTTCTGCCTAATACACAATAGGAGCTCAGTCACTGTTATTGAATAAGTGCATGAATCTAGCATTTACTGAGCTCCTGAGTTCTAAGTACTGTATTAGGCAGTGTGTGTTTATGTGTTTGGGTCTGCAATGTTAAGCATGAGTTAGGGTAAAAGTCAAGCTGCTATAATAAAGAGACCTGAAAATATAGTGGCATACTTAACATAGAAGTTTATTTTTCTCTCATGTAACACATCAGCGGTAGGCAAGTGGTTCAGGATGGGTAACTAGATCTGATTTGCAAAGTCATTCTGGGACCTGAGCTGGTGGGTCATCTCTGCTACCCTGAACATGTGGTTTCCATCTCTGGGTCTAAGGTGACTCAATTTCCCAGCCTGAGAAAATGAGGAGGGGAAAATGAGAGGAAGGAAGAGAGAGTGAAGAACAAGCAGCTTTCTAACCACACATTTCTCCCACTCACAGCCCACTGGACAAAACTTTGTCACGTGACCACACCTTAGCCACAAGAGAAGCTGGGAAATTTAGTCTCAAGCTAGACAGCTGTGTGCCCAGATAAAACTCAAATATGAGGAGGTAGAGGAAGTGGGGAGGTCTATTAATAAAGAAAAAGAAAAAAGTGGATGTCAGGGGACTAGTTGTCTGCAACATTGTGATATAAGAAATATATATCTATATTACTCAGATGACCAAAATACATTTCTCTGATGTATTTGATCTTTGTCCATGGTTCCTGGCTCACAGCTCCCAAAAGCCTTGGAATTTCCTGAGCTGTAAGAGCAATGGGAGTATCTTTGGTTATATTTGGTCTCTTGTCCTCTTCCTAAAATCACTTCGGAGCCATAAAGGTGAAATGGGTGTCTTCTTGTTCATAACACGCCCCTTTTCACCACAATTGGGTTTATGTTAATAAGGTGACTTTTGCAAAGCACCTAAAGATGGGGGCTGGTTGCCAGGGGAACCAACCTTAGATAAAGGGGTGGAACTTTCTGTCCCACCCCCTCTGATTTCTGGGGACAGGAAAGGAGCTGGAGGTTGAATCAACTACCAATGGGCAATGATTTAATCAATTATGTCTATGTAATGAAGCCTCCATGAAAACTCAAAAGCAAGCAGTTCAGAAAGCTTCCAGGTTGGTGAATCAGAACATTCCACATGCCACTATGCTGAGCCCAAACTCCGCGGGACAAAAACTCCTTGGTTTGGTACCTCGTCCTAAGTATCTCTTCATTTGGCTATTGATTTGTATCCTTTAATATCCTTTGTAATAATCTGGTAATCTAGTGAGTGAATGGGTTTCCTGAGTTCTGCAAACCACTTGAACAAATTTATTGAACTCGTGGATGAAGTCATGAGAACTTCTGGTTTATAGCCAGTTGGTCAGAAGTACAAGTAACAACCTGTTTGCAAGTGGCATCTGAGGTGGAGGACAGTCTTGTGGGACTGAGCCCTTAATCTGTGGAATTTGATGCTGTCTCCAAGTAGTGGTGTCAGAATTCAGCTGAATTGTAGGACACTCAGCTGGTGTCAGAGAAGTGTTTGGTGGTGTGGGGGGAAACTACCCCCCTGCCATACGTTGGCACTCATGATCAGAAGCCTTATGTCTCTACTACAGTGTGTGCTTTGGAGAAAAGAGAAGCAAAAAGAAAATACACTTTGGGGTTCACAGAATATAAACAAATAGGGATATGAGCTATATCAGTTAGATTTTTCTGTCCCAAACTTAGCACTTTAAACATTTATTTGCTCACAGTTCTGTGGATTAGCAATTTGGGTTAGGCTCAGCTGACACCATTCATCTCTGGTCCACATGTTGTTGGTCAGACTCAATCATGTGTCAGTTAGCTGACAATAGCCTCATTGGCATGTCTTGTGGTTGGCTGTCTATTGCCAGCAGCAAAAGAAGTAACTGCTCATATGTTACTCATCATCCAGCAAGTAAGCCTGAGCTTATCCACATAGCAGTAGTAACAGGGTTACCAAGAGCAGCTAGGGAGGGTCCCGTGTGCTATATTTTTGAATGTTCTACTTGCATCACATGTGCTAATGTCCCACTGGCAAAGTAAATCAAATGGCCAAGCCCAGATTCAAGGGGTAGAGAAACTGATACCACCTCTTGATGGCAGTTGTTGCAAAGTCACATCACAAAAGGGCATGCATATAGAAAGAGGAAGAATTCCGGACCATTTTTGCAAACAATTACCAAAAAAGCTAGACTCAAAGGACACAAAAGAAGTATCATGGAACTTTCTGCAAAGTTTTATAAGAGAAGGCATGTGCTAAGATTCTTGGCAAAATTTTGTGAAAGGAATAATTATATACATATTATCTGTAGCATCATCAAAAGTCCAATCTAAGCAGAATGAACCATTTCATTCTCTAACTTAAAGAATTAAATAAACTCTTTAAAAAGAGTATCATAAAAGCATTAGGAAAACAAAAATAACTCACTTTCTGGCTATCAAGAGTCATGCTCCCCAGAAAGAGTATATTTTGAGCTGAGCAAATAAAATTATATTAGCCCTAAAGAAACTTGGAGAGCATTTTACATATTCTCCCATTTTACCTCTCTAATTCAATTCCATAAGTTTTTATTGCGTACCTACTACATGCTAAGCCCTGTGGCAATTACGTAAAGACAAAGAATATTATAAGATCATGAGTTTGGGATTATTTTATTTCTTTTTTTCTTGTTAAATCATTAATAAAGTGAGTTTGGTGACAGTATTCCTATTTTTTTGGTAGGAGAACTAAGTTCTGAGTGTCTTACAACCTAGTCCAAAAATGGGCAGAAGACTTAAATAGACGTTTCTCCAAAGAAGACATAAGGATTGCCAACAAACACATGAAAAGATGCTCAGCATCACTAATCATTAGAGAAATGCAAATCAAAACCACAATGAGATATCACCTCACACCAACCAGAATGGCCATCATCAAAAAATCTACAAACAATAAATGCTGTAGAGGGTGTGGAGAAAAGGGAACCCTCTTGCACTGCTGGTGGGAATGCAAATTGATACAGCCACTATGGAGAACAGTACGGAGGTTCCTTAAAAAACTAAAAATAGAACTACCATATGACCCAGCAATCCCACTAGTGGGCATATACCCTGAGAAAACCATAATTCAAAAAGAGTCATGTACCACAATGTTCATTGCAGCACTATTTACAATAGCCAAGACATGGAAGCAACCTAAATGTCCATGGACAGATGAATGGATAAAGAAGGTGTGGCACATATATACAACGGAATATTACTCAGCCATAAGAAGGAATGAAATTGAGTTATTTGTAGTGAGGTGGGTGCACCTAGAGTCTGTCATACAGAGTGAAGTAAGTCAGATAGAGAAAAGCAAATACCGTATGCTTATGCATATATAGGAATCTAAAAAAAAGGTACTGGGACTTCCCTTGTGGCACAGTGGTTGGGACTCTGCCTGCCAATGCAGGGGACTTGGGTTCGAGCCCTGGTCTGGGAAGATGCCACATGCCGTGGAGCAACTAAACCTGTACGCCACAACTATTGAGCCTGCCAGCTCTAGAGCCTGCAAGCCACAACTACTGAGCCCGTGTGCCACAACTATTGAAGACCACGTGCCTAAAGCCTATGCTCCACAGCAAGAGAAGCCACCACAATGAGAAGCCCGTGCACCGCAATGAAGAGTAGCCCCCACTCACTGCACTACAGAAAGCCCGTGCACAGCAACAAAGACCCAACACAGCCAAAAATAATTTATTTATTTATTTATTTAAAATAAATAAATAAATAAATTTTTAAATGGTACTGATGAACCTAGTGGCAGGGCAGGAATAAAGACACAGACATAGAGAACGGACTTGAGGACACAGCGGGGGAAGGGTAAGCTGGGACGAAGTGAGAGAGTAGCATTGACATATATGCACTACCAAATGTAAAATAGCTAGCTAGTGGGAAGCTGCTGCATAGCATAGGGAGATCAGCTTGATGCTTTGTGATGACCTAGAGGAGTGGGATAGGGAGGGTGGGAGGGAGGCTCAAGAGGGAGGGGATATGGAGATATATGTATACATACAGCTGATTCACTTTGTTGTACAGCAGAGACTAACACAATATTGTAAAGCAATTATACTCCAATAAAGATTTTTTTTAAAAAAGAGCGTTTTACTAAAGCTACCCAAGGATACAGTGGCAGAACCCAGGACAGCATCCAGAGCCGCCTCTACAGTGTGCTGGGGCACTGTTGACAGGAAGAAGGCAAACAAGACAAAAGAGGACGAGATGGGGACATCTCTTATTTTAGGAATGTTTAGATGTAAAAATAGGATCGTGAAGAATTAGATGCAAGTTATAAAATTAACTCTATGTGGTTAGCATACATACTAATAATATGCTTCTAGAAGCTTCCATTTGACTCAGAATAAAATCCAAGTCCTTATTATGTCCTACAAGGGCCTGAAAGACTTAGCTGTTCCTCTGACCTTGTCTCCTAGCATCTCCTCTACCTCTCTCTGCTCCCACTACCTTGCCTTATTGCTGTTCCTCAGAAACACCAAGACATCTCATCTCAGGGCTTTGTACTTCCTGTCCTCTCTGGCTGGACCACTTTTCCTTCCCAGATCTCTGCAAGCCTTCTTCAATTCTTGGCTCAGATATCACCACACAAAGGAGGCCCTTCCTTACTATAAACATACTATATGAAACACAACCCTCCCTCTGCCTTTCATTCTCTGCCCCCCAACATGTTCTCTATTTCTATTCTTAGAGCTTATCATCTCCTGATTCGATATAATATTTATTGTCTGTTTCTCCTACTAGAATATAAGCTCTTCAGGACCTGGTCTGTTTTTGTTGGCTGTTTTATCCTCAGTACCTAGGAGAGTGTCTAGCACACAGTGTTAAGTAAACATTTGTTGAATGAATTTTTCATCACTGACGTACGTGCATAGATGTATATCATGTATATACATCTATGCATATATCTATATGTATAGATGTATATATACCTACATAATCATATATGTCAATGCAGAATAATTGTTAATGAAGCCCAGAACCATACTATAGCAATCTCTTCTCATCAGGGCCTTGTTGTCACTCTAAAGTTGTTAACTTTATGTTTCTACCTGGTTCTGATCTTCTTTTGTTATTCTGTTTCATCGGTGCTCACTGACTGGTTTCTGATTCGCATTTCACACAGATTCATGAACTTCACCTTCTTTTGTCAGACCAGGTATGACTAATTAAAGAGAATCCCAGTGACCTTCAATTGCTTAAAGTGTACTCTTTCAAGTAGAGAGAACATCTGCCTTGCAATGCATAGATACCACCTATAATAGTTAATTCTATTGCTCTAGATGTTCCCTTTCATATTTGCTATTACACAAACCCAGGCAATGATGAAAGACAATGTCTCCGTACAACAGATTCTGCATTACAAAATGCGCCCCACAAAATTCCTGTTACACAGTATCCACTGCAGATATATAATGAAGAGGTTCAAATGCACCTCTCAATAGTTCGGTATCCTATAAGAAAAGGAAGACTTTCAGATTATTGCTTGGAAGCCTCTCAATTACACAAAAGCTCTTTGTTGTGTGATTGTCTTCTGCTTCTAAAATATCCCCTACCTTAAACAAGTGAGAATAAAAGCTGTCGGCTTCCTAGTTCACTGAGGTCTTGCCATTCAACCCTGTGGTTAGGTACACGTGAGTTACTGAGTACAGCGGGATCATCATAGAAGCAATTCCACAGGAATTCCTGTGGACAGCAGGAACCACAGCTTGGAGACAAAGGAAAAATGTTCGGGGAGAATTTACAAGACAGCATCTACCTTCCCAGCTTTCAGTTCTAGCCCTTCTTTTCGTCCCCAACCACTTCTCCAATTTAGACTCTCACAATCTCTCACTAGACTATTCTAATGGCCTCTAACTGTCCTCTCTGACTCCAGTTTCTCTCTCCTCTAATTTCTCCTTCACAGAATCACATGAGTCTTTCTCCTAACTCACAAATGGCATCATATCGCTTCAATAGCCTTCAATGCTTCCTATTGCCCATAGAGTCAACTCCGTACCCCTTAGCAAAGCACTAAACCTCTTGCTGATCTAATCCCAGGCCACTCTCCCAACTTCATCTCCCAGTTCACACCCTCATTCAGCATCAACACTGCAGCTAAAGAGAGCCGCATATCAGGTACTTTCTGTGTTTTCTCACCTGATTCCCCTTGTTTCTTCCACCAAGAAATCATTCCCTTGAATCCAGCTCACTCCTCCATACCCAGACCACAGTGGACCTAATTCATGAGACCTTCCCTGGGCCTTTCAGTTGAAATTAATTGCTCCTTCCTCCATGCTCCATCAAGCTCTACAATTTCTCCTCTATTGAATATGTATCCTACTCCTCCTTGTTATTGGTATATGCTTTAATCTCCTCACTAAATTGCCAGCTCTTTAAAAATGATTTCATCTCCATATCTCTTCTCGGGCTTTTACTATATGCTACGCATGATTTCAAATGCTGCAGGTGTATTAGTAATTTTTTAAAATACTTACAGCAAACCTACAAAGTAATACTTTTATCTCCATTTTACAAATAAGTAGAAAGAGGTACAGACAAGTTAAGTAATTCATCTACCCTCACAAAGGGTATTGGAGCTAGTCAAACTGACTCCAGAGTCCATATACTTAAACACTATAGTATGAATATATTTAAATTTATCCAAAGAAAGCATTTAAATAGTTCCAAAGACTGATAGAAAATGCTATAAAAGCAGGTGTTAAGAATATTAGGGAGTAACTCAAACTAAAAAAGCCCAGAGAAGTTAAGCTGCTTATCCGAGTTCACACAGTGAGTTACTGGCAGGGACAACATGAAATCTGGGTCTCTGGAGGCTGGCCTAGTGCTCTTTAAACTAGATCATGGCTGCCATGTGGTTCCTAGGGAGTGACTGGTGAGAAAAAAAGAGATGAGAAATGTAATTGAGTCTCATGTAACTGTAAGAAGTAATAAGGAACTCAGGCAAGGATGGATCTCAAGATACTGTAAGCAAACTCCCTAATAAACACACCTCTGAGGATGAATTTTTTTTAACTCTGAAACTCGAAAAACCTAAATCCATGGACCCAAGTAAAAACATGGGCAAAGTGTGAATGGACAGAACCTAAAATTTAATAGCAAACTCTTTTTTCAGTACTTACCACATGTTGGAGTTGTGTTAACACTTGGTCTGATATAATCCTCACAACAGACCTGTCATCATTACTATTAGCCTCATTTTAAAGAGACAGCAACAGTCTACGAGAAATTGAGCAAATTTCCTAAGGTCACAGAGAGGGTAAGAGGTAGCACTGCGACGCATATTCCAAACAAATGAATTTTTCAGGTAATAGAAGCTCATTCCTTGAAGCCCTAAAACCATTTTGGATTTCAGCACCCTTATATGCAGTATATACTTTCCTGCCTTCCAAGAAAAAGAACTGCAACATATTTTAATTTTTCACTTGGTTCCCAAAGTCATCATTATGTGTGTCCCTATGCACCAGCTCCCTTCAAAATGGTTGTAAAGAGGCAATTATCATACAACAATGCCATACTGAGGCAGGTATACCTAGTGTCTGACAATAAATGGTCTCTTAAATACTGTTTTCTTAGTCCCTTTACCTGCTATTATAGTTTTCCCACTTTTTCTCATCAAAACACAGCAGTTATGATTTCTTGCAGTTACATGCCTTCATCATCCTCACCACTGGCTGCCATGGACTGGGAGACCACATAAAGAGCATGTTAGAATTTGGTAAAAATTCAGAGCTGTTCAAATTCGAGTGAGGAGCAGAAATACTGTACCACAAGCAAAGTTCCTGAGCAGAAGTGAAGCCATGTGTTTTCCTTTTACTGGTCAAGCCCCTTTCTTTAGCTGTATTCCTGATTATGTAAATACTATACAAATACTGCGGGCAGGGCTGGGGCTGGAGATGGCAATATAACATTACCTTGTAAGGGTAGATTTATCAGGGTGAATTTTTAAAAGCACCATTTTTAAAGAAAAAATAATAAAATATTCTAATAGAATCATATTCTAAAAATTCAAATGCTGCTTTTAATCTTTATTAAATATTAGAGAGGCGATATGGTGAGATATAAGAACCTGGACTTTAGATCAGGAAATACTTAAGTTATACTCTTTCTCCACTCCTTTCTGACAATTGACTTTGGACAAGTTACTTAATTTTCTCTGAGCCTCCATTTTTTATTTTCATATCTTAAATTGTGGATAATGAAAAAACTTAAAAACTATGTAGAGTACCTGACACATAACAGTTAGCTTTAAAATCCCATATAATAGAGTGGAGATCATATTTTTATTACTTGAACTTAAAATACACTTAGTCTCAAAGTTACTTTCATGGTCTAGAATTTATAACTCATAATTATATTGCAGAAAATTTAAAGAATTCATCTTGTCATCTCAGAAACTCTGAAGCTAGCAGAGTTTTATCTTCAGAGTTTTTGTATGGCTTAAATTTACCAGTCATCATTTGAGCCAGATGGCTTAAATTCAGTAGTTTCTTGCTAAATATCAGTTGGAAGGATGGATGGATGGAGGGATGGATGGAAAGAAATACCAATGCTTGGACACAAAGTTAGTATTTAAAGAGGATGGATTTTCAGTTGAATACATATGTGTACTTGCTATTTTATCTAGATTGGAAGCATCATTTAATACAAGATTAATTTGGCAATACCTACCTGGATTTGAGCTTTACGTTTGAAGAGACCTCAGAAACATGGGACTGGAAGAAAGAGGAGAGAAACCAGGTAGGGTAAGAATGGTGATGGGGATAGCACAGCATCTGGCCCAGCTACAGAGGCTGGCCCAGGGAAAGGCAGCTGGATAGTCTAGACTTAGAATCCAAGGAGTCCAGAAAACTCAGCTCAATTCATGGTACTGTTACTCCTGGGTGAGCTGGTCTGACAGAGTGCACGTGAATAGCAAATTTAAAAAGGAGGAGAGTAAGAACTCTCGGGAAATGGAAGAGGTCAATGATGGCAGTGCTGGGAGCTCTATCCATTCCCTTTAGAGTTGGGGCCTGAAGTCTGATATACCAGGATGATGCCCTAACCCTCAGGGAAAGAGACTGAATGGAACCAAGCAGGTTGATGTTTGTGGCCAGAGGGCCAAAGGAAATGGACAGAGAGATTTGGCTGACAGAAGAGTGGGAGGTAAGGTGGAAGCACAGGAAAAGGAAGGTGCCAGACCAGATAAAAGAGAAAGAATAGCAAATACTACAACTCCAGCAGTGTGATGACAAAACAGTGTCCCTTCCAAATCTAACTGTTAAGACTCAAGAAAGCAACATGGCCCAGGGCCCTTGCCTGGGTCCTGGGTCCTGGATCCCAGGTCCAAGAGTGGGACTCATTTTCAAGTCCTTCTGAATAGTGAAAATGAGGCTATATTTCTGCCTCACTCAGGATGAGCTTTAGAATCAAGACACAGCTGATGCTGGGTAGTGAGAATCAACTAATGAGAAACTGGGAAGGCAGAAGCAAGAGAAGCAATGCTGATATTATGTTTCTGAGGTAAATATACATTGAAAACCTCCTTGTGGGCATGAACCAAGTTTTCTTTATCTACTCATACCTTGTAACACAGCCTTGCATAGGGAGGTGGGCACTATAGTTAATCCTTAGCAATAGTTAAATCTATACTCATGGGTACAAAATAAGTACATGAGTACTATCTAACTGTTACAAGCACCACTTACCTTTTTTTTCCTGTGTATCTGTAGACAAGGATATCCTACCACATCCCCTTTGCTACTCAAAAATATTTTCAGAGCTTCTGACTTTATCTGGGCCCACACTGCTTTTCAAAGTAAAGTGTTAATTACTTCATAGGATTTATCTGTTAATCTGAAACCCTCTTATCAAAGGTATTTTGACCCATATAAATTAGAGCTCTGAGCTTCTGAATAATTTTCTCTTCATAGTAGTGCTAAATTTAATTAAACAAACATTTGTTTAGCAACTGCCATGGAGATTAGATGAAAGGATGCAAAGGAATGGCAGGCATATGGAGCAAATATGATTAAGATGAGGTCCCTGTCCTCAAGAAGCTTTAAAACTAGTCAAGAAGCAAATACAAATAATGAAGTATGCTAAAGCTGAATGAAACAAATACTGTAATGAAAATGCAAAGAACATGGAAGCAATTAATTCCTTCTCAAACTGTGTATATTTATAATCTCAATATCACCTCCCTTGTGCATATCCTGGGCCCTCCAACAAATTGCACTTATTCTCTTCTCTGAAACTCCCTAGTATTTATTCCAACCTATGAAGGGACTTTCTTAGACTTTCTACCATCTTAGTTACATGTTCCCCACCCTCCAAGTAGACTGAAAGCTGATGGATGACTTTTGTGACTCTGGCACAGATTCTTGGACATAGAGTGCATTTAATCTCCATTTCTTGAATTGAACATAAACACACACACACACACACACACATACATGCACACACGGACAAACACACACAATTAATGCCCATTGTTTCAGGAGCTAATAATTATTCTTAATACTTGGATTCCAAAATATACCCCCCGCAGGTATCCATGATTAAAATGTTGAATTAGAGATGGTTCATCTCCCACTAGTTTCAAAACAACTGTCTTAGCTATTTTTACTAAAGAAAGTTACAAAATCATGATTCAATTTCCTGATGTAGGAACATAAATACTTTACAGGGAAAAATCTAAATACATCACTACTTTAATACCCACAATGTATAATATCTATAAAATGAAATGTTAGCTATATCTAGGCATACAAAATATTCAAAAACATAATCAAATAACAAAAATTCACTCTTTGCAGAAGACAATAACCATAGTCACTTGGTTACTGCTTTAATGCATTTACTGCTTAAATGCATTAAAAGAAAAGACAACAATGTACAGCATCTATATTAATTTAAAAGAATTCAAATCTTGAAATTGGGGCCAAATCCAGAACGTGGAACACTGAAATCAATAAATGCATAATTTTCACCTATGTATACTCCTCTAAATCACAGAATACAGATGATTTTTGAAGTAAACATTCCATTATAAAAAGACCTTGTCTGATGCTTACCAATGTAAACCTCTTTTCCAGGCCACACTTTTCACTGGGAATCCAAGGGCTGGCATTCAGTGTCCACATCCAGAGTTCCTGGGTCTCCAATCTTTGCAAGTTTTTCCTCAAAGAGTTTGATAAACAAGGATGGGTGGATAAGTTACTTTCCTCTAATGAGACTATGGCAGGGCTAGAGACCCTAATAAACATGTGTTGAAGGAAGGAAGGAAGGAAGGAAGGAACGAAAGAAGAAAGGGAGGATGGATTTCATTTTATCTGATGAATTTAAAATTTTAAAGTCTCCAGAAATTCTCCTAACAGCATACAGCAAATGGAGAAACATAATTGAAGAAAAATTTGAGTCACAGCATGCTCATACACTCTACAACCCAACTCAGTGCAATGCAAGCTCTATTCTGGGCAGTTATAGCCAGGAAGATGGGGCAAGAAGGGAAGAAAGGAGAGACTGAGGGAGTTTAACAGTTATTATGTGTCAACTTGACTGGACCACAAGGTACCCCAGATATTTGATTAGCATTATTCTGGGTGTTTCTGTAAGGGTGTTTTTGGATGAGATGAACATTTAAATCAGTAGATTGAGAAAAGAAGATTGCCCTCCCTAATGTGGTGGACTTCATCCAATCAGTTGAAGGCTTGAACAGAAAAAAAAAGGCTGACCCTCCTCCAAGCAAGGAAAGATAGAGTATTTTATATAGTATGGTGAATTTGAGAGTTACTCTTGCTTAGTTAAGCAACACTTCAATAATGGGAATACAATTTTCACCTTTGTTAAACTTGGTCTTAAAGTTATAATTTATTTTATGTTAACATACCTATCCTTTGTCATTGATTTTAAGAATTAGACTTGATTTAATTCTGCACCATTAAAAATCTTCTATACTCTGGTTCTAAATTAAAACTAAGTTCTGTTTAAAACTGTTGGTCCCCTATTAAGCACTCAATAGTGAGGCCCCACCAAAAGGAAGAACTCAGGTAAGGTGGATCCTTGGAAATGGGGCATTCATCTTCTACTCAGTCCTGGAAAGATCCCCATCTCTGCTGCTGCATAGAGCACATTGTCTCCTGAGATCAACTTGGAGACCTTTTGGAATATACCCATGAGATATATGTCTCCCACCTCAGACAAACATGCAGTAGGGAGGTCCCATGGTCCCCTCCACAAAACTCACATTTACACACCAACGAGAAAGCAAGGATTGGATGCTGCCACATAGAGAGCACCAAATGGCCATTTGCTTTAGTTTGTTAAGCTGAAAGAATTTATTAAAAGATAATGTAACCACACAGTTACACTAAAAAGATAAATATTCATTTATTTATTCCCTTAATCCCTTCTTCCAGACCTAGAAAAGGAAATGGAAGGAAGTATGCAAAAGCAGATTCCATACAACCTCCCCACTTCAAGTCTTTTAAGTTACAATTGAATCTGAAAGGAAAGGCACATGGTGGGGGTGATGAGAAGATGGAGATGAGATTAAAATCAAATTTGAGGAGTAGCACTTCTACAATGACGGTGTGAGAGTCTCCAAGAATCTTCCCCCCGCAAAACAACCATAACTGGTGAAATTTATTTTTTAAATAATTTGAAGTCTCTGGAAATTATCCTAATGGCATACAACAAGTGGAGAAACATTTATTTAAGAAAATCTAATAAATCTTGATAGGAAAAGCAAGAGTCTGTGGCATTTGAACCATGACCCACTCCTTCACCCCACACTCCAGCTCATTTCAATGGAAATTAAATCATGGAAAGAGCAACCATAAGAGAGCTAGAATAGCTATTCTAATATTAGACAAAACAGACTTTAAAACAAAAATATGTTACTAGAAATAATAAGGATCATTTAATAATAATAAATGGATCAACCCATCAGTAAGATATAACACTTACATGCATATATGCACCTAACAACAGAGTCTCCACAATACAAAAGCAAAGATTGAAGGGAGAAACAGACAATTCAACAGTACTGGTTGGAACCTTCAGTGTCCCACTTTCAAAAATGGATAGAACACAACCAAGCAGGAGATCAACAAGTACATGAAGACTTGAATGACACTAAATCAACTAAACCTAACAACCATGCTATAGAACAGTCCACCCCATAAAAGCACAATACACATTCTTCTCAAGCACACATGGATCATTCACAAAGATAGACCATGTGGTAGATCATTAAAAAACCTCAATAGAAATGGAAAGATTGAAAGTATACAAAGAATGCTCTCCAACCACAATGAGATGAAGTGAGAACTCAATAACAGAAGGAAATTTAATAAATTCACAAGTATGTGGAAATTAAATAATATACTTCAAAATTACCAATAGGTCAATAAATAAATCACAAGGAAAATTAGAAAATACTTTGTGATGATGAAAACAAAAACCATAATATAGCAAACTTTATGGGATTCAATTAAAGCAGTACTTGGGAAAATGTATCAACTAAAGAAGCATTTGGAAGGAAATTATAATAAATGCTTATAGTTTTAAAAAAGAAAGATCTCAAGTCAATAATCTAACCATCTACCTTAGGACACTGAAAAAAGAAGAGTGAACTAAATCTAAATCAAGCAGAAGAAAGGAAATAATAAAGACCAGAGAAGAAATAAAAGAAATAGAGAATAGAAAAACAATAGTGAAAATCAACAGAATGAAAAATTGATTCTTTGAAAGATCAACAAAATTGACAAACATTTAGCCAGACTGATCAAGAAAAAGAAAAAAGGCTTAAATTACTAGACTCAGAAATGAAAGAAGGGACATCACTACCAAGCTTACAAAATAAAAAAGGTTTTAAGGGAATACTATGGAAAAACTGTATGCAATGAATTAGATAACTTAGATAAAATAAACAAATTCCTAGAGAGATGCAAACTACCAAAATGGACTCAAGAAGAAATGGAAAATATGAATAGACCTATAACAAATAGGGAGATTGAACTAGCAATTTTAAACTTCCCACAAAGAAAAGCCCAGGATCAGATGTATTCACAAATAAATTGTATCTAATATTTAAAAAAAAAATAATAGCAATTTTTTACAAACTTGAAAAAAACAGAAGAGAACACTTCCTAATTCATTCTATGGGGTATCACCCTAATACCAAAACCAGACACAGATATCATAAAAGAACACTATAGAAAAATATCTCTTATAAATATAGATGCAAAAAGGTCCAACAAAATACTATCAAACCAATCTAGACATATAAAAAGTATTATACAACATGATCAAGTAAGGTTTATTTTGGTAACGCAAGGTTGCTTTAACATCAGAAAATTAATTAATGTAATCACCATATTTATAAGATAAAGGAAAAACCCACATGGTCATCTCAGTAGACACAGAAAAACAGTTGACAAAATCCAACACATTTTCATGATTTAAAAGAAAAACAAACACTTAAATACCATAATGTGAAAGACCAATGCCCTCCTCCTAAGATCAAAAACAAGACAAGGATGTTCATTCTCATAACTTCTATTTAATTTTGTACTAGAAGTTCTAGCCAGGGCAGTTAGGCAGGAAAGAGAAAATAACAGCATCAAGATTAGAAAGACAAAGTAAAAATATCTCTATTTGTAGATGACATAGTCTTTTATGTAGAAAATCCTAATAAATCCACTAAAAAACTATTAGAACTAATAAACAAGTTTAGTAAAGTTGCAGGACACAGATCAATATAAAAAATAAATTGTTTCTATAAATAAGCTATGAATAATCTGAAAATAAAGTTGAGAAAACATTTCCATTTAAAATAGCATTTTAAAGAACAAAGCACTTAGAAAAAAATTTAACAAAAGAAATACAAAACTTGTACCCTCAAAAACACAAAACATGTTAAAGAAAGGGAAGATCTAAATAAATGGAAAGATATCCCATGTTCATAGATTGGAAGACAATATTAAGATGGCCACTCCCCAAACTGATCTACAAATTCACTGCAATCCCTAGAAATATCTGATCTGGCTTTCTTGCAGAAATTGACAAGTTTATGCTAAAATTCACATGAAAATACACAGGACCTAGAACAGTCAAAGCAATTTTGAAAAAGAATAAAGTTGGCAGACTCACATTTCCCAATTTCAAAACCTGCTGTGAAGTACTGGTATAAAGACAGACATATAGATTAATGAAATAGAATTGAGAGTGTGAAATAAATTTTTACATTTATTATGGTCAACTGATTTCTGACAAGGAAGCCAAGACAACTCAATGGGAAAAGAATAGACTTTTCAACAAGTGGTGCTGGAACAACTGGATATCCACATGCAAAAGAATGAAGTTGAACTACTTTCTTATACTGTACACAAAAATTAACTAAAAATGGATGATAACCCTACATATAACAGCTGAAACTATGAAACACTTAGAAGAAAACATAGGAGTAAAACTTTGTGACCTTGGGTTAAACAAAATCTTCTTAGATACAATGAAAAGTATATGTGAAAGCACAAGTGAAGTGTACTTTTGTTTGTGATAAAGAACACTTGATATGAAACCTACCCTCTTAAACAAATTTTCAAGTGTACAATACAGTATTGTTTACTATGGGTACTATGTTGTACAGCAGACTTCCAGAACTTATTCATCGTATATAACTGTGTAATTGAACAACAACTCCCCATTCCCCCGGTCCTTCAACCCCTGGCAACCACCTTTCTATTCTCTGCTTCTATGAATTTGAATATTTTAAGTACCTTATATAAATGGAATTATGCAGTATTTATCTTTCTATGACTGGCATATTTCACCTAGCATAATGTCATCCAGGTTCTTCTGTGTTGTCACAAATGGCAAGATTTCCTTCTTTTTTAAGGCTGAATAATATTCCATTGTATGTATACTACATTTTCTTTATCAAGATCATAGACTTTGAAAACATATTCCTCAGTATAATCACTCTTCCATGATACACTAGCTGTTTGACCTTGGGCAAGTGACTAACCTCTCTGAGCCTATCTCTCTGCCTGTAAGATGGGAATAATGTACCTTGGACACAGTTCTTGCCCTAGTCCCTGACATGATGATCCCACACCTTCCCAGCCTGTAACAAGTATTCAATAGTTGTTACTTCTGATCCTCCTTTTTCCCTTTTTCATTCCCTCCTTACCTCTTCTGGTTCAACTTGGATGCAGATATAAAGAGATTCACAAACATTTTCATTCTTTGGTTGTTGTTGTTGTATTCAAGAGTTGAATGAGGGAAGTTAGTCAAGTTTTTGGTTGGTTTTTTTTTTTTTTTTTTTTAATACCAAGTTTGAAGGACAGTGAGGTAACAGACATGACCAGTAGCTCTCCACTGTAATAGCAATTCTGAGTGGTGAGAACACTGAGAAGCCCTCCAAGAAAAAAAATACTTTACGGCTTGGTTCCCCTATCTACAAAATGGGAATAGTTATAATTAACCTGCCTGCCAAGTAATATTTTTATAAGAATCAGATGAGTTAGAAAATGTGAAATGTTTATTAAAAAAAAAACAAAGATATTATACTCACACTCTTCTTTCACCTATCTATATGCTTCACTCAGTGAGAAACTGAGTTCAAAACAATTAAGAAATTCACACACTCCTCCTGCTCTTCGCTCACACCCCCTCAACCCAAGCACCCCCCAAAAAATGATCATTCATTCTTGAATTGAATGTGGATTTTGTTTACTCTTTAGGAAAGTATCACTGCAGTAGAGCAAAAGTAATAATTCATACACATTCCACTATTAGCATTTCTAAAATCTTCAAAGTTAGAACTAGGAGATTTACTGCAGCTTTAGGCGATGCTGAAGGTGCCCCACAGCAATAACTGATGCTCTGAAAGCACACACAGAGAAGAAATCATCTGAATTCTTTCCAGCTGTTTCTCTTCAAATTTATGAAATATTGATAGAAAAATATAAATAGGTATTAATGCTGTTTTAGTAATGATTCGGTCTGGTGGAGACAGAGCATAATTTATTTCCAGCCTGCAGCATTAACACTGGAGTTGCCACTGATTCTGCATTAATAGCCAGAAATGTGTTTCATCGGTCTGTGTGCTCCAGGTTTCTCAGGCAGGAAATGAGACCTGATCTTCCAAGGCATGTCTGTGGAGGACACTGCTTAAAGCCTCAACTCCAGTAGAGATGCCCTACTAACAAAATCATGGGCCAGAGACTCTATCCTGTCCTGTTTCCCCTGTTTTTCCAATGCCTAACTATATCAGTCAAGGATTGCATTTGGTTCTGAGTCTTAGAAAACCCAACTGTCAGGGCTTCTACAAGAAATCTGAGAGGTAATTGATAGTGTTGATTTATCAAGTGTAGGATATTAGGGCCATGGTCTCTCATTTTCTTTGTCTTACTATGGCTGCTAGAGCTCCAGCGATCACATTTATTCCAGGCAGAAAAGGAAGATAGAGTGTAAAATAAAGGCGGATGGTGCTGTCCATTGTATCAAGAAAGCAAAGGCCTTATCAGAAATCACAAGTAAGACTTCCTACTTACGTTTCATTGGCCAGAACAGTGTTACATGGCCACCCATGGTTTCAAGGCAATCTAAAAATGTGAGTGTATATATGGAATCTAAAAAAAAAAAAAAATGGTTCTGACGAACCTAGGGGCAGGACATGAATAAAGATGCAGGCTTAGAGAATGGACTTGAGGACACGGGGAGGGGGAAGGGTAAGCTGGGACGAAGTGAGAGAGTAGCATTGACATATATACACTACCAAATGTAAAATAGATAGCTAGTGGGAAGCAGCTGCATCGCACAGGGAGATGAGCTCGGTGCTCTGTGACCGCCTAGAGGGGTGGGATAGGGAGGGTGGGAGGGAGACGCAAGAGGGAGGGGATATGGGGATATATGTATACATACAACTGATTCACTTTGTTGTACAGCAGAGACTAACACAACATCGTAAAGCAATTATACTCCAATAAAGATGCTAAAAAAACATTAAAAAATTTAAAATGTGAGTTTTAGCTTTACAACTTCTATGGTAATGGCAAGGGAAAGAGTTTGGAATGGATACTGAGAAAGCTAACACAGTATCTGGCTTGCAAGCTCTAAATTATATTTGACAGATTAATGAGGTCATCAGAACTGATTCTTGCCTCACTAGTAACTGGTAGAGAGAATTCTGTGACCCTAGAAGTACCTTTGTCAGATCCAAATTAGGGTTCCCCAAATGAAACTATAATGAGGGGTCAGTAATACAGATAATATCCTGACAGAAAATTTAGATGGGATGGATGGACGGATGGATGGATGGATAGATATAGAGATACATACATACATACATAGACACATAGATTCATAGATACACAGATACATACATACATAGAACATGGGTAGAGACATAGAGACACAGATATATAGATAGGTGACGTGTGTATATATGTATATATACATATAATAAAAAACACATATCTTCTTTATTAACTAGAATAAAACCTTTTCGGCTATGCAGCTCAGGCTCCCTAAACCACTCATCCTCACCCGACCTACCCCACACCCCCAAACACACACATACACACCAAATATACATCACACTGAAAGTATAAAGGAAACAAAAATGAAGGCATGTTAAAGAGAGCCAACATATACATGGGCACATGTGTATATTTGGGGAAGGGGTACAAAATAGTTGGGGGGAAGATGATTATGAATTGCATCTATTTATAATCTCTGCTCCAGAATGTGGGAGATACTTTGCATCCACAGAAAGAGAAACACCCTTCCCAGCAGCAAGCCTGTGAGGCCTTCTTTCCTTCCCCATGGCTTCTAACGCCTACTCCCCCTCCCTGCCTTTCCTGCTCCCACTCACCCACCCCACCAACAGGGAAGGAAATGAGGATGTGGGGCAGAAAGCCTGTGTTTATGAACACTGAGCCCTGTTGCTTCCGCCTCTTTAGTATCTCTCAGATCAACCAATTCCATTCCCCCTGCACGGCCTGGGTTCAATCTGAGTCTACTCTGGCCACAGCCACTACAGTGGTTGCCTGTTAGTGGCTCTCCCTGCCCTAGTGCTTGATCCACAATGTCCCTAGGGTTATTTTTCCCTTATCCTTCAAAGAGTATTTATGCATGTGTGTGCATTCATACATGCATGCACTCATATACACACACATACATAATATGCACACATGCATACACATACGTGTATACATACATATGTACATGCATACATTTATGCATACACACATATGTTTATAGTATTGTTTTTATATTATACCTGATTTTTAAAAATTAAATATAAATCAAAGGTTTAAAATGACAAACAAGTATCTCCCTTCCCTCCACACACCTCCCATTCCCAGGACCACATCCTAGAAGCAACCATGTCAGACCTTTCGCTGCTTCTGTAGGTAGTTGCCTCTATATTGCTAAGCAACATACTTCTGATGCTCTTGCTGGATGTATCATTTCAGTATCACCTATTTCTGTTGTGATCTTCCTAAGGCACAAATCTGATCATGGTTCTCTGTCACCATATATGGCTGTGCAAGCTGTGCACTGCCGGTCACCCAGAAGCACCCTTCCCTTTGTACTTCCCGGAGATAGGCAACATGGCAGCCCTGTCTTCCCCCTAGATTGCAAGGTCTCTGAGAGCTATGAGGGTCCTGGGCCAGACCTACCCCACCAGTCTCTCCTGGGCCACAACCAGGTAGCCAGTTTCAGGGTGACTGAATGTGATGGCTAATTTTATGTGTCAACTTGACTGGGCCAGATATCTGATTAAGTGTTATTTCTGGAGGTGTCTTTGAGAGTGTTTCCAGAACAGATCAGCATTTGAACTGGTGATGGACTGAGTAAAGCAAGTGTCCCTCCCCATTGTGGGTAGGTATCATCCCACATTGAGGGCTTGAATAGAACAGGAAGGCAGAAAGTTGGATTCCCTCTCTCTCTGCCTGACTATGTGAGCTGGCCCATCAATCTTCTGCCCTCACTGCCCTGGTTCTCAGGGTTTCAGGTCTGGACTTGAATCTACGCCACCAGCTCTCCAGTTCTCAGGTCTTCAAACTACACCACAAGCTTTCCTGGGCTTCCAGCTTGCAGATGGCAAACTGTGGGCCTCCATAATTGCATGACCCAATCCTTATAATAAATCCTATGTATTATAGTAAGAATAGGTAGATAATAGATAGATACATACATACATACATACATACATAATCTCCTATTGGTTCTATTTCTCTGCAGAACCCTGACTAATACGTTGCACAAGTCTGATGCCTGAGATGAATAGCAAACATGGCTGGCCCTGGTACAATAGTAAGAAATTAGGCCAGAATTTTGATATTAGATCTGGGTAACATGCAGTTTGTACTGCATACTTCTGTGAGAAGGCACTTTTCAGGGCTATCCAATACCTGGTCCTCTCCATTTTTGACAGGAGACAATCACACCATGAAATCCCTAATGAGGGAGCTAGAAGCTCTGCTCATCCTACAACCTCCAAGGTGGAAGCCACCTCATGTACTGTGTTGAAAACTCTGCCATTTGTTCTCAGTTCAGGAAGGTGTAACTTGCAGCAGGTTTGTGTCAGCATGTGAGCCAATTTCAGGACAGGGGTCATGCCTCTTTTTGACTGAAGATCTAGCTCTGAGCCAAGCCTGGTAGATCTGAAGGGAATGAGCACTACTTCTGTGAGAAGTCATCAAAGTTTGTGTTCTGCTTCTGCCTCTTTAGCATGGACCTTGCCCATTCCCTGAGAAGCTGTGTCCCACTTCTCTGAGTCCAGACAAGAATCTGGGGATACACAAGGTTCTCTCTCTCTCCCTCTCTCTCTCTTCCCCTCCCTTCCCTTCTCCTTTCTTCCTTCCTTTCTTCCATCCTTCCCTCCTTGCTTTTTTCTCCATTCAAATTTATGTTTGTTTTGAGTACCCATAAAAATTTTCTCTGAGCTGGACCTGACCTGAGGCCTAAAATATGGGAAACTCTGATCCAAGCAAATAAGAAAATCTTCTAGAAATCAAAATATAGAAAGCAGTATCTAGTCTTTATAAAATAATTAAAATATATACTACTTTTGCCAATAAACTAAGTCTTGTTAGGTTACAATTTTGAAGTAGGCATTCAACAACCTTCTCAGTTAAATAAGGCACTTCTTCTTTGCAATATGTAACTTGTTGCTGTAAGAACTTTGGTCAAAAACAGAGTCAGCAAGGTCTTAGGATAGAAGGATAAATAATGTTAGTTATGTCATAAAGGCAGCAGTGATAGAGGATACATTTTCAAGCATAGATCCATATGGCTGGATTTGAAAGAATGTGTGTGTATATGATCTGTTTAAACTGATCTCTCCTTTGGTTCTCTGAAATTTCACCATTAGAGATTCAGTCCTTTGCTATAAATATTGCCCAGTCCCTGCATTTAACATGTAGCTATTTCTGAAAGAATTAGCATATTAAGTGTCTAAGAAAGCATGAGTATACTAAAAGTGAAATAGGAACAGGAGGTGAAATGCAACAAAGACTCATTCCCAAGGGTTTACCCTAGGGTGTTTTTAATTAGGTTTCATTTTTTTGCAAATGAAAAGTAATTAAAATAGAAATCTAGTAAAGGCTTCCATCAAATATTTTAAAAATGAAAAAAATGAGCATTCACAATGATATTTGATTAGCATTTTCATTACCAATTTTCCTTTATCCTTGTCTACAAATGTCAGCATATAGACTGGGCTTCTTTGGTTTTGCTTTCTTTCATAGCTTCATGTTTTAAGCCCAGAAAATCTGGCCATTAGAAATTTATTTTTAAATGGATTAAGTGCTCTCCCAGGAGCGATCTTTAAACTTTTCCATCTATATTTTGATAAAACTCCACATGAAGTCAATAACAAATTAGAACATAAATATTTAAGCAGCTCAAAGATAAAATGAGAGCTTCCTTCTTTCTCTCTTTTTTATGTTGCTGGTAATATGCCAAACAGAGAGGAATTAAGGG
Organism: Balaenoptera musculus; assembly: GCF_009873245.2. Taxonomy (NCBI): domain Eukaryota; kingdom Metazoa; phylum Chordata; class Mammalia; order Artiodactyla; family Balaenopteridae; genus Balaenoptera; species Balaenoptera musculus. The sequence goes on from NC_045794.1 coordinate 81,115,601, forward strand.
TCTTGGGGAATATGTCAAAAGCCTCTGCTTGTGCAAACAAGAAAAACCAAGCAAAAGGTCACTAAATCCAAGAGAGGCTGGTGTCACCTTGGAGTTGATCTCATTCACTTCAGGAATTCCTAATACTCTCTCCATCTTCTTCCTAGAAGTTTTTAATGCAGGAGGAAAGGCACTAATGATTCTTCTCATGGGGCTTTTGCCCTTAATGAAGGCTTGCTATTAGAACTCCACTATTTTTTTTTTTTTAATGTACAGGAAATTCTATTTATTTTCAAAGGACACCTAAAGAAGAAAAGGGTTCTTCATTTCAAAAGCAAATCAGATGAAATAAGGAGCAGACAGAGTATCCCCATCGAAAGAAACAAAGAATCAGTAAAATGAATATATGCTAATATATGCAAAGACGATTTCAGAAAGTGATGAACTTAAACAGATAAAACCCTGAATAAGCCACCCATTTGCTAAAATTCACTCCGAAAAGACTGTTTACTGGGATCACCTAGGCATGGAGATTGTCTACCAAGGAATGAATCTTATCTGTTCTGTGTGCCGAGATAAGATCTCCTGCTAGGGAGGATTTTTCTCAGGCTTTCATGATAATTGTAGATATTTGATTGCAAATCAGAATGTTTGTTCTACCTAATGAACAAAAGCACTGGATTAGTCATAGCTGGTATTAAAAGTTGTTTTTGTTTACAGCATGGTTTAGACTTTAATGTTCTTGGAGTACTCAAAGAACATTCTCAAATGTCATGTTTGTAGCACACACTAGTTCCCACTTTGAGCAAGCTGGAAACTGACAAATAAGTCTCTGCTTGCCCTTGACTAACAGAAGCATCTCCAGGCTGTGCTCTGACTAATAGGCAAGTGTGGGGAACAGTCCGGAGGACAGTGGTTTGTTCTGATTCACTTCCATTTCATTAAGGATAGGAGAAGGCATTCAGTGTCATGTCATGTCATGTCCTGTCATGTCATGTCATGTCATTAAAGGTGTACTTTCAGAGTAACTTCATGATGTTTTCATCTAGCCGAAGGATAATAACACAAGGGATATTGAGGGGGGATGCCCAGCCAATCTCTCTAATCCATCTCCATGGGAAGGTAGAATGACTAGAATGCATGCATTCATTCATCCAACAAATATTGATTAAGCAAGTTCCAGGTACTGAGCTTGATGCTGCAGATATGACAATCAGCAAGAGAAAAACTTCCCCTTACCACCTTTCCAGACACACACACCTGAGCTTACATTGTCCAGTTGTATGAAATTTGAGCAAAAATGAACATAAAGTCAACAGTATTTGTATTCAACTGTCAATTATTAGCAAAGAAGGGAGTCAGTGTCTGCCTTATAGAAACCAGAATGTTAGCACCGAGAGAAAAAATGAGGACCATCTCTTTGTTAGGAGAGGTGATGAAACAGGATCAGAAAGCTTAAAGGTTTCACATGGGTATTTGAGTGGTAAAGTCAAAACTGGAACTCAGACTCTACTCTTCATCTGCAGCTTCTGCACCACCCCACAAGGCCTCCTTCTCCCAACCCACACCATCCATGTTTGCTTCAGAGAAAGAGAAAGTCTAATTTCTGAATGATGGCTACATAGATTACATCACGATGTAGTTAATGACAAAAGCAAGACTTCAATACATGCATACTTTAAATAACGCATTAGGCTTATCACTGCTGATATCTTTAATTATGCCAAGGCAAAACTGGAGACAATCTAATGGGAAATACAGATTACTTGCTAAAATTATTAACAGAGTTAATGTGCTTACATTTGTTTATGTGTACTGGAATCAGCTCAGATATTTGACTGCAATGACAATATGTGTAAAGATCAATTAAAAGTCATAGAGATGAGATATTGGATTTCCAGACCCTAATAGGATTTCATCTTCACTTGCTATATTATGTTATACAATTATAATTGAGCTTCCATCAAACCACAGAATCTGTCACCTCACCAATTTATTTTCCAAGCACTAATGAAACTTATTTCCTGCTGAGAATGCTTTTAAAAGCATAACCCTGAGGAAGAGAGGTGACACAAGAGATGATAGGCTTCTATTTACTTAGCAAACCTAGGTAACAACTTGGACATAGGTAAAGTGAGTTTGACAGTTTTAGGAGGGTCCTCAGCAGCCATTTGTTCATATTATAAAGAGCACCTAAGTTCTTTCAAAAAGAATTGTAAACAACACGTACAACTCATGCTCACTTTAAGCCCTGATATCAGATTGATTCTCTGCCTCTTTATTGTAAGGTAGTCAAGCTAAAGGCAGAATTGATAAAATATTTTCCTCTGGATCTTTCTGAATTATTTTTCCCAAATTAAAATCATGCATTGAATTATAAAACAAACGTCTCTGTAAAAGAACTTAGTGAGGCTACTTTCACTTGATAAAATGAAAATTCTTTCCAATTTTGTTCAGAGAAGCGAAGACAATATCTAGAGGCCATAGTGTAGTACAGCTGTAAGATGACAAACATCTGGAATGACAGAACAATGATACTCTTTGGAGAGACTTAAAGCTCCTATAATAATAATCTTGTGCTCCTCATACTGACTTGTGATTGTACAGCGACGAGTGAGATGGACAGATTCCCCTGGCTGGCAGGGAGTGTAATTCCTTAGAATCATTTATTTACAGACAGCCATGAGGGACAACAGAGATCATGTGATGTGGACCTCAACAGGCAAACCCCTGCCTGACAAATGTATGGCCAGATCCACCTGAACATATCCAGGAATGAGGCATTCACCTCACTGAAACAATCGCCAGACAACTGCCAGAAAGTTCTTCCTCGTGCCTTGCTGATATCTGCCTCTTTGTAACTTTAACCCTACCCTCTGAAGCCCCACAGTGCAGTTCAGGTCAAGAAGTACTTCCTCTGTACCCACGTGTACCCAACAGACACAGCAGACAGCAGGAGCTCAGCTGCCCTTTTCTTCAGCAGCCCCAGCTCCTCTTCCTCACCCCTGGGTCTGTGATGGAGAACACTTGGACTGGGACACACTCCCCAATTCTACGATGCAGTGCATGAGTCCAGAGAACACCTACACTCATTTTCTTTGGACATACCATATTTTAATAGATGCACTCTTGACTGGTCACTTGGAGACAATAAATTTAATCAAAACATTTTGTAAGCGATGCTATACTAAATATTTGAAAATCTCTCTCACGTATCCTCTTCACTCTACCTCTCCTGACTAAATATGCTCAATTCTCTTAATGAATTTATTCTCCGTCCTCTAAGAGAGAGTTTTCCTGAGGGTATCCCGGTCCCCCCTCACACCCAATCAGTCACCAAGTCCTGCTAATAGTACCTCTTTTGCAGCTCTTCATCCCAAACTCCCACCCTGCTGCAGGACACTGCCATCCCTCAGCAGGTGACTGCAGCAGCTTTCCATGCACCTCTGTGCCTCCATCCTTGCTCCCTTCCAATTACTGCTTTAGACCATCATCAGTGATCTTTCCAAAATATTAATCTCACCATGCCACACCCCTGCTGAAAACCCTCAGTAGCTCCCAACTGCTCTGAAGTCCAAACCCTTTATCTTCTCTAACATAAACTCTTTATAATCTGATCTCTTCTTAACTTCTCTCTTATCTCTCTCCAGTCTCCCCCTTGGAAATCTTAGCCGCAGGCAAAGAAAACTCCTTTCAGTTTCTACAACATGCTACATTCTATCATCTCGCCTCCAGGCCTTTGCCCATGTTGTTTCCTGTACATGAAACATTCTCTCCTAAATCTTCACCAACAACCCTTTCTCCCAGCTAATGCAGGCTTCCGGTCTTACATTGCCCTTCCTCAAGGACACCTTCTCGGACACTTAGGACACCCAGCCATGCGTTCCCACGGGACCTTGCAATTCCCCGGGCCTCATGCTCATCACACGTTTGTTCATTACTTATTCTATTGCCTCTCTTCCTCTCTAAAACATCAGCTCTCTGACGGCAAAGCCCATGCCGTCTTGTTTACCATTGCATGGTGCCTGGTACACAGCACATGGCTATAAATATTTTTGAAGGAAGAGGAAGAAAGGAGGGACAGGGGACAAGGGCAGCTCTGAAGACAGACTCTTGCCTTCCTCACCATTTTGCCCAAGTCTGACTCTGGCGACTTCCTATACCTTTATTGAACTACCATTCTTTAAAATCGGATTGTCAGCAAGAATTCGAGTGTTATCTATTGAATTGCAGCAGAGCTCAATTCCCCAGACGTGCACTGTTCAGGTTTGGTTTATCCTTCTCTCTCTTTTAACCTGTTATCCAAAGCATCATCAGAAAAGATGATGCTGATAAGTGACGGTTCTATTTGCCTTAAAATTTTCCCTTCAAGGCATGGATGTAGGTATGCTTTCAGAGGCTGCTGAAAATATCATACTTCATGGAGGGAGGGGGAACATACTGGTTTTACCATATTTCTATGGTGAACTTGCAATGCTGAAGTGGTGTGGGATACATTGTCCTGGAAATTGCTCTCAGGCCTCCAGTGACTTGGATGGATTCGGGATGAGGACTGGGAGATTTATGGTTACGACTGCAGTTTAAACCCATAAACCACAAATGCATATATGACTGGAAATAAAAAGGAACTGAGTGTTACATCCTCCTAAGCGGATTCTTCCATAGAGTAATGTTGGAGAGGAATCTAGCCCCGAGTGCTTAACTTTGCAATTCAGAAGAGTTGTGACTTAGCTTCCCTTATATAACATGGGCAGCTTTTCATTATGTTTATTTGATGCAGTGTTATTGAGGCAATATTTCATATGAATAATTCATTTCTACTCCAACTTTATCTAGCAAAGTCAAAAGCAGAATCCGAAATTTCAAAACAGATCAAAGAGTTCCTTAAATAAATTGGAAATGCCTTGAGTTGCCTGCTTTCTAAATCTCCCTGTCTTGTCTATGCATTAAGCAAGCACTTACTATGGGCGGTTAGATACCAAAATTATTAAATGTTCACAGCTCTCCCTGCATTTTCTTCGGCAAAGATGAATTTTAGTGCTCCAGTTTTGCACCGTTTCTTCTTGTTCTTATCCAGAAATTGAGTTCCATGAGAGCAAATCACATCCAAGTAATTTCTTTTTACATATTTTTAACTCTGGTTGTACGTGCCTGACTTTCTGAGGCCATCTCAGCCCTGATTACCTTCTGTTCACTGGCCAGCCTGATGAACACAGCGGGCAGGCTGGGGTGAATAAAACAGAGCAATTACATTTGGACGCTCAAGACTGCCAGCTGCCTGCGGACGCCTCACCACAGCCTCCCCACTGGGGTTAGCCTCCTTGCGGGTCTTACCAAGCCATGCAAGAAAGCCGCCCTTCAAAATGACTGACATCCGAAGACTTGCCCAGGCTTTATCCAGCCACGAGAGGTGCAAACAAGAATGGAGCAATCAGAGAGGAAAATTTACAACGGAGGGAAAAAAAGTACTCAGAATCACTGAATCATACCTAAGTGTACTTTTTTTTTTTTTTTTTTAATGCCTTCAGGTCAATAGGAAAAAAATTAAAATAACTAAAAGATCTCTTCAAACCATCAAAGAATGCTCACTTCTTAGATGACTGTGTTAGAAAGGGCCTCAGGGGCAGTCATCTGGCCATCTTGTTGTGTCCCAGAGGAAGACCATGTTTCCTGGCTGGGGCAGGTAAGCATTTGGGGAAGAGTGTGATGGAGACAAAGAAGTACAACAAACACAGGCATCAGAAAACTCTAACTTCCAATCGTAACTCAGCCACTTACCAGCTAGGAGGCCTTAGGCAACTTGATATACATTTCTAGGTCTGTGTAATACAGGAATAATACTACTTACTTTATGAGATGTTATTGGAAAACATAAATAAGTTGATATTTGTAGAGTGTCTAGTACATAGTAGGAAATGGCAACTCATTCAGTAATCTGGATTAAGTGTCTACTCTTCAGATTTATGTAGAGATATTCTGGAGGTGTTTACTGTTGCCTCAGTAGCACCGTGTGTTGAAGCTGAGTAAAAATATCTGCTACAAACATATCCCCTTAGTCACTTGATCTCTGGAGTAGATATTGTTTAGTTGCTTACCCAATAGCCAGATCTACCCGCTGCTTCCTCTGGGTGGAGCCTGTTTCCATGATGGAGGCTCAAAATGCCACATACTCATTTCCCATCATGCCTTGTGGCTACGCATAAATGAGAGTTGCTGGGAACTTCTGGGAAGGAGTGTCTTCCCTGATAAAAGAAAGAAGAATGTGAGGAGAAAACCCTTTCCCATTCTCCAATCTTTCTGTCACATAAGGATATCCTTCAAGCTGTTGCAGCCACCTTAAATCTTGAGGAAACAGCCGAAACAGACTCTGACCTTACTCATTAACATCACAGAGCCATTGAACTAACCCACAAATGACCTAGCACCACTCTCCTTGTCATGTGAGATAATGAAGTACTTTCCTCATTTAAAATATAGCCCCTCTCATTATTTATAACTGAACAATACAGCCCTTATTTCCTTTTCCTCCTCCAGGGCATCAAGAGACTCTTTCCATTTTACGTTTGAGCATTTGAGCAGGAGTATGCAGAAGTTATTAAACAGGAGTTTATCTTTATGAATAATGCTAATTAATTTTCCAGAGAGGTTGGGTAACTCATCCAATGTCACACAGCCAAGAGCAGAGAAGAATTGGAACTCAAGTCTATCTGACTCAAAGGCCAGTCTTTTCAGAACACTGCTACTACACACACGTAGCTGTTAGCCAGTCCAAGAAGAAATTTTTTTTTTTTTTTTTTTTTTAAATCTCAGTATAAGGGCAAGGACGTTCAGTTCTGCAGACTCTTTTTTTTTTTTTTTTTTAACTTTTGGGTTTATTTATTTTATTTATTTATTTATTTATGGCTGTGTTGGGTCTTCGTTTCTGTGCGAGGGCTTTCTCTAGTTGTGGCAAGCGGAGACCACTCTTCATCGCGGTGCGCGGGCCTCTCACTATCGCAGCCTCTCTTGTTGCGGAGCACAGGCTCCAGACGCGCAGGCTCAGTAACTGTGGCTCACGGGCCTAGATGCTCCGCGGCATGTGGGATCTTCCCAGACCAGGGCTCGAACCCGTGTCCCCTGCATTGGCAGGCAGATTCTCAACCACTGCGCCACCAGGGAAGCCCAAGAAGAAATATTTTAAGTAGGTAAAATTCCCTTTCCTTTTCTACCTCTCCTTTCAGTTTCTATTCTGCATAATTCCAAATCTCCCAAAGTTTCACCTCCTTAAGCAAACTCATGTTGTGAAATTTCCCCTTCTTTGTCCTCCTTCTTATCAAAATGTCCCTGTTCTGGGTTCCATTTCCTCAGGAAGCCAATATGCCTAAAAAGTTAAAGCTAGATAATAAGTAAATTTCTTTAACGGGATCCTAGTTTGGAGAGTGCCTTCAACGGAAGTTTTCAATGCCCTAGTGGACACAAAGGGCTGGTTCAGCCAACAGGAGTTAGCTGGGGGTATGGAGCATGATTAGAATCCGTTTGTTCCTTAAGCAGGTACTTATTAAGCACCTCACTTACTATGCCAACAGTATGCTAGATGCTAGGAATATAGCACTAAACAAAACAAACAAATTCCCTCCCTTCATGAAATTTAAACTCTAGTTGAGGAGAGAGAAGTTAAAAATAAATATGTAATATTTCAAGTGGTGAAAACTGCTCTAAAGAAAAATAAAGCAGGCTAACAAGAAGAGATTGGTGGGGGTAGCCTGTCTCATTAAGAGTGAGCAGGACACACCATACAAAGAAAAGGACGTAAATGTTAACAATATGACAATATAAAATTCATGGAAAAGTACAATGGGAGAGGAAAGTGAAGAAAACTACAAGAAAGCTACTACCCTCTTCTTATAAAGTAGGACATCAAGAAATAACTGCTAAAACTGGATTGAACACAAAAGGGAAAATTAACCATATTACTTAAAGTTACAAAGATGATCAGTAGAAAAACTAAAAAATCCTGGAGAAGAAAGGATAGGAGAAGGGATATTTTAAGAGAGCTAAATCCTCATTTTTCATTTCTAGAAGTCAATAGAAACTGCTTAATTGGGAAAATAGGTGTTATCTCACTTGCTAACTTTCACTGATCAGTGGTGGCTGCCTGGGGCTCTCCTGAGTAGAACTCCATACACAAGACCAGCTCTTTAAGAAAGTAGACTGTAATCAATTAATTAGTGCCGTCGGTCAAGGGGGCAGAAAGGATCAATGACAGCCCACAGTCCAAGAACTGTCATCTCCATCTGGAGCAACACCAAGGCATTTGGATCTGGGGCGGCCCAGGGCAAGGCGAGAGCAAGAGCAGCAGTAAGAACAGGTTACACCGGACCACAGAGAGAGAAGGAGGGTGGTAAGGGGGTTCGCGGTATGATGGGTTCTTAGGTCATACTTTTCGTTTTGATGGACAACATTCTGAAATGTACAAGGGAGATAAACTGTAGAGAAGACTGACAGAAAAGAGTTAGCTTTACATCACTAATATAAGAATTAGGTGTGTTGGGCTTCAAACCCTGCCTTTCCGAAGTCTTAGAGAAGAAGTTAAGTAACGGAGTTTCTAAGACAGGTGCCTTCCTTGGCTGGATTGTATCCAGTGACTCATTTAAAGTCAGTGAAATGTATTTTGGGTATTGTAAACCTTCAGTGGAGAAAACTTACTGTTGATCCAATGAAGCCCTCCCATCCGTACCAATTACCTAAACAGAGGATGCCAAAATACCAGGGTCCCAGCTGTACCATCACACCAAATCCTGGGAACACAAACAAAGCTTGAAATCTTGTCTCTAATTAAATCATGTGGTGCCTGGTGACTCTGCTGGCCTCCTACTCAGCAGAAAATCATGTGAAACTCTGAGCAGGCTCCCTTGGTGGCTAATGTCTCTAATAAAGACACAACCCCCAGCCTGTCTGTGCTCCCCAGGACTGGCACCAAATGAAGAGGACAGCAACACTTGCGGTTATCAAAAGGGCACGGTCAGAAAGCTGCCTACTCACTAAACACAGCAACAGTGAAGCTTCACAACACTTCAGTACTCTAAGTCCATCTCCACCTCGGTGAGAAACACCCAGAGAGGTGACTATTGCAAAGAGCCCTACACTAGAGTTCTCATTCACACCCCAGCTCTGACACGTTTACTAACTTGTTCAACCTATATTCTGTCCAATCCTATGCTAAATGATAGATGACCCAGTGTCTCCCACTCCAGTACCCCAGGCTCCATCAGTATCTGGGGCACCTCACTTTACAGTATTAATTCCTAGGCATAAATTGTTTCCAGTGTGGACAGACAGGCTGCCTCTGTGCTGAGGGTCCCATTGCCCATGAGGAATGATTAGAGGAGCCCTGCCTCCAAACACCTCTCCCACTTGGTCCAGGAACTTAAAGTTAGACGCTTATCCCTTTAGATTCCTTATTAAATGCCCCTATAGCAATGGGGCTGCACAGTTATCAGCCATTAACCCCTTAGCATGATATGTTCCCAGAGGAGAGCCTACTGTGTGCCTTAAATAGACTCTATAAACCTCAAAGTACTCCAGCAGGGTCTAACCATTCAATACACACACACACACACACACACACACACACAGATTTTTTTTGAGGACCTACTATGTGCAGGGCATTTGTGCTCAGGTGGAAGATGGTTTGGCATGTCGTAACTAAAGGTAAATCACGTATGGCCCTGAGCACCATCTAGTAGGAGTGATAAGATACATACATACATAAATATAATACAGTGTACAGTGAATTTATTGCCATGACAAATGTACACAGTATTATGTTTGGGATGTAGTTGCGCTAGAGACCAAGCTAGGACCTAGTCATTCATTCAACACTTATTTATAGAGCACAAATGGGCTCACTCATATGAGAGACTGCAGGACCAAAGACTTTAATGTCAGAAAAAAAACAGGGTATGTGTGGGATGCGTACGCAAGTGAGGGGTAAAGAAGGAAAATATGGAGAGACTCATAAGACTATCAGTTTGGGGTAGGATGATGGGAAAGGGGGGAAATGGGATATAAAATTAGAAAAATCAAGAGGTGACAGATCATGGAAGATTTTGTATGTCACACTAGAGAGTTCTAACCTTATTCTATGGTCAATAGAAACTGGGGGGCTATAGAAATTTTAGGGCTGGAAATTGACATAATCAAGACTCTGCTTTCTACAGATTAACCTGGCAACAACATGTGGAAGCAACTGAACTAAAGATAAATAAGGTAGGAGACCAGTGAGGAAATTACTGAGTGCTCAGAGAAAGAGGGAATAAGGGCATGAGCTGAACATTTGACAGTGGAAACAGAGAGGAGGATAAATGCCGGCATTATTGGGTTCTGAAATAGCCATCATCAGCTCCTTAAGCCCAAGTCTTGGGTCATATTTCTACTGAGCATACCACGTAGTGCCTGGCACAGAGTAGGCACAGGATAAATGTCAGAGGTAGGTAAATGGATGGATGAGGGAGAGGGAGGAATTAAAGATGGCGATGCTTGGGGCTAGATGTCTGGCACCACCTTTGGAACAGGTTTGGGAAAATGACCATGATGGATCCATGTTGTTGACTGAGGGAAATAAGAGATCAGAAAATACCTGGATCATGGGGTTTGGGGACAGCACAAGGGACCTGGGATTTTGACAGGAGAAAGGCAGAAGGCAGGAAAGGAGAACACCAAGGGGCTGATTCTAGGCTGCCTCTCAGAACAGGGGGTGCAGACTTGATACCCCATGGGTTCAGGGGGTGGCTGACCCCTCCGAGGACTGTCAGGCAAAAAGGAGGTTGATAAGCATTGCAGCAGGACAAGTGCTGGCATGAGGCACTGGTTACAAATACAGGATTTGCACTCAGAGAGAATTCTGACAGGCCTGTGCAGGAATCCTGATTATACCACTTACTTAACCAGGTCATGTTATTAGAAATATCCAGGTCTTGATTTGTTCATTGATAAATAGAGATAATCTTACCAAATAGGGTTATTCAGGGGATGGAAGAGATAGCAGCTGTCCACCAAAAATGCTCACTCTCTGAAACTTGCACAGTCTGAGTTACTACTGGGAGGAAACCACCCAGCCAGACAGCTGCATAACCCAGTCCCCCTTGTGGCCAAGTATTCCATGTGTTGGACAAGAGAATGTGAGCAGAAAAAACACATGCCTCTTCGGGCCAGGACTTTTTAAGGAGCAGGTAAACCTTCTCTACTCACTTTTCCCCAGCTAAGTGCTAGAGGCGGAGGATCCCAGGTCCTGGAGGACATGCAGCAGCCCCACGGACAAGGCCTTCATAGCAAACCATCGTGTGGAGGAAAGCTGCCCTGGGACCAGAGCTCCAGCAACAGAGGGCCCTGTGGACAAGAAATAGCCTCTTTGGTGTCGAAACACTGCAATTTTGTGGTTTATTTGTGATGGCAGGACACCTCATGCTAACAGATGCAGCAAGGATTACAGGATAAATAAGAGATAAAGCATGTAGCACTCTATCTACTCATGGTAAGTACTCAATAAATGGTAGCCAGAAAAACAAAAGTTAGAAGAAGAAGAAAAAAGAAAGAAATAGAACTTGTGACAATGAGCAAAGAGGATGGTTCTAGGGAGCTCTGAGATCTGTGGGGTCTGGCAGCTCTTTCTTTTGTTTGGGGCCTGAAGCAAGGTCTTAACCAAGTAGAAGTGAAGATACTTTTGAGAATCCAAAGAGAGGGACACTTTCACAGGAATGAATGAATGAATGATAGTTCATGGGCCTCCTGAACCCTATCTTTGTACAAAACACACACACACACACACCACACACATACACACACACACTTCCCCCCAGCCCCAACTGATGCGCACACATGCTTATCCATCTCCCCACCCCCAAGCCAGGTTAAATTCTTTGGCTTGGAATTTGGAGCTGCTGACAACCTCCTACCTCCTCACCCTAGAGCCCATCTGCCAGGCCTGTGACAGGCAGAATAATGGCCCCTTGAAAGATGTCCATATCCCAATTGCCAGAACCTGTGAATATGTCACCTCACCTGGCAAAAGGGATCTTGCAGATTGATTAAGCTAAGGATCTTGAAATGAGATTATCCTGGATTATCCAGGTGGGCCCAATGTCATCACAAAGGTCCTTATAAGTGAAAGAGAAGGTCAGAGTGAGAGAGAAAATGTGACAATGGTAACAAGGTCAGAGAATCAGAGATTTGAAGACACTATGCTGCAGGCTTTGAAGAGGCAGGAAGGAGCCACCAGCCAAGGAATACAGGTGGCCTCCAGAAGCTGGAAAAGGTGAGGAAACAGATTCTCCTCTGGAGCCTCCAGAAGGAACCAGCCTACCAACAAACAGCCTGACTTTAGCCCCGTGAAATGGATTTGAGACTTCTGACTTCCAGAAATGGAAGATAAGAAATATGTGGAGATTTGTTACAGCAGCAGTAGGAAACTAATACACCTCCCCAGAACCAGTCCCCATGACCCTGCTGCTGGGCTCCTCCCTGCCTTGGCTTGCTACACTCTCCACACAGAGATAAGAGGCCACTGGGTTCTCAAAGCTTAGTCCCTAGAGCACAGAAGCAAGGCCCTCTGCTGATGGGCAGAGCCTCTTCACAGCACCGCTGTCCAACTCTGTGATCCAGCCATTATCCATCACGAGCCAAACCAACCATGACGGCACACTAGATAACTACCAGCTCTATTAACTGGGAAATGACTTCGCGGCAACCTAAAGGATTTCACAGTCAGCAGATTACTAACGCATTACTGGGAAGGCTTTACACTTTTTCTCAAGTTCTTCACGAGGTAGTCAATTAGGCAGCGGGTGTCATAAGATAATACTATTTTTATTGAAACTTCTATATCCGCTAGATTTGTTTCGTGCGTTAAACAATATAATGGGTGAGTTTCCAAATTCACTTCATATTTTAAAAGATGATAATGAGCACATAATGGCACCTAGACCCACATAAAACCTCCTCAGGTGGAATCAGGCCCTCTCTATCCCCCTACCATGGCTAAAACAGGGTTGGCAAGGTAGGAGAAGGTTACAGGATGAATTTCATGCCCTGAAATTCATATGTTGAAGTCCTAAACTCAGTACCTCAGAACCTCAGAATGTGACTGTATTTGGAGATAGGGTCTTCAAAGAGATAACTAAGTTAAAATGAGGTCATTAGGGTGGGCTTTAATCCAATATGACAGGTATCCTTGAAATAAGAGGAAATTAGGACACAGACACGCCCAGAAGGAAAACCACGTGAAGACATAGGCAGAAGATGGTCACCTACAAGCCAAGGAGAGAGGCCTTAGAAGAAACCAAACCTGCTGACACCTCAATGTTGGACTTCCAGTCTCCAAAACTGTGAGTAAATTAATTTCTGTTGTTTAAGCCACCCAGTCTATGGTACTTTGTCATGGCAGCCCTAGAAAACTAATACAGGGGTTTTTCTTTATCAGCACCCTAGAAATTGCACTGAAGATTTCTTTACTAGGCAAATAGCTGGAATTAATGTACTAAGATCTTGTTTCCAATGTATTCAACTCTTTTATAAAAGTAGCAAATTGGTATCTTATATTCTGTCGGTGCAGTAAATAATTAGGCAAAAGGAACGAACATTTTTCAAATTCCTGCTATAAACTAGTCACTGTAATAAGCTCTTTACATCTGTTATCTCATTTAATCCTTAAAGAGGCATTGTTGTTTCTTAAAAACAAACAAACAAAAATACACATGAGGAAATGAAGGCTCAAAGAAGTTAAATAACCTGCCCAAGGCCACGTGGATGCTTCGTGAAATTAACATCTCAATCTGTGTGTCTCTCAATTTCCTGTTTACCCCAGATTTTGCACAAACTTTGCCACACAGCTGCATGATATCTTTGCACTGAAAGTGGCGAGAGTTCCTAAAGAGGTATGAAGATTAATAGAGGCCCTATTCCATCTCCTTTGAGCTTTCGAGCTGTTTCTGGGGAGAGGGGTACAGAGTAGTAAGAGTATGAGAAAAAGAAAAGCATCCTTTTTTTGTATACATAGGAAACAAAAATCTGGCTGCCTATCGAGAGAGTACGTGCATCATTCCCCCTCCCTTGGTAACACTGCGGATGCTGCGGCTGCTTGGGAGTGCAATAAACAAGTTGTAATATATTAGCACGAACAGTTGCAGTGAGCTCCTATAGCTGGCAGAATTCCTGAGAAATGGTTTTTATGGTACAGATCTCCTTGGAGACCTTAAATAACAGCCTAAAATGTATGGTACAGGGATCACAGGGTTTATTACTTTAGTTTTAGCCTGGTGTTCTGCAATTTATAGTTTTACTGATAAATTGGGATCCATTCAGCTGGTACATATTATGTGGGATTGTAGAACTGTCTCTCTGCATTGAAGGATTAGAAAAGGGCAGATGCCTTGACTGGGTAATAACGGCGCTAGCCCAAGCTGTGCAAGTCTGACAGGGCCCGGCTGTGCATCTGGGCTCATTTTAAAGAGGAATGGGCTCACACAGTAGGACTGCACCCCTTCCTCTATACCTTCTAATCCCAGAGGAACCCGACACGGAGTTAGTAGTCTCATGCTTTCACTACAACCTGGCTAAAGGCAAACAAATTCAGCTCCCTTTTGGGGAGGGTGGAGAAGATCTCCACTAAAATAAAAATTACACTTCTGAATCCAGCAATAGAGGGGTGGCTTTTTATGCAGGACCCAGGAGTACACTGTTCCCTATTTTCCATGGATTAAGTTGAAATAAAATCTGCTTTTAGTGGCTGTGGCTGCTTTATATACACTTAATTAATTTGACGTTGTTAGGAATCAGATTTTACAGGCCGTGAACACAGTACATTTGAGAGAAAGCTGTTCATGTTCCTGATTTTCAACCAGTTGATCAGTCTCTTGGCTTAAAAAAAAAAAGAAAATTTTTTTTTTTTTTTTTTTTTTTTTAGGAAAGGGACATCAATTGAATTTTGTTGTGTTGGTGGTGTTCTAGTTTTTAAAAAATCAAGCTAGTATGCAGGAATAGTAACTTTCTTTCAGCTGAAAGTCTGGTATAGATTTTAGCATTTGGACATTGGAGCCCTTTCAAATCCCATCTGACTGTTAATCTGTAAAGGATGAAGGATTTATACAAAGAGCCTCAACTCCAAGGTGTCATTAAGTTCTATGGGGTCAATAATTCCTGAAAATGCATTTAAACAACAAAGCTCAATAATTCTATAGACATTGTTAGCCTGTTTCTTTGGGGAACAAAGAGGACAGGGGGAGGAAGGAAATGGGCTTAGGTATGAGAGATTGGAAAAATAGTTAGAAGAGAAGAAACAGTCCCCACCCCCACCCATGAATTCTGGATCTTCCTTTGAGCTCAGAAGGTGCCCAGTCTTCTGTAGTAAGAAATGCTTTCCAATGTGTGGATGTGCTTTGGGCTCAGTCCTGGGTAGCCAACCTTCTTCCTAGTGGGTCTAGTCCTGAGACAGCTAACAGCCCTTTATGATGTCATTCGGCTCCTTGAAAAGGAGATGGGGCAGAGGATGAAATGGACATTCAGTGTTGTGAGAGAGTTGCCATATTCCATGCCTCAGTTACATTAACTGCTGCTGCAGAACCATTCAGAGCCAGCTCTGTTGAAGGCTCCTACCGGGTCAGGTACAAGGTAGCATCCTCACAGGGATTTTATCAAGGATCAAGCTAACTATTTTTGATAAAAGGGAAAGATAACTCAGGGTGCTTACTATTGTTTAACCTATGGTAAGATTCTCAGTGGCCTTGTCTCCTGGGAAAGATGCATTCTGAAAACGACTCCTGTGAAAGCAAAGATCCAGTATGCAGTGGCCATTCAAACAGAGAAGGAGGGAGGGAAATGTGACAAGATGGAGGGAGAAGGATTCAACGATAATTATTGCTAACTTAAAAATAACACAGCAGGGCTTCCCTGGTGGTGCAGTGGTTGAGAATCTGCCTGCCAATTCAGGGGACACGGGTTCGAGCCCTGGTCTGGGAGGATCCCACATGCCGTGGAGCAACCGGGCCCGTGAGCCACAACTACTGAGCCTGCACGTCTGGAGCCTGTGCTCCGCAACAAGAGAGGCCGCGACGGTGAGAGGCCCGCGCACCGCGATGAAGAGTGGCCCCCGCTTGCCACAACTAGAGAAAGCCCTCACACAGAAACGAAGACCCAACACAGCCAAAAATAAATAAATTAATTAAAAAGAAAAGAATATACGAAAGTCCTCTTTAATTAAATAATAAATAGGAGAACAAGCTAAATAAAATGTTCAAAAAAAGATTTGAAAAAAAAAAAAAACACAGCAAAGGAAACCATTGACAAAAAAACAAGACAACTTACTGAATGCGAGAAAATATTTGCAAATGATATGACTGATAAGGGATTAATATCCAACATATATAAACAGCTCATACAACTCAATGTCAAAAAAACAAACAATACAATTTTTTAAATGGGCAGAAAACCTGAACAGACATTTTTCCAAAGAAGACATACAGATGGTCAACAAACACATGTAAGGATGTTCAACACTGCTAATCATCAGAGAAATGCAAATCAAAACCTCAAAGAGATATCACCTCACACCCGTCAGAATGGCTATCATCAAAAAGAACACAAATAACAAATGTTGGTGAGAATATGGAGAAAAGGGAACCCTTCTACACTGTTAATGGGAATGTAAATTGGTGCAGCCACAATGGAAAACAGTATGAACGTTCCTCAAAAAACTAAAAATAGAGCTACCGTATGACCCAGCAATCCCACTCCTGGATATATATCTGAAAAAAACCCCCCACTAATTTGAAAAGATATATGCATCCCAATGTTCATAGCATCATTGTTTATAATTGCCAAGATATAGAAGCAACCTAAGTGTCCATCAGCAGATGAATGGATAAAGAAGATGTGGTACATATATACAATGGAATATTACTCAGCCATAAAAAGGAATGAAATTTTGTCATTTGCAACAACATGGATGGACTTGGAGGTCATTATGCTAAGTGAAATAAGTCAGAGAAAGACAAATACTGTATGATATCACTTATATGTGGAATCTAAAAAATACAACAAATGAGTGAATATAACAAAAAAGAAGCAGACTCACAGATATAGAGAACAAACCAGTGGTTAACAGTGGGGAGAGGGAATGGGGGAGGGGCAAAATAGGGGTAGGGCCTTAAGAGGTACAAACTATTAGGTATAAAATAAGCTAAAAGGATATATTGTACAAAATGGGGAATACAGCCAATATTTTACAATAATATAAATGGACTGTAAACTTTAAAAGTTGTAAATCACTATATTGTACATCTGGAACTTATATAATATTATAGAGCAACTATATTCAATAAAAAAAGTAAAAAATAAAAATAACATAGTTATGTTATGGGCTAAGTTGTATCTCCCCAAAATTCATGTGTAAACCCAGTACCTCAGAATGTGACTACACTTGGAGATAAGGCCTTTAAAAAGTAATTAAGGTAAAATGAGATCATATAGATGGGCCTAATTCAATATGACTAATGTCCTTATAAGAAGAGGAGATTAGAACACAGAGACACACAGAGAAAAAACCATGTGAGGACACCAGGAGATGTCTATCTACAGGCCTAGGAGAGAGGCCTCAGAAGAAATCAACCCTGCTGACATCTTGATCTTGGACTTCTAGTCTTCAGGACTGTGAGGAAACAAATTTCTGATGCTTAAGCCACCCAGTCTGTGTACTTTGTCATGGCAGCCCTAGCAAACTAATACACTCTCTAAGAAAGAAACTAATAAAAGATAGTACATAACGAAGGTGTTTCTTATAAGAGCAGCAATCTTGCCCCCCTTGCTCACCTTTCTATTCTAGCAACTCAAGAATGGTGTATCACAGATGCCCCATAAATATCCGTTCCCTGCATGTGCCAAGCACACCTGGCCTCAGGACATTTGCACTTGTTACTCCCTCTACCTTGATGTCCCCGTTCTCCCATCTGCATTGCTCACTCTTGCTCTTCCTTTTAATCACTCTCAGTGCCTTCTCCTTACTTGCGCTTTTCTTATTGCACCAGCCACCTGACATAGCACATGGCTGTTTACTGTCTGTCCCCCCACACTGCCCACCCCCACTGGAACAAAAGTTCCATGAGAGTATAAGCTTTATCTTTTCTGCGCAGTTGATATCTTCAGCATTTAAATGGTACCTTGCACAGAGTGAGCACCAAAAAACCCTTGTTGAACAAAGGCATGCATTGGTCCTACAGTTATACTCTCCCTCAAAGTCATCCTCATACTTTCACTCCAATTCTGTGTTCATCAAACCACCTAATTAGTATCACTGATCTTAATTCAGTGATCTTAACACCAGGAGACTTCTCTGAAGAGTGCTTTTTATCTTCTTTTTTTCACTTTAACAATAAGGTCAAGACAATAGACAACAGTTTTATAGATGAGTTCTAGTAAACATGGAAGGGCTTCCCACTGTCCACAAGACCAAGGCCAATTCCTTAGTATGTCATACTATGCTTTTTGTGATCAGGCTCCTACCCACCCCTCCACCCTCACTCTCACTACTCTCTGCCTCCTATTTTAAACTTTGATACATTGAGCCACTCATGACTAATCCATTCACTCACCCAGTTAAGTGGGACCTCCTCTGTGCCCGGCACAGTCGTTCCCTGCATAGGGACCTTTGCATGTGCTGTTTCTTCCCCTCACCAACATCCTCCCTCTAGCTTTGCCAAGTGTTCTTTCACAGGCAGATTATAAGAGCTGAAATTCAGACATAGAAGACCACACCAGAGGAAGATCAGAAATGGCCACCAGGGAGCTTCAGGATCATGAAACTTATCCACAAAGAAGGCGGAGGGAAACCAAAGATAGCTACTTTATTTTATGTGGTCACTTGATGGCCTTTTCCTATGTTGTCCTTCATATCTGTCCCCATCAATGTAAATTTGTAAAAAGCAAGGGCTTGTAGTGATTTAACTCAACCTGTACATTTCATCCATTTCATCCCAGTGTGTAAATGGGAATCTTATGAAAACTTGATTGACATTAAATAACAGCAAGATTCCATTTTGCATTCATGATATGAGTAAAATGCATAAAATTCAGATGATATCAAGCATTGGCGAGGATTTGCAAAGTGAGTCCTCTTGTACACACTGCTGGAAGTGCTAGAACCTCTTTGGACGGCACTTAGCTCAGCAGTTCCATGTCTTGGCATTTACCCCAGAGAGACATGCACATGTGCCCAAGGAGGCACTGATGAGGGTGCTCATGGTAGTACTGTCATAGCCAACATTGGAAACTATCTAAATGTCCATCAATACAGGAATGGCTAGATGAACGCCAGCGTGTCTATGCTATGGAATACTACAGAGTTATTGAAAAGCATGAGATGTATCTATTTGTACTACGTAAATAGATCGTCCATGTGAACTCTATGAACTCAGGGGGTTTGATTTTCTCAGTTGGTTGTCCAGTGTATTCTTAGCAATTCAGAACAGTTCCTGGCACTGAGCATTTACCTGAAAAATATTCATTGAATAAATGGAAGTTGAGTTAAAAAAACATATCACAGAATATGTACAGTATACTACATTTATATGTGACCATTTGTATTAGAAAAAAAGGAAAACAATAGTATTTTCTATGAATGCATATATGTGTATTAAAACTTAGGAAAAGATCTGGAAAGAGACAAACAAACTGGGAATTCACTGGGGGCAAAGAAGGGAGGGTCAATGGGGACTTTAGCTTTAATGGTAATGTTTTAATTATTAGAAGGAGAATATTCACTTATTACTTGGTTAATAAAAATTAATTTTAAAATGTTCCAATGCATGATTAAAACTATGATGCTTGCTCCTGAGGGGGAGGAAAACAATTAGTCCAGTATTCTTTAATTTTCTTTTGTCTAGAAATGGGATGAGTCCCAGAATTTGAAGATAGAACCCAATCTGCAACTGCAAGAAAATCAAGATCTACCAGGGCAACAGCCAGGCCTTTAGGGAGCAGAGTGATGTCCGTGGAATTCAGGATGAAGAAATGGGTCCCAGAAACTTTACTTAGGAAGAAAAGTAAGGGATAAATAAAAGAGGTGGTTCATAAAGGATCCCAAAGTAAGGATGACTAGCATTGTTGAGTTACCAGCAGATGAACTGTTTGGGAGAAAAACCTTGCTCCAAGGGGAGACAATTTGTGATTTTGGAAATTCTGAGCTTGAAGTGACTGTGAGATGTCCTGCTGGAAATATCTGGTAGACAGGGGGATATTTGTGGAAATGGAACAGGGGTGATGCCAATTTGGAAGTTATCTGCACAGAAAGGATAATGAAACAATGGAATTTGAACCAGCGCTCCACTGGGGAGAGTATGAGGAGAGAAGAGTAGGGGGCAGGTACCTAGTCAACAGCCATCCCAGCTAGGGAGATACCCGGGGATGGTGCTTGTCTTGCAGTACCTCTGTCACATCACTCAAAAGGTCAAGCATTCGGGATTCAGACAGTAATGACAATGACTGAACTTTGACCAATGTAAGTCAATAGGAAGCAACTATTAGCAAATTCATTAACAAGAGTCTTGTTGCCTGGACAGAGATGTCCTTGATTGCTACGTCATCCCTGCCTGTAAGAGTTATGGCTTGTATGAAATGCATCAGTCTTGTGTTTCCTGGGAAGGTGTTTTCCCTTCATGAAGTATAAGATTAGTTTTACTGGACCACCAGGGCAGATTATCCACAGAAGAACACCAAACCACTACTTCTGTGCCATAATTTCAGGACAAGGATTCCTAGAAAGAAATGTCAGATTGATGCCCAAAACTCTATGGAAAGAATCAGTTCCTTCTTGTTAAAACTCTCAGTTAAAATGCGTGTAACCCCCCATGGCAATGGCACCTTGGAAAGCATGCTGACTTTGGAATCAGCCCAGCTAGAAATCAAATCCCACTTTTACTGCTTTAGCTGTCTGAGCTTACTTCTCAAAGTCTCTATTTCCACATCTGTAAGATGGGGTGATAATGTCTATCTGGCAGAGTTCTATAAGAAATAAAAAAACAATGTATGTAGACCACATGGCACATGAGAGCCCTAGAATCAATAGCAGTCCCTTATTCCCCTGTCCCCTCTCTGAGGGAACAAAAGGAAACAATTCCTGAAAGCTAGGAGTGAAGAGACATGCCTGACCTACAATGGATTTGTTTCACCACAGAATTCCAGACAACTCTAAATGATCACTATGCTGATAACTAATTCTTGATGAGGTAGGTCTATGCTCACCTGGATCTTGCACATCACCAAAGGAAAAAAAAAAATCAACCTGACATTAAGAAAGGAATACCTAAATAAGCAGAGTCATAGATCTTTTTCTTGGAATCCTAGGTATGAGAAGAGGAAAGAAAAGTAGAAGAGTTCTTTCCTGGAAGAAGACAGTCCCAAAGCATCCCCATCTCACTTTTATTTTTTTAATTAATTAATTTATTTATTTATTTTTGGCTGTGTTGGGTCTTCGTTTCTGTGTGAGGGCTTTCTCTAGTTGTGGCAAGCGGGGGCCACTCTTCATCGCGGTGCGTGGGCCTCTCACTATCGCGGCCTCTCTCGTTGCGGAGCACAGGCTCCAGACGCGCAGGCTCAGTAGTTGTGGCTCACGGGCCTAGTCGCTCCGCGGCATGTGGGATCTTCCCAGACCAGGGCTCGAACCCGTGTTCCCTGCACTGGCAGGCAGATTCTCAACCACTGCGCCACCAGGGAAGCCCCCCGTCTCACTTTTGGTCCCTAACTCACTAGGCTTCTCCTCCTGCTCTTTGTGATGAGGCCAGTCCAGTACGCACTGGAAGAAGGAGAAGGAATTAAGAAGACAAGAGGAGGGGCAAGAGCAGCGATTAGAGTGGAGCCAAGAGCCCAGGTCCCGCTTGCTGTCTCACTCTGCCTGCATGGTGCCAGAGCACCTGGCCTCCCCGTGGAGCAGCTCAGCCATCAGTATGCTCCATCCACATGGTGCCAGATGCTTGAGTACCTGCCCAAACTTTTCATATTGTGTTTGCATGTGTGGCTGTCAAATGACCTAGTCATTCTATAGAGTTGGAAATAAATAAAAAATGGCGGGAAGAAAAGGATCTCCTCCTCCTGTACCTTTCCCAATAACTCCTAGTCAGAAAGTGAATACACACATCCTAGTCACCCACACGCACTATTTCAGGGACATTTTAACCAAACTTCTCAGCCTATTTTACATTTCTTTACAGTATGTACAGCCAAACATATGATGACATAAAGATTAAGAGAACAGGTTCTAGAGCCTAAGCACCACAGTCCATCCCTGCTTTGCCATTTATTAAGTTGAGTGACTTCGGCCTTGCTACTTAGTTTCTCTGTGCCTCAGTTTCCTCATCTGTAAAATTGTAAAATGTGGATATATTAGTACCTACTTTATTATTACAACCTGTGTCATGGGTTTATTCTGAGGACTAAGTAAGTAGACATAAAGCTATTAGGACAGTAGATTCTACTAATGCAATAGCAGATCAGGCATATAGTTAGAGTTTAGTAAATATTAGTTATCATTATTGTTAATATTAACAGCAATTTAATATCACAAGATTGTGAGGGATCATAAAAGACCATCCAATCCCTGCATTTTGAGTATTATTTTCAACACTACTTCTCATCAATCATTCTATGATCTCACTTAATTCTATGATTAACCCTCAATTTTAGGATACTCTTGAGTATGTGTGTCTATGCTATTTATCTACAGCTTTTAATAGTGCTGACAAAGCATAACACAGTGACCACATGTCCTAGATTTTCTTGGATAACCTAATTTTATTCTTTTCTCATAAAAGGCTTTGATTTGCTGAATACCTAGATAAATGGGATTTAATGTTTATATCATGGCAAGATTTCTAAATACATAATTTTAAAAATCAAGCAGAAATCTTTTGGCCCTGACTTTTCCTTCTGAAAATGGTTATAATGACTGTATGTAATTTTAAAAGAATAGGTTCTAATGATTCCCATGTTGGTAACAACACATCTAAGAATTACAAAAAAATGTGGTGAGGGCTTTTGACCTAGAGATTCATTTTGTCGCTAAGGAAGCTTGTTTGTACCTCAGTCAACAGAGTGCTTTATGCAGGATGTAAGCAATTAGAGTACAACCTTTGTGATTCACACTAATGACCACAAGACCCAATGAACACATGATCTACTGACTTTTGCTTATTAGTGAGAATGTAAAAAGATGAGATGAAAAACAAACAGGCTGTTTTATACACTAAAAATATGAGAAATACATCTTAGTGTTATTTGTGCTTAGTTATTTTCCAATTTAGCCTATTCATGTCAAAGGCATTTGAGAATCCAAAGCACTTTTAAAGAACTAAGTGATTTTTGTCATCCTTGCTATTAATTATAGTGTGGAGGGTTCACAGAAGGAGATTAAATTGGCTATAGCTCAACAGGAAAATACTAGAAGAAACTATTCTTTAGGTTTTGAGTGAGAAGACCTGGACTCTCCATTCCTGACTCTGTCATGGAGCAGCTATGTGGCTTTAGGCAAATCATACACTCATTTTTATGATTGGACTGCGAGACCACTGAGGTCCTTTAGTGCTTAGCAACCTATGAATTATAAGACTGATCAATTTTGTAAAATAAAAAACGTTACACATAAAAAAATAAGGAAATGCAAATCAAAACTACAATGAGGTATCACCTCACAGTGGTCAGAATGGTCATCATCAAAAAGCCTACAAACAATAAATGCTGGAGAGGGTGTGGAGAAAAGGGAATCCTCTTGCACTGTTGGTGGGAATGTAAATTGATACAGCCACTAGGGAGAACAGTATGGAGGTTCCTTAAAAAACTAAAAATAGAATTACCATACGACCCAGCAATCCCACTACTGGGCATATACCCTGAGAAAACCATAATTCAAAGAGTCATGTACCACAATGTTCATTGCAGCTCTATTTACAACAGCCAGGACATGGAAGCAACCTAAGTGTCCATCGACAGATGAATGGATAAAGATGTGGCACATATATACAATGGAATATTACTCAGCCATAAAAAGAAATGAAATTGAGTTACTTATAGTGAGGTGGATGGACCTAGAGTCTGTCACACAGAGTGAAGTAAGTCAGAAAGAGAAAAACAAATACAGTATGCTAACACATATGTATGGAATCTTAAAAAAAAAAAAAAAGGTTCTGAAGAACCTAGGGACAGGACAGGAATAAAGACGCAGACGTAGAGAATGGACTTGAGGACACAGGGAGGGAAAAGGGTAAGCTGGGACGAAGTGAGAGAGTGACATGGACATATACACACTACCAAATGTAAAATAGCTAGCTAGTGGGAAGCAGCCGCATAGCACAGGGAGATCAGCTCGGTGCTTTGTGACCACCTAGAGAGGTGGGATATGGAGGGTGGGAGGGAGACACAAGAGGCAGGGGATATGGGGATATGTGTATATGTATAGCTGATTCACTTTGTTACACAGCAGAAGCTAACGTACCATTGTAGAGCAATTATACTCCAATAAAGATGTTGAAAAAAAATAAAATTAAAAATCAGAAATTTTAAAAAATAAGGTGTTTCAAAAGGATTTTTTCTGGATTCTTCCTTTGAAATTTTGCCTTTTCTTCAAGATTAATGGGGATTACTTAACTGCCTTACCTTGTTTAAACTGCACCCCTCTCCCAAAAGCTTCTATCTGGAGAGGGCAGAAGAAACCACAGCCCCAGTCAGCCCATAGAGATCCCCTCTGTCCACCCATGGACGTGAAGTACCCTACACTAGAGCCATGCCTGTGCAGTCCATTCAAATCAGCTAATGCATAAATGGCTCCAACTTGGAAATTTCTGGTGGGGGTTATGAAGCCCCACAAAAGTAAAAGTCTTTTGAAGAAGAAAGAGAGATAAGTTCATAAAACTTCTGCCTTAAGGCATATTATGGTAAGTTCTGAGGTAAGAGGTACAAGGTACTCTGAGAGTTTTTAAAAGACCGTTAATGCTAGGGGACTCTGGGGAATTCTCATGGAGAAGTTGGAATTTGGGTTACGTTTCAAAACTGAGTTGGAGTTAGACAAGCCAAAATGGCAGGGAGGGCATTTCAGAAGCAAAGGTTGTTATAAAGGACAACTCAGAGGACAGAAGTGTAATGAGTTGAATACTGTTCCCCCAAAAGATATGTCCAAGTTCTAACCTCCAACAACTGTGAATGTGACCTTCAAAAAGAGATTCTTTATAGATGTGGATCTATGTAAAGGATCTGAAGATGAGATCATCCTGGGTTTAGAGTGGGCCCTAAATCTGATGACAGGTATCCTTATAAGAGACAGAAAAGGAGAAGACACACAGAGACAAAGGGGAAAAACTATGTCATGATGGAGGCAGTGATTAGAGTTATGCTGTCACAAGCCAAGGAACACCAGAAGCCATCAGAAGCTGGAAGAGGCAAGGAAGAATTCTTCCCTGTGGCCTTCACAGGGAGTGAAGCCCTGCCAACAGCTTGATTTTGGACTTGTGGCTCAGAGAACTTTGAGAGAGTAAAATTCTGGGTTGCTTTGTTGTTTTTTTTTTTTTTTTTTTGCTACCTAGTTTGCGGTAATTTGTTATGGGAGCCCTGGGGAACTAATACAGGGGATGTTCTCAGGAATGGAATATGCGTGGTGCACCTGGCTCTTTCTTGAATGGTGTTTGTTGTCAAGGTAGAGACTGAGGGGAGAAAGGAAAGAGAATAATGAAAGGATAAGACTTCAAAGAAAGCCACAAATGATGTGGCAAGCTCTTTGAATAGGAATGGAGAAACCCATAAACATTTGAGACATAGTAGAAGTAGGCAAAGTAGGAAAAGTAGGCATTATCAAGACTGGATAATTGGTGTTGTGTGTGAGACAGACTTGCACAGGAATAAGCTAGAGAGGGGAAACTATTACAAAAGCTAAAGGAAACGTAACATGGGATTAAATGGAAGCAATGATAACAGAGTTGAGATCTAGCAGCTGTTGGGCTGAGGATTCTGTGATTAGCTGGATGGGTTAGGGAGCATGAGAGAGAAGGCCAAGTGAAGCTTGTGGAAGCTCCAGTTTTAAGGGTTTAAATACGGGAAGAGAAGCCAGTAAATGAGATCTGGATTCCACCAGAGGAGGAGAAAAAGAACTGGTTGAGTTCCAAAGGAGGCTGGAATTTGGAGGAGCAGGCACTGTCTAACGTTATGGACAGGTCAACAGGCTTAACAAAGAGAGTTTGGTGATTAGGTGGTTGGTGGAAATTTTTGAGAGCCCAGTAGCTATGGAATAGCAGGAAGGGCATACAAATTATAAGAGAGTAAGAAAGGAAATGGACCTATCAAGTATAATGTACTCCCTTAAGATTATTTTGGTAAAAGAGAATAATATAGGATATAGCTTGAAGTAAACAGTGTGAAGAAAAGGTTTTTTAGACTTTGATTAAGCTTTAGTATGTTAACATGCTATCTCCAGAGAGCCCCTGCTAACCTGCAAATTATATGGGAAACACTAATTCATAGCATGAATACCTTTGCCAGATGAGCTGTCACTCAGAAAGAGCTCTCCTTCAAGGATGCCTGAGGGACTGGAATATAGCATGAATCTGCGTTTACTAGGAAAGAGATCAGAGCAGAACAGCTTATGTTTTAATGGCATGTACAGCTGATGGTCCTGGAGAGCAGGGAGGTAGCATGAAGCCGTGGGAAAACTAGAGGTGGGAAGTGGGGATGGGGTAGGGAAAACCAGATGCTCCAAATGACAACTGTGCCTACTTTGCCATTCTGTCTAGGGACAGCCTTTGCCTCGCGGGTCCTCTAGTCAGTCAGTGATTTGTTCTGGTAATTATCTAGCAAGTATCCTCCAAAGAGAATTCAAGAAATGGGTAATAATCTGAAAGTACACGCTGCCTCTGATTTCTGGGCCTTTTCATATACTCAAGAGTATTTTTCAAGAGTGTTCAAGAAAGCGCAAGGCAATTGTTTCCAGTCCAAGAAGATTTTGTCCAAAGATCCTCTCAGAGTATCAGAAACAGAGAATTTCTAACTGGAAAAGACAAGAGGTCAGCCAGCCCTGCTCTCTGCAGCAACACAGGTCATTATCCAATACGTATATCATGGAACAAGCCCTCAGCAACTCATTTCTTCCTGTTTGTTTACCACCTTAAATATTGGGGCCCATCATGCACAAGTTTCTTGCTAGCAGAGAATATCCAGAAATTTAACGACATTCATAAAGAAACATGAATAAGGTCAGAAAATCAAGATATTCAATGGTCATTTGAAAGCTCCCTTAGCCTCTCGTTTTCCTATCCCAGCAACTCTGCCTGTGCCCTCAAAACTGGTAAGAATTTACTGTGGTTTTTAAATGTTTTATTCAAAATTCCACAGCCATGTTTAGCAGCTGAGGATTACGCAGAGGGAGGAAATATGGAAAAATAGAAGATTTCCATTTTGTGGAAGATTAGACAATTCATAATAATAGCTGCCTTGGTTACTGTAAGGTTTGAATGGAGAGCACAGTCTGAACGAGCACCTACAAACTCAGCGTTTCAGGGAACATAGGAAGCGCCTCAATCTCCTGGGAACCTCGGTGAAGACGTTAAGGTTGGCAGTAAAGATCCAGTGACAATGAGGTTAAGATCTGAACAAAGAATAGCAATACATATTTACCCCAAGCTCAGAAGTCACAGACTTCCAGTCACTCAACAAATATTTACTGGCATCCTGCCATGAGCCAGACAGGGCTAGAAAGGCAAGGAACTCGTTATGAATCAGGAAGAAGCCAAAAGATTCAGCCTTTATTATAGTATGAATCATTTATAATGTGACATTGCATGGTGGTCCTCAAATGTGGAAAGAGACTTCCTCAAGTTTCAGAAGTGGTAACGCATGTGGGTAAGACAGAGGCTACAGGACAGATGGTGGCAATAGCCCACAGAGTGACTGGAGATGAGGAGGATTCCAGCATCCCTTGGAAGTATGTGCCTCCAATGGGAGAGCAACAAATAGACTCTGAGTCATCATCAAGTGAAGACTCCAGTGGTTCGGTTGTCCCAAGCCAGGGTCCTGCACAAATCCAATGGATGGTTCTTCTTGCCCCTGCACAGTATCTCTTCTCCCTGTTTCTACTAAAAGAACCCCAATTGCCTCTAGAAAAGCCATTCTATATGACTCAGGTGAGACTAAACCTACTTAAGTCTGACCCTTCACAATACCCATCTCCCTTGTTCCTATAACGAGACAACCAGAGTCCTAGACTTTTATTGTCAGACCTCTCTTTCTGCTGCACTTGAGAAAGAGCTTGTCCAAGAGGTGGAGAGAAATGCAGAGCCATAAAGACATGGCTGGGGCACTTGAAGCCAGAATCTACCCCTGGACTTTTCATTACATGAGACTTAGCTGCTTTGAATCATATTTCTGTTAAAAAAAAAAAAAAAAAACTGCAAAACTCCTAACTAATACAAAAGAAAGCATGCTCCAAACCACCCCTAAACCAGGCTTGGTGAAGAACAATTAAAAAGTGGGAGGACAATGCTATGAGACTACATATCAATTACAGGAAAAAACCTGTAAGAAATACAAACACATGGAGGCTAAACAACACACTACTTAATAACGAAGAGATCACTGAAGATATCAAAGGGGAAATCAAAAAATACATAGAAACAAATGACAATGAAAACATGAAGACCCAAAACCTATGGGATTCAGCAAAAGCAGTTCTAAGAGGTAAGTATATAGCTATACAAGCCTACCTTAAGAAACAAAAAACATCTCAAATACACAACCTAACCTTGCACCTAAAGCAAATAGATAAAGAACAAAAAAACCCCAAAGTTAGCAGAAGGAAAGAAATCATAAAGATCAGATCAGAAATAGATGAAAAAGAAATGAAGGAAACGATAGCAAAGATCAATACAACTAAAAGCTGGTTCTTTGAGAACATACACAAAATTGATAAACCATTAGCGAGACTTATCAAGAAAAAGAGAAGACTCAAATCAATAGAATTAGAATTGAAAGAGGAGAAGTAACAACTGACACTGCAGAAATACAAAGGATCATGAGAGATTACTACAAGCAACTATATGCCAATAAAATGGCCAACCTGGAAAAAATGGACAGATTCTTAGAAATGCACAACCTGCCGAGACTGAACCAGGAAGAAATAGAAAATATGAACACACCAATCACAAGCACTGAAATTGAAACTGTGATTAAAAATCTTCCAACAAACAAAAGCCCAGGAACAGATGGCTTCTCAGGCGAATTCTATCAAACATTTAGAGAAGAGCTAACAACTATCCTTCTCAAACTCTTCCAAAATATAGCAGAGGGAGGAACACTCCCAAACTCATTCTACGAGACCACCATCACTCTGATACCAAAACCAGACAAAGATGTCACAAACAAGGAAAACTACAGGCCAATATCACTGATAAACATAGATGCAAAAATGCTCAACAAAACACTAGCAAACAGAATCCAACAGCACACTAAAAGGATCATACACCATGATCAAGTGGGGTTTATCCCAGGAATGCAAGGATTCTTCAATATACGCAAATCAATCAACGTGATACACCATATTAACAAA